>NW_027526214.1:34833743-35151243 GCF_048455015.1 Haemaphysalis longicornis | reverse complement strand
CTCAAATACTCACGCGTGAGTTTGAGTCCAAATGAGTCTGAGTGAGTGAACTCATGAGTGGCTTCGTCGACCTCTGAGTTTAGCGCTCGGCTTGTTGTCTCCTTTCTTTGTCTGTGTTTCATTTGAGATTCCGAACCCAATAAACACCACGGAATAGAAGAGTTCTGAAAACTTCACCGCTCACAGCAAAACTCAGAGCTTCAATGTTATAAAATATCTACATATATCGATTTAAGGGTATTGATGTCTACGCAGGGATGCGCATTGTGCTCAGCTTTGAGTTCGCAATAGAAATTGAGGCCGTGCTCACATGTTCCTTATTTTTAACAAGTCGAGTGTGAGTACACAATGAAGCATACCGCGTTGTCCAAAACCTCAGACCAAGATATTTACGTGCGTACGTAGCAAGGGACACGAACTCTCATGGCCAATATTGTGAAAATTGACCCCTCCACTCTCAATCACGGTTTATGTCATTCATCACTGTGCCTCCTAACATGTTTGGTAAGGTGCTTGGTATATCCCCAATCCGCCTTGATATGTGCTCTAGTACTGTCTTCTGAAAAGATAACAACGAAGCTTGTTGATTGCAATGGAACTCCTAGGTCTGGGGAGCAATGGTCGTGAACATTGCCCATAATGGGGTCTCCGTCCCGTAAACCTCTGACACCACACGACAGGTGTAACCGCCAGCTGCCGTAAAGTAGACGACGTTCCACTGCACAGATTTATGCCACGTCAGTGAGTGTTGCTTTGTGCTACTTCGTGTCTTCTGGAGACACTTCTATTCAGGGGTCAGTACTCACCCATCTTTTATTTCTTTCGCGGTGGTGTCGAGTTTATGCCCCTTTTGTTTTATGTCGTCTCCCACCTACACGTTCACCGATGCATGGAAATCTTGCACCCTGGAGCGGTATGGTAACCATAGAATGGCCAGGAAATAATTGAAGTGAAAGAAGACCCTATAATGAAGAATACCACTGCAGCTCTGACATATTACGAACAAATTTATGTGCGCGGTGAGCTGCGGGCCACGAGATCTCAGATGTATCAGATTATGTAAATGATATCAAAACAATCAATCTTAATATTCCTTGTGTCATTGATCCTGCTGGCCCTTCGCTATATCTTTTGTCAATATTTCTTGTGTTACAAAATTGCCACAGAATAAACTATTCTTATAAATCTAGGAACATATATTTTTATTTCCGTTGTGTGGTAACCGAGGCCACTTCTGGTTGCTTTTCCCCTGATCCCACCAGAAATAGCAGAATTCCCACAGGCAACATCAATTTCTTTGTTATACTTCCTGCTTCCGTGTAGGGCATATCTATTAGATGTGTGAAAAGCTAGCCATTTCACAACCCAAAACGCTACTATTAAAGCCCGATGCATTCTCCCTAAAAAAGACTCGGCTTCGTTCTATTGCCTCTTGCCGCCGCTTTCGTCGCTCTTCTTACCCCACAATAGAACATGAAATGTGCACCGTGAGGGCCGCGGTGGTCCTGCCTGACCAATGGAAAACTTCAGCCATAACGAAATGCCCTAGACCCCAAGACAAGAAGTGCGTGCGAAGATTCTTCGGACTGTGCGCACATTACGGGCGCTTCGTCGTAAACGTCGCACGCACTGCAGTGACACTTGCGCGCTTGACGATAGATAGCCCCACTTTCAGATTAGAAAAGTTCCAGAATAACCAGTTTGTGAGCTGCAGCAATGCCTGCTAAGCATGCCCCTGCACGCTAATTTTGATAAAAACGCCTAAACGGAAATGCAGACGGACGCCAGTGATATATGATTCGGTGCCATCCTCGTCCAAAAGGAAAGCGTTGGCGAAAAGCTAGTGGCCTATGCCAGCAGTGTCCTTTCAAAGGTGAGGAAAACTACACTGCCTGCGACAAAGAGTGCCTCGCTATTATATGGGCCATTTAAAAAATTCGCCCATACGTGTTTGGTTGACTGTTCTAGGTTGTAACAGACCACGATGCGCTGTGTGTGCTCGCGAATTTGAAGTACCGCTCTGGCCTGCACGATTTCGACGTTGCAATCGTCTATAAATTCACAGGAAGCACTCCGACGTCGAATGTCTGCCCTTCGACACCACGGACCCGCCACCTCAAGACTCCGATTAAGGCGGCGAGTTCTTCGAACTCGTGACGGAGTGTGACCTAACCGTCTAGCAGCGTGCCGACCCTGAGTTGAGCATCATGGTCGACTACCACGAAGAACGCAAAGTCCCCGTGCCTAGCGCCCGTTTAGGAAAGACCAAGACCACCTTGTATAGGACATTATCACCATCATTTGTTAGAGAAGAAGAGGTGGAATAATTAGCGTTCTGAGCGGAGGAGCCATGGGCCGAGGTCCAGTTCTTCAACATTTGATGCCGTGAAACCCGAGAGGAACATGAGGAAACTGTACTTTTGGACGGACGCCCCGATTGCTCTCTCTTTGATTTCTACTGCCCCTAGTCGATGTGCACCTTTCATCTTAAACCGCGTCTAAGAGGTACAGCGGCTGACGGAGGGACAGACTTGGCAACACAGCCGAAGCAAAGACAATCCTGCTTACCATCTCACGCACGGTTTACCAGCATCCGCTCTAAGAACTTCTCAACGTTGGTGGTGCGGGCCGCCGGCGCTTGCTTTGCCAGAAGAGTCATGGCTAGTTAACCATTTCAAAATCTCAGGCGAGTGTGGAGAGGGGCAAGCCGTTCCAAATGCTGGTTGGCGCAATCGGCAGCGTGCGTCCAGAGCCTTTCAATCAAATAACCAGTACAGAAAATACTCTCGATTGCTCCCGGTAACTGCCCGGGGTCGCCGCTTTATCAACAACGCGACAACTGGCAGACAGTCGACAGCCAGGCCGCTGACGACTGAAGAGTTCACACAAGCAGAGGACTATTGGATTCGCCATGTGCAGATAGAAGCCTTTTCTTGGGGGTTAGAGGCGTTGGCAAAGAAGAAACCTAGTAGTGGAGGACCCACTTTTCCCTGCTTCGCGCATTCATCGACAAAGATGGGCTTATCCATGTCGGCAGCCGCCTGCAAGAACTGCAGTGTCCGATGAACCTCCGTCATTCAGTCGTTTTGCCAAACACAGGGGACTTCACGCGTCTCGTAAGAGCGGCCACGCATGAGCGGTAGGTCTACTCTGGTGTAGATTTACAGTCGCTGAAATTTGGGAGAACTTTTGGATATTAAAAGGCCTTCAGGTTGTGAAAAGTTGTGGTAAGGGTGTTGTGGTAGGGTGTCAGGTTGTGGTAAGGGTGTTCGAGTTGCTTTTGCATTGTTTCAAGTGGTCGACGTGCATCTCCTGCTTGGATGACGTCATTGTATTCGCTCCCGCATTTGAGGCACAGCTTCCATGTCTTTCGGACACCCTTGCGGTCTTCCGTAGTGCTCTACGTCAGGTCATATGGTGCATATTCTATTGCGGCATCCCACCACTCAACATCCTTGGGCATGCAGTTGACACTGGTAATGTGCGAAATAACCCTGGCCATGTGCGCTGTGTCAGATATCTTGCTATCCCTCACACTACGAATGACGTTCGCAGCTTTGTCTGCCTATGCTCATATTTCTGCTGTTTAATCTATAGTTGCTGACATAGCCCGCCTGTTCATGGATCTTCTGAAGACCATCATGTTGTTCTCGTGGGGCTCCGCACAAGTCAAAGCTCGGACAATTTCGATGATTCTGCTCTGATCGAAGTTCGTGTAATGCAAGTGGGCAGGGCATAGGAGCTCCATTGGCGCAGCAAAAAGAAGATCGCACTAGAGTGATAGCGTATGCCAGTCGCCTTTTGACGCCTGCCTAACGCAAGTATTCTAGCCGTGAGCATAAATGCGTTGCAACTGTATGGGCTGTAAGCAAGTTCCCTCTGTACTTGTACAACTGATCAACCGATGCATTTTTAGATAATCATGTCTTGTGCTGGATTTGCTCGCTCCCTTAAGACCCCCATGAACAACTTTGTCGTTGGGAATTAGAACCATAGGAGTACAAATATTCGACCGTCTATAGGTCTGGCCGAATGGTAATGGACGCTGAAAGCCTGTCTCGGGATTCTCTTGGGCCCCTGACTCCACAGGCAATGACGACAACCCCGCGTATGAGCTCCATCAGACGTGCTCAACATTTCTGACCATCAGCGCCATGTTGCGTCGCTTTGCAAGAGGTAGGAACGTATGTGTTCCAAGCCGACCGACCTCTCTATGGGTGCATTTATAATAGGTGATAGCGCCTTGTTTAGGCAAAACGTTAGTAAAAACGAGCCTGGCGAACTTATTCCTATTCCTCATTATCTCCGCTGTGACGTCCTTCATGAGCTTCACAAAGCGCCCGCCTACAGCATGTCACCTTGGCGTGGATCAGACAGGACACTACCGGCGTGTGAGGGAATACAACCCGGCTTGTTATCCTTGCCAATGCCGAGAAAACGACTCGTTTAGTAATAGCCGGCACCCTTAAAAGCCGGAATCATACCTTTTCGGCCATTTCACCTTTTCCCGGTATCAAAACAGGTGGCTTGCTGTCTCCACCGATTATTCATGGCGCTACGCTATCGCATCTGCCGACCCCTCCTGCTGTGCCACAAGTGTAGCCGACTTCTTCTTTACATGTTGTTATCTTGCCCCATATGGGATCCCGGTCAGCTGCTTTGCGACCGTCGGCGGTACGTCTTGTCTCAAGTTATCGACGACCACCATCGCTACTGCCAGAAAAATACTACCTTCGGGCCGCCTTTCACCCAAACACCAATGGGCTCACTGAACGACTTAAGAAAACGATCACAGGTATGCTCGCCATGCACGCGCCCGCCGACTACCACGACCGCGACGTAGCACTACCTTACATAACTTTGGCATATAATTCTTCCGGCTTCGACACTGCTGGCTACTCTTCTTTCTATCCCGTTTTTGGCCGCGAAGCTACTTTGCCGTCGGACATTCGTAGCCTAATCCGGGAACAAACGTTGACAACCGACCATGCAAGAGATGCCGTAGCACCCGATGAATTGGCCCACCAGGTTGCCCGCACCAGCATCTCGCCTGCACAAGAAACCCAGGAGGGGTGTATGGCCAGCACCGTCGCGATGTGCACTTCTCACATTGCAATTTAGCACTACTGTGGACCTCATATTGCCACGTCAGCCAGCCTGAAAAACTGCTGCGGTGTTTCACTGGGCCATAGCGCATCATACGCATTGTAACTCCCGTGACCTACCAATTTGGTCCACTCACACCCTCCTCGTCATCACCTCATTCAACGGCGCAAAGTGTTCGTGTCTTGTGATAGAAGCCGTATCATTCCTGCTACCGCACTGCCTCTAACCTTGTTTAGTTGTTTGTGCTTGGCTGTTTATTTCACTGCCGGAGAATATGTCACGTGCTCTTCTAACTTCAACAACAGAGTGAAGATTACCAGCTGTTCAGTTAGTACAAACGTCTCCTCTAGGGGTACGCGCAATGGCACTGGCCTAATGGGGAGCTCGTAAATAGCCTCAGAAAAAGAAGACAACGATGATGAGAGCTGTCCGGACACACGCTGCGACTTGGAAATTGAAGCCACCCTATTTACCAGGTTGTATTAACCCATTAAAACATTTTAGTGCGAACAGTGCCTCCGCTGCAACGTCAGAAATATTTCGGACGTGCGGTGGCCTGACCTTACTCGCTGGGGGCCTGCGTTAAGGCTACTTAATAAAGCTCGCTCTACTGCCACTACAGTGGCCAGAGCGTTGTCGTTTGCCAAATACTTTTCGGTTTTCTTTACTCTTTCTGCTTCCCCAGGACATAAAATATTTTGACAGTTCTCTATGTCCACTCTATTTTTTATCTCCAAATTCCCGGGGCCAGTATACTTATATGTGCGAAGCATAAGAATATGTTTATCGGCTCGCGGTGAGATAAAAACTAAAAGTCGCTCCCGAGCTGTCCCCGTGGCAGGTTTTTCCATTTTTGACCAATCGCTGCTGCATTGCCCCGCCGATTTGTCGCGCATAACTGGTCACCAAATTCTTATGGGTAATCGTTAACCGTATTTATGGCTTTCTACATGGGCGTTCCGCATATTATAACACCGAAGAATCCTAGCACTGTTTTAAAGACTTGAAGTAACATCTTGAAGTGCAGAGGTGCGGAGCCATACACGAAAACGAAGAACAAGGGGTATTAAACAGAAACAGATAAGGTCAGTCAGCTTACCTCTGCACTTCAAGATATTAAAACACCAACTACCTCAGTGCCAAACATTGCTGAACCTTGAATTAGGCCTCCTAATGGAAGCCGTTCTCTTGCCACCACTCTGGCCACTTTTTTTCACAGATCGGTGCCAATATTCTGGGTATTTTCTGTAAAGAGAATCAGATGATTCCCGAGGGTAACTTTCTTTACTGAATATGTAATTTTTTGCTTTAGCGTTGCTCAAATTCCTCAGACGCAATAAAGCTAAACCGGAGTCCTTAATGTTTTGCGGTAACACACACAAAGAAAAACTCGCTTTCATGCCATCACATCGCCAAGTTCGTGATTTGTTTACTATTCGCTGCAGCTTTTCCTTCCTTTTGTTTCCTCAAAGGGAATCACCATATGCTCTCAGCTCACTCTGTGTTGCAGTATATATCACTTTGTGCATTTGCAGAGGGCCTATGTTTAAGTTCTTGAGGCGCAACAAAATTTTTAGAACAGTAGATGATAAGGCTGATTTATACAACGCACTTTAAACCAACACCGTTTCCAGGGATCCTTTTCTTTACGGGTGGCTTTCTTTTTTCTACACTATTTTCTTACAAAAGGGTGTTAAATTCCTCCAGGTGCATTCGTCTATTCTTTTCTTGTCTTTCTGCTTTTGTGTTGCACGAATTCGGAATGCGTGTGGTAGCTCAACCGTATTCCCTAATAGCCATGGGTAAGCCTATAAATAAAATTGTTATCGTTCTACCACATTTGCCCGAGCTTCATTTAATTTGTAATCGCTGTCTCTCTCTTTTTTTACCTTTTTTCTACATTGGTGTCATATACTTTCAATAGCGAAGGTTGGTTACTTTTTCGATCTCCATGTGTATTTCGGATGCACATATTCCCAATACTTCTGGATGTATAACCGTTTTTTTAAGGACCAGCGGCAAGGTCTATAAATAACACGCGTCCTCCTGCTTCCGGAGTGAATATAGCTTGATTCTTCCACTGCTCAATGTCTTTTAAGTGCGAATGCACTTCATAAGCGAGCCTGAATCATCCGCCGCCGTCGTGCGCATAGCAACAGCTGCTGGTGCGCGCGCTCCTCGTCTTCCTCCTCGTCTTCCCTAGCAACGGGGGGAGATGGGCGCGCGCTACTCTCCTCCTCCTCTCTCTGCTCAGTGACTGCGGGTGTTGGGCGCCTCCTCTCCACTTCGGGCGCGAAAGCTCTCGCTCGCGTAGCGGGCGCTCCGCATTCCTACGCGTGAGGGCGCTCGTGTAGCCCTCGCCGTAACGGCGGGCGCTACTCTCCTCCTCCTCCCTCCGCTCAGTGACTGCGGGTGTTGGGCGCCTCCTCTCCACTCCAAGATCACGATATCCACCGTTATCGCGCAATAAACAACCGTGCATTTGCACTTACACACTCTCCCCCTCGGGGAAGGGCGAGGGAATTTTTTTAGGGGTGAAGATCCCCTTGCTCAGGCCCTGTTCCGGGTAATAATTGTGGCAGGATACCCTTAGAGATTAGCCAACCAAAAATTGGCGGAAGAGGTCAAAACGTTCAACGCGTTTGTTGCTACTCAACAAAGAGGAGAGGAAAAAGAGGTTGTCGTTCGCCACCTGCGAGCGCAAGACTGTTGCTCGGGCCCTGTCCCATCCCTCGTTGCTGCCATACACTTTGAAATGATAATGATTGCGGCAGAATCCCCCTAGGGATTGGCCAAGCAAACATTGGCCGAAGAGGTCAACACGTTATACGCGTTCGTTGCTACCCAGCTAAGAGGAGAGGAAGAAGAAGAGGTTGTCGTTCGTCGCCTGCGATCTGAAAACACGTAACGGGGGAACGCGACACACGACGCTCTGCAGAAGGCGACGGCCAAGGTGGGTAAAATGTCACACAGAATACGCCAACTTACCTAAGGAGAATCCCATCGTCCCAAACACGCCCTACATAATCACCACAAACATCGATGTCGTCGACGGGCTTATCAACGGAGCCGTAGAAAGCTTCAAGTGTTCAGTCTTTATATGATGCGTGGGCGAATGTTTCACGGTTTTACCCATAAGCATTTTAGCTTCGCCCCTATCATTATCATGCAAATCGTGGAGATAGCGGCAATTTTTTTCTCGGTCTTTATTCCCTTGCAACGGACCATAAATTTTCTTGGGTATTTCGTTTATTGTGTTTTTCGCTTCTTTCATTCGAAATACACACATTTCGACTGAAAGACATATAGTAAGGTATATAAAGAAAACGTCTTCTCGTGCCACCCCAGTGGCCAGTGCTTCATTCCTCTAACAATCGTGGCCACTTTCTTCGTCATGCCTTCCATCAGTAGAGATGATTAAATTTCCACAAGTAACTTCTTTTATTGTATTTCTGTTCTTCTAATGCTTTTATGGTCCCAATATTTTTAATACAAGAGGAAACGTAACCATATATTTGAAAGTCGTGTTGTAACGCCAATAAATAAAAGTTGTTCAGCTGCCCCTGCGTGATATCTTTATTATTATGCCTATTGCTGCAGGCTGTGCTTGCTGTTTCGTCACTTAAAAAGAACATTCTATCCACCAGGTAACTTTTTTCTTTATTATAATCATCCCCATCTTCATCGTTCGAATCAGGTTCAATGCAGGTCAAAGGCCTTTCGCATTGACCTCCAACTTGTGATGCCCTGCGATCCTCAGGTGCACAGTTTACCACGAAATTGTCGCATTTTATTCATCCAATGGATTTCTGGCATTCCCCTTCTTCAAGACCTATCTCTGGTTAAGCAATCTGTTACTCTAATAGCCCACCTGTGCCGGACTGCCTCACGACATGCTAACAAATTTACACTTATTTTTCTTTATTTTGATTATCATATCTTCGATCAGGTGTTCGTTCTCCGATTCAGGTAGCTCGTTTGATGTCCCTGACTGTTACCCCTATCAATTTTCGTTCCATAGCCCATTAGGCCTACCCAACTTTGCTTTGCTCTTGTTTAGTAAGGCGCCAAGTTTCCGCTCAATAAGTCACAACCGGCACTATGCACTGGTTGTAGATTTTTTTAGTCACACGGTCGAGTGCTTCCTAACCAATACATATTCTTCGCCGGATTTTGCTTTCTTGTCTGAGTTCAGCACTAACCGCCTCTCCGAGGTGCTTGTATGGGTTTACTTCTACGTTTTGTTTCCTAAGCTGAAGAGGACGTTTTTCGGATGCCTATTTCTTATTAGCTAAGATTTATTTCTGAAAAGGACGTTTTTCGGATGCCTATTTCTTTTTAGCTAAGATTTATTTAAATGTATTTTAGGTCCTACGGCTCTGTTTTCCAATTGTAATTTCTGAAGCATTGTTTGCTGGTGGGTTGCAGTCTCACTTAGCCATACTTTCGTCCGTGAACTCAAATTATGGAGGTATTCCTTATTTACTGGTAATAATATTTTCCTTGTCGACGCTACTAAATACCCTCCGCAGGCATCCAGTGAATAGTTTTGGTGATATGGTGTATCCCTGTCTTGCTCTCTTTGAGATCGGGAATTCATCGCTTTGTTTGAGGAGTGCTATCTTGCGCGTGCATTTTTTTTTATATTTGTTCCAGAATTTTTGCTAGGGCTTCCTCTATGCCCGGGTTTCTTAGTTTTTCTAGCGGGGCTACGGTGCGTTTTGAATGAAATGCTTTGTAAAAGCCTATTAATGTCATGTAAAGGGGTTAGAGTATGCTTCAGATTTTTCTCTCAACTGATAGACAGCATGAATGTGATCCATGGGCAAGCACCCTTTTGCAAACCAAGTGTGCTCTCTGGGTTTTTGGAAATCCAGACTGTCACCTATACAGCTAACCATAATTTCTGTATAAAACTGGTACATAGCAGAGAGCAGGCTGATTGGTATGTAATTCTTGAGGTCACTGGCGTCTCCCTTGTTATGAATAAACATATTGTTTGCGGTTTTCCAGAGTACCGACCCTTTTTGCGCCGCCAAGCATTCGTAAATAGCACAAGGAGTTTTTACAGAACGATATATCCATGTTACTTCAAAAGATATATGAGTTATCTCGTCTACGCCTTCAGCCTTTCCTCTTTTCATTACTTTGATGCCCTTTGTTACCTCCTTTTCAGTTACTTGTGATACATCGCACTTTTATTGTATAATCTCAGGCGTTTCTCCTTGTATAACGTGGCTGCATTTAGCTTGGTGTAGAATCATTCTGCTACCTTGCTACCTTTTCCAAGTCATGGGTTATGTTACCCTGCTCGACCGCCTGCACACATCGTGACAGGAGACTTGTTTCCCCTCTGCGCAGTAAATTCGGCAAAAAGCAACAATTTTTCAATGGAACGCATCAGGACTTGGTCAGCGGCTTCCATACTTCCGCAGATTTGTGCAAAAACACCAGTTCCCCATTGTTGCAACTTCGGAGGCCCGCCTTTCAACAGATATACAGCTATCCGGGTACGCAGTCCTGCGCTCATCAGCTGGTGTGGCAAAGACGAGAGTCCTGCTATGCGTGAGAAACGACCTCACATTCATGCAACACAATCTGGCACATAACGCGTTGAACGAATTAGCAGCTATTACCGTGCCACGCAGGCGTTTCCTTTACTGTCATCGCTGCTTATATTCCGCCCCACGCATCGCTGAACACTCAGCGCCAGGAGGACATAATTCGACATACACCACCTCCACACGTCCTCACGGGGACTTCAATGCTCATCATCCGTCATGGGGAAGTACGAAAACGACGGTTAAAGGACGTCGCCTGTTGGACATTGCCGACCGCTTCAGTTTGTGTGTTATTAACACTGGGCAACCAACTTTTTCATCGTGGACGGATTTCAAGTACTATCGACGTCAGGATGGTTTCCTCAGCATTGTCAACGCCTACAAGCTGGTATGCAGACAATGAGTCTCATGGAAGCGACCATGTAACAACTTACAATATTGTCGACGGTTTGCCTTCTGGTCGCCGCAAATCTGCCGTTCAATTTGTCAACTGGGGTACCTTCACCACAGACATCGAGACAAGCGCTGGTGATTTCTCGTCATACGACGACGCTATTAACAGCATCGCAACTACGCGGAGGTTGTGCAGCAAAACCATGAGCCTTCCAAAGGAGTATACAGTTGCTGACGTCGAGTATGAAAATCTTAGGGTGATTCGTAGAAGGGCAGAAAGGCGCGCGCGGAAGCCTTTTGTGGTAGAAGATATACGAGCAGCCAGACGCACGCAAAAGCTCATTCAGAGACATCTCAAGAAGCATGCCAAACGTAAATGGGCGTCCTTTTGTTCGAAGCTAGACCCTCGGAAGCCGCTGAAAAGGATACGGAGTTTAGTCCGTGGACCGCCAACTCAGTTGCACCCTTTTAACTCAATTTTTCTGCGAATGAAGGTGCGATTTAGACGTCGCAGAAGCCTTCTGCACTAAAATTACTGCCGCTCCAGGTTCTCCACCAACGACCATTTCCAGGGCTGCAACCCATCACCGAACAAACCCTAGACGGACGAAGTATTCTCTAAGGCAGAAATTGAAGCTGCTCTGTGATCACTTTACAAAGACTCTTCTCCGGGCCCAGACGGGATAAACAATGCGGGTTTACGTCATCTAGGCGGCAATGCGAAGCGGTGGCTTTTGTCAATATTCAACCGCTTCTGGGAGACCGGCCGTCTTGAGCCTGGGCGGAAGCGAGCTCGTATCGTGCCAGCTCTGAAACCTGGGAAAGGCCCCACGGATATTGATTCGTATCGGCCTATTGCGCTTCTAAGCTGCATTGGGAAGCTCATGGAGAAGATGGTGCTACTTCGCCTAGACTGGGATGTGAATGACAGAAGCGTTTATCCGTCGCAGATGTCGGGCTTCCGCAAGGGCCGGAGTAGCATTAACAACGTAATTGCCCTTGCAACACATGTGAAGCACGCAAAGATCGAACGGAAAATTACCATTCCTGTCTTCATTGACATTAAATCGGCAGACGACTGTGTTCTCCATGAAGCTGTCCGGACAGCAATGGGGTCTGTTGGCATTGCGGGACGAATGTACGAATAGATGTCTCATTACCTCTCTGATAGGACCATCTGCATGTCTGTAGCGGATGGTGAGACATCCCTCCATAAAGTGACCCGTGGTGTCCCTGAGGGTGGGGTATTGAGCCCGACTCTTTTTATTATTTCAATGATTGGCCTTGAGAGATGCCTGCCGAAATCAGTTAAAATCTCCATGTACGCTGTTGATATCTTTATCTGGTGCTCGGGCCGCAACAGGCGTGTGGTCCCATCGAGACTTCTGCATGCAGTAAGTTCAATTGAAAACGTTCTCGCGACACGTGGCCTCGCGATATCACCGGTCAAGTGCGCTGCCATGGCCTTTACAAAGCGGGACGTCTCAAACTACATGTTAACGGCGGCAGGCGTACAGATACCGAATGTCACGCATCACAGGTTTTTCGGTGTTACCTTCAACCGCCATCTGACATGGATATCTCACATCCGAAGCCTAAAAGAGAAGTTAACGTCATTCGCGCACATCTTCGGCATGCCTTCCAACAACACTCATGGGTGTAGCGTCAGCTCTCTTTTACGGCTATAAAACGCCCTCTGCGAAGGCTGACTTCGCTATAGCCTCCAAGCTCTGACTTCTCTTTCCAAAGGGAATTCTAAAATACTAGAGAGGTTGCAGGCCCGAATACTGAGGATATGTCTTGGTGTTCCGAAGACCACCTCCACAATGCGAACCATGAAAGGAAGCAGACGGCTTCGGCCCACTGCTTTGCAGGCAATGGAGCAACTTCGCACGCGCCTGCGCGTTGTGGCAAGGCAACATGGGCATCCTCTTGCGGCCGCCTGGGAGTCTGAAGTGCAGCACGCTATGCCCTCCTGGTGTCAGCCTTCAGCCTCTTCTCCTCACCCTCCGTGGCTATTCCCTCCTATAAAAATTGTCACCACGGTACCTGGACTTACACGGAAAGCGGATATACCAGCCCCGGCTCTAAAGTTCTTTGCCTTGGAGCATATTAACAAATAATACAAAGGCCACACTCATGTGTACACTGATGGCTCAGTGACTGCTACATTGTCGGCGATAGGGATCTCGATTCCTTCGTCGCTTACTACCATCTGTGCCCTTTTGAGCCACAAGTCCTCGACGAGAGCTACTGAGCTGGCTGGGCTGCGCGCTGCTTTTCACTATATGCTAAAGCAGCCGGCCAATCAATGGGCTGTATTTACAGACTCCAGGTCAGCACTCGAAAGCTTGGAGTCACTTCCAACAGAACAGCTGGCTTGGGAAATCAATCTCCTGCAAGCCATACAAATGGAACACAGCATAGATATGCAGTGGCTTCCTGTCCACTGCGGAGTTACCGGCAACGCCGCCGCTGACAAAGCCGCCTCATCTGCCCGCAGTCTCTGCACTGAAGCTATGGCGATCCCATTCACGAGAAAGGACGCGGCAATACTCTCCTCATCAACCGCATGAAATGCGCAGATGTCTATCACGACTGATGCAAGGCTGCAATACGCACCTCGTCATGAGATTGATCTCAAGTGCACCTTCAGAATGCAACCTGGACTTAGCAAGCGCGTGGAAGCTGTTCTGCATAGGCTGCGCGTGAATGTGGCCTACACGGGACCTTACCTGTAAAAAATCCTGCAGGCATCTTCACCTCTTTGTTCCAGATGTGACTCACGAGAAGACATCCATCTTGCTATATGCGTGTGTCCAAAGTACACCGTGCACAGACAGAAACTCATGTTATCTTTGTGCAGGCAGCTTGGTGCGGGACTTGAGCTAAGGGCTGTTTGGGGCCATTGTCGGGCCCCAGTCAGCCTGCGAGTGCAATCAAAGATCTTTTGGAGTTTCTTCGGAGCACAGAACTGAACAGAGTTTTGTGATTGAAAATTTTCGCGGCATCAAGTGACATCTTTTCGTTTTGATATTTTTATCTCTTTTCTGTTTTTCTTCTCTCATCTAGCGTAGCAAACCAGCCCGACGTTTGGCTAACATCAGTGGTTTTCATTAAAGTTATTAGCTCTCTCTCTCTCCTTTGAGGGGAAGTAAAAAAACCACGGCTAAGGGACGTCACCTTTTGGGCAATGCTGACCGCCTTGGTTTATGTGTAGTTAACGCCGGGGACCCAACATATCATTGTGGAAGGATATTGAGCGCCCATGAACGTCACCATGGTTTCCACGGCGTTGCTGATGACCGCAAGCTGGTATGTCCACATTGAGTCTCACAGAAGCGGCCGCATACCAACGTACATCACTCTGGGTGGCTTTCCTGTTGGTCGTCGTAAACCTGCGGTTCAATGTGTGAACTGGGAAGGTTTCACCACCGCAATAAAAGAGAGCGCTGGCACTTTCTTGTCGTACGATGGAGCCGTCGACAGCATCACGAAAGCCCGGAGGTTGTGAGGTAAAGACAGCAGTCTTCCTAAGGAGTATACTGTGGCTGAAGCAGAATATGATAATCTTCGGGCGATCCGTAGAAGGTCGGAAAGACGTGCACGGAAAACCTTAGTGATCGAAGACGTACGAGCGGCCCGACGCAGGCAAAACCTCATTCAGCGACATTTGGAAAAGCTCGCAAACCGTGAATGGATATCGTTCTATTCCAAATTAGGCCCCAGGAAGCCCCCCACGAGGATATAGAGTCAAGTCCATGGTCTTCATGCACCACGGGCTCAGTTACATCCTTTCACCTTAATTTCCTTGAGAATGAAGACAACTGACCTGGATGTAGCTGTGGCGATGATTCTGTGCCAAAATTATCGCCACACCAGGGTCACTTCCTACAAGCACTGTAGGAACAATGAGCCCCCCATCGGCGAACACATCTTACCAGGACATACCCTTTTCTGTGGCGGAACTCGAGGCCGCCCTGTCCTCAGTTCAGAAAGCTTTTTCCCGATGTCCTGACGGCATTAACTGCATACTTCTGAGTCATCTTGGTGCTAATATTAGGCGGTGGCTTCTCTCAATGTTTATCCATTCTTGGGAAACCGGCCACCTTGAACCAGAGTGGAAGCGTGCCCGCATTGTACCAGTCTTAAAGCCTGGCAAGGTGCCCACGCACATTGGCTCGTATCGACCAATTGCGGTCCTTAGCTGCACTTGTAAATTGATGGAGAAGATGGTACAGCAACTCTTGGACTGGGATCTCACTCAGAGCGGTATATATCCGTCCCAGATGTCAGGTTTCCGCAATGGACGCAGCAGCATCGATAACGTGATTGCCCTTGCAACACATGTAAAGGAGGCAAAGGCTTGACGGCAATTAATCATCACATTCTTCATTGATATAAAATCGGCCTATGACTGCGTCGTCCATGGAGCTATCTGTACAGCTATGATGTTCAGATGGGCATTTCGGGACGCATGTACGATTAGATCTGTGATTACCTCTCAGGCAGAAGCATCTACACGCGCGTAGCAGATGGTGACACATCATCGCAAAATGTTACCCGCGGTGTCCCCCACGGCGGCGTACTGAACCCGACTCTCTTTAACCTCTCCTTGGACGGTCTTGAGAGATGTCTGCCGCAATCAGTGAAAATCTCAGTGTACGCAGACGATATATGCATTTGGTTCTCAGGTCACAACAGCCATGCGATTCGAGTGAGACTACAGCGCGCTATTAAGTCGGTTGCGAAGTTTTTCGCGATATGCGGCCTTGAGATATCACCAGCCAAGTGCGGCGCAACGGCCTTCACTAATCGGGATGTATACAAGTACCATTTATTGGCCGCTGTCGTACGAATACCATATGCCGATCACCACAAATTTCTTGGTGTCACTTTTGACCGTCATCTAACATGGACACCACACGTCACCAGCTTGAAAGAGAAGCTGACATCATTTGCGCACATTACTGGTATGCTCTCAAACAGCGCTGGTGGATGCAGTGTCAGCTCTCTTTTAAGGCTATATGACGCTCTCTGTCATGGCCTCCTCGGCTACAGCCTACCAGCACTGACCCCGCTCTCCAATAGGAACTGTAGAGGGCTAGAAGGCCTACTGGCCAAAATTTTACGCATCTGTCTTGAGTTCCGAAGACCACATCCATTGTCGGAACAATGACAGAAAGTAGACGACATCCGTTTCTTACTTTGCAGGCACTGGAGCTATTTCGTACGAAGCTGCGCATTGTAACTAGACAGCGTGGGTTTCTTTGAGGTGACTATCGTGAATTCAGTGTTAGACCGTCGGGTTCTACTGCCCCATTTTTACACTGATGGAGAAGGCGAACTGCATGAATGGAATATAATGTTGAGATTCAACTTATTAGACGCATTTTCCTGCATGAACATGACGTTCTGTTGTGAGAAAAAGACTCGGCGCATGACTAACAATGGCTGACCATTGCTTCAAATGCGGTGCGTCTCTGCATGGTAGAGAAAAACAGTACAATCTAATGCGAATATATTTTTAATGTGCAGTCATTGTTTAAAAAAAATTTTCATCCGGGGATGTAAAATCCAAGATAAAGGTAAGGTGGAAATTGCGCTGGGGTTCAAAGATCACCGAAGCGAAAAAGTTAGCTTTACAAAAATTATGGGAGGTTTTTGTAGATAGAAATTTTTGCAGTACTCATTTCCAACTCATGACTCGGGTGTGTTAGGAAACTATGACGGTTTTTTTAAAACATGCTTACGATAACAAGTGGTATTATATTGCTCTACATTTTCCTAAAGTGGTATTCACATGAATGAAAAAACCCCAATGTGAACACCCTGATGCCGAGTAAACTTCATAGTACATTTCTCAGAAAAATGGTCTAACCCGTCTAATATTAGCAATAAATTTGCATTCAAATTTGTAGCTGAGTTATACATGCGAATTCACATTTGCAAGCACCACATCCAAGAAAATGTATTAAAATGTCTTACAATTACAGCAATCTGTAAAAGTAGCACTCCAAAAAGTTACCGGTTTTGACAATCTTTGTATAAGAATATATTAATTCATGCTAGACAGCAATGGGTCATACTGTTAACAGCAAAACCTTAATTTCATTTCGAAAATATTTTGCTGCACACACGCATATATCTGAGGTTGATAATGTATTTCCATCAGCATTTAGGCGTTTTATTTGAACGTACTCACAACTTACTGTGATCAGAAAAGGCGTACTACAATATTTACACGCAAGTTTGAAAGGCATTGAGTTGCCCCAAGCGACATCTCTATACTGTACATTTTTACTCACACATTGTCGGCCTCAGTGTCAGGCCTAAAGAAGGAGTTGTCAAAATAGCAAGCCATACTCCGCCATCAAAAACATTTTCAATCCTAAACACAATTCAGATGCTTGCCCACACATTTGGCACAAGAGCTGATACAATACATTGCAATGACCAACATGCTGACATATTACGAGGAGCAGGGCAACGACAATACTTTCCGGAAATGAGATAAGAAAGAAGGGTGTATCTTTATTGTGCAACGCCACCAGAGAATAAAAGATACCATTCTTTTAAAATCCAGCTAGGGAGTGCACGCAAACGTTTTTTTAAGGCACAATATACCATGTGGATGCCTGGCGCGAAGAGAAATACTTTATAAAACTAACTTTGCGAGCATAAGTATTTGAAGTTTTTCAAGGGCTCAAACTCCTTCAGCACTGCCACAGACCTTTTATTTCGTTTTGATTCATGTATAACTTTATATTCTAAACTTAGTTTCTTCGATTTCACTGTCACCAGGACTGCAAATTGGATGAATTCTGGAGTGTGCGAGACCTGGCCGATAATTGCACCAATTGTGAAAATTTACCCTTTTTCTAGCAACTTTCTGTGCAGTATTTTATTTTACGATAACAAATTGCTGTGCGTGCGTGCATTTTATTCCGCGGTTGTGTATTCCAAAACTGGTCTCGCATATTTTGGAGGCTACCACAATTCATTGCTTCCTTGGCCATCATAAAGGACCTGCAAGGTAACAACATTTTTGTTGTATTGTTCAAAACGCACAATTTGTGTTATGTCCGCGTTGAAGTGGAGGTGAGATATTGGAAGTAAGCATAAGTGTTTGTAGGCAGCATTATGCTCACTTACAGAGCGAAAGGCACGGGGAAGAGAGATTGCATATTACGGTCTGGTGTAACGAGGGCGTTCCAAAGCCTGCGACATAAAGGAAAGCCGCGCGAGGCGAGTGATATGAAGGTGCAGCCGCAGGCACAATATTACAGGTGATACTGATGATAACACTGTTTCAGGCTATGTGAGGGAATAGGAAAGCAAAATGGCGGTCCTACTGATTTCCAGCGGTCAGAGCGGCCACACTAATCGCTGGCGAATTGGGTATAGATGCCAAACCTGCAGTTTTTACCCAAAAGCAGCGGTGGTTGGTCACACCATATGTCAATTAACGCAGCAGATGAATTAAGCGGTTCACGGGAGAAGGTTGGCAGAAAGAGCACGAACATTTTACACAGTCATGTGGTACCCCGAGCCATCGAACAAAACCGTTCTCTATGTTCAAATGATATTTATCTGCAACCTTTTTGTAGCAAAACTTCTGATAGCTTTTATGACATGGTGGGCCAGCGGGATAGGTTTTGCCGGTGCACAATGTGACGATGAGATTGGTCCGTCTGCCTGTGAAAAAACTGGTGCGGAGGAGGAAATTAAACGTAATTATTGATGGCAGCAAGAAACAAGAAAAAACCGGATACATGCTAGTGATATTTTCAACGGCACAGTTTTGGGCACATATTACGCTGGTAAGGATGACAGCCCCGTTTCTGTTGCTGGGAACAAGGTAAAGGCAAACTATTCCTATAGAACATTTGTTTGTATTTGATATTGCAACGTGATTTCTTGGTTGGCACCACAAACCGAATAAAGTTATCAAGAACTGCTAAAAAAATGACCTAATGGGCTGGCCTAAAACAAAGCGCGGTGGTACCTTCGTATGATATATTGCAAAAAAATATGGCACTTAGTAGGGGCTGCTTAGATTGAGAAGAGTCGTCCCGATAAATATATTGGAATGATGAAAACCAGTTACTGTACTCTGGTCACCTTTCAAAGTAGAATCAAAGGTAAGTGAAGGTAGATGTGAAACAATTCGAATAGAGTGCAATGGCAAAGGCTGTAGCAACCCTCCGTGTGGTTTTGTCGGCTGTGTGCGACACTGACACAGAGAACCTCCCGCAATGTTTTTAGTACCACTGGAAGGAATACCCAGCCTGTATAAATCGGATCGTATTTTTTATGTTTTGTAGAAAGCAGCATAGTGACCCATAGCGTTATTGTGAGTATCCAAAAGAATGTTGCCGAAACAGCGATGGCGGTGACATCCCATCTTACTCTGAAGGTTGGAGTTCGCAGTTTAAAGAGCGGAACTTTGGAAGACTTCAGGATAAAAATAGCTACTGACGGGTTGGACAGCCTATGAAGAGTGCGCCTTGGACAGTGCGTTGGATAAGTACAAAGTTTTATAGATAGTCGTGTTAAATGGTGCGCAAAGACGCCATTTTCAGAGATAGTGATGAATCCTACAAAGACTAGCAAGACGAAAATGGCGATTGTAGGCATTGGGAAGGGGTTCTGTGTCATTGTGGGTTCTGGCCAACATATAAGTCAAAGTGAGGTTATAATTCTGAAAGTTGAACCCCGCGGACACGTCAAGGAAAAAAATGTTTTTTCAGAGGGGATAAAAAGTGCATACTAAAAATAAAAATATAATAATACATAAAAAGTTCAAGAAAAGGAAAACATGTGCCGCACTCAGTAAAAAGATTGAAATTTTTGCACCACCTTGACAATGATGAGGAAAGTTTCCTCATCTTTTGTGTAGTCTGCTAAGCCTGTGCCAAAGTGCAGCTTGCGTTCGTGACGCCTCGATCCGAAGAGGAATAATGGCGCTGTAGAACCACATCAAGGCAATGCATCTTCCACACAGTATGAATAACGGTCGGTGCCCACTCCTCTCAACAGCAGAATACAGGTCCAGATCTAAAAGACTGTTCCAGGGTTTTGAAAGGTCTTTCACATAGTTTGTTAAGAGGCAAAGCTATTGTTGGAAAAATACCAACGCAGTGACATAAATACTACTCGTCGCCAATAACGCGGCAAAGTTTCTACAAAAGGCGTCATTCAAAAAAAACTATGAGCAGCACTCATCGTGTATGAATTGTGGAATAATCCATGTGTGGAGACACCACGGCCAAGGACATTGGTTGAGGAACTAGGAAACCATCAAATTTGGGTATTGATCTGAATACCTTCTTTGCAAACGCAGGATAATACTTTGTCAACACGTGGGAGCTGTTCAACTTAAGTGGACAAAGGTATTGCTAGTTTCGAAGTGCAACAAAATCTTGTATTAGAAGCGACATACGAAAGTGCAAATCGTGCCCAACAATGCAGTTGTAGAATTGCACACCGCATATTGAATCAAGCTGCACTCCTATCGGTCATTCAATCTAACCAATGTTTTGTTTTGTTTCTGGGATTCCCTCATTGGAATTTAAAATATCTAGACCAAAGAATAATGTTCTAGGCATTATCTGCCCTGTAGAAGGTGTCTATACCGATAATATTTTGAGGCATTCAGTAAACACATGTAGTATTTTGTAAGATCTTATTGTACTTACTAAATTAAGGTGTCTTTTTTGGACCAACACCACCGGCCACGACCATGAGGTTTTTCCGAGGATGACTGATATGCCAGTAACGCATGACATCGACATTGTCTTCAATAATTTTTAATTCGTATTTCCAAATCCAGTTGGGGCGACACCGCATTACATGCTTGAAATTCGTTGTATACTGTCAGTCGCCGTTAATGCTCGTCGAAGACTGCAAGAATAGGAGTAGAAATGTTATTTGTGTTCGTTTGACAACGCCACGAGTGCTTCAGTCTTTTCCAGGTCGAGCACCGTAACTGTACCGGAAGGCGTGAGTACTTTAGATCTGTCCTTGAGGCTTACTAGAGTAACCAAGCCAACGAAAAGCAGAAGGAGCAACTTCATCGTGGTAAATATTGGAAACCTTAGAGCATTATGAACAATAATTGGCTTCAAGAAAACTTTACTGCAGCCATTAAGGCAGACAGTGATGGGGGGTACCGAGACATTGTAGTAGTATGGCGCATTTTTTAGTGACTCTGCTATATTTTTTGCTTAGGACATCCTCAAGGGCAGTATTGACTCAAGACACGGAAAATTTTGTTTTATCACATGGTCGCGGAACGCTATACCTCTCTTTTTGAGGTCAATATCCGGTTGACAGCAGAAGAATTTCGCTGACGTTCCTGATAACATATTCAGCCCACAATAATTTTGTAAGTCCGTAGTGCCTACAAAGCGTACTGAATAAGCTGCAAAATACCTGACCTAATGTCTCCCGTTGTACCTGGGCGCATCATCCCATCGAGCTTGAGCTTCCAATCATGGTGTGTGTGACAGAATATCAGCGGGGTTGTTGCTTTTCTGAGTAATGCACTTTTGTTTCCAGACACCGCACGCGTTCGTTTTTTCAAGCCTCGTGAGCGGCATGAAAGCCAGTATCATTACGCGTAAGTGAAGGACGATACCACGATGTCGATTGACATAATTCCGGGCGCTTTTTGTGAGGGCAGTGGGTCAAGAAGTGATGTCGTGAAGCATGGCAACGGGCAGAAACACTCCAGTAGCGCTGAGCACCCTAGGCAGAGTGGGTGTTAAGCCCATTAATCAGTAGGGTGGCTTCTTGACTCCTCCTGTTCGCCTAGTCTCCAAAAGCAAGAAATGTGGCCTACAACCCCGCTGTAATAAATCTGTTGGTGGTCGTCAGAAAAAACGCCGAATACCAGGCGACAAGCACGTGTAGTACGTCTGTGTCACCACATTAGCTAGGGTGGTGACAAGATGTCCGAGCCAAGATGCTACTTATAGGTCTCCACTTGAAGAGGAGGTGTTTATAGTGCCCCGAGTATGGCATCACGGTGATATTAGTACGGTAGAGTACCGTTGAAACATATGTAATGAACGTAAGCTCCTCAATCTCCCTTGTAGGATTTGCTAGGCAAGTTGTGGCGCGGCTAATACGGTCAGTGGCAGTATTGAGCTGCTCGGCCATACTACTTCGAGGCAGGGTACATATATCGGTATCTTCGTCAAGGCGAGTTCACAAAGGGCGAGGTTACATAAAGAGGAGACAGGAACAGCTCGAAACATACGAAGGCAGAAGGGTTTGTTGATGAGACAGTTTGTACGTTGTACTATGAAGGAAAACAGCGGAAAAGACTGGACAAAATTAGCGAGCACAAAATACATGTTTGCAGCCGGAACACATACAGGAAAAGATCGAACGAGAAAAGAGAACAAAAAGTTGCAACATCGAAAACGATAGCCCGTGTTTAAGCGTGGTTCACCACGTCGCGATACAGCGTCCAATTTTCATAAATATATCATTTCCTTTTCCTGAAGTGACACCGACGACTCTATAACACTTATGTTTCCTTCTTTTTGATCCGAAGCACGTCAAAATTTTTGCGATCACTCTGTTGTGGAATAATGTCCCCAATGAAATGAGTTCTGCAAAAATTTTCTCCGTTGTTCGTCAGGGACTGTGTTGTGTGGTTGGTGACTTTTCCTGTCTTTTGTGCTGTTTTTGTTCGTAGTAGGAAGGCACTTTGGACCTAGATGATGCCCATGGGTTTCTGAAGAGCATGAAAAATAAAAAGAAATGAAGCCCGCCACTTCAAGGTAAGGCATACGTATCGCATGTTTCGTTCTAACATGCAAAAGAGACTGACAGCATTCTTGAAGTAAGAGTAGTGTATCCTCTTGAAGAAGTTCCGCGAGCTGAGCGGTATTGGTACATAGTACTTGTTGACTTGAAGGAACACCAGCGAACAAAGACGCAAACACAGTAATGGCGAGATAACACACCGCATGTGTGTTGTCACAAATTTGGCGCAGGAAATACCTAAAGGTGCCCAAGTTATTGACGTTTTCTTTGTGGTTCAGTAACAATAGATTCACCACATGGTCTAGACAGAACCTATTTTGCACATTTGAAGAGCCCTCCAACCAGTTTAACTTGATTTTTATTGTTTACTGCCCAAGCTAGTCTTCGCAATCGTCCTCACGACGGCACTGAAAAAGCCCCGTTCACGGAGGTGGCTTCTCAAAATTTATGACGAAATTGGGAGAGCGGAAGAATCCCACCTCCTTCATTATTGCGTGAGCAAAGTTTGTATCGCGTTACGTAGCGAGCAATCGAGCATCAGGCGGGTCAGTGCGAGCGTCACAGAACTGGAGCAACAGGCCACTCTGCCACTGTTTATAAAACCAAACTGTTTTCTAACCTGGCGAACAGAACAACTAGCAAACATTGCGACGCTGTTGAAGGTAGTGCAAGACAGGATACAATGTGTACAGCCGGTGGAATGTTGAAGAAGACTATGCGGATGACATCCACCACTCTGGGTGATATGAATAAAAAAATGGCCACCGCACTGTTCGGTACGAAGGTGACGCTCTGAAATATTTATTGTTGATGCAATATGATAATAAAAGAAAACTTTTCGCCGTACACAGATTTCGACCATAATCCTTGCCTTAACAGATGGCAGTCGGTTGCGTTGAGATGAATACTGTAAAACACCTTCCCCAACCCTGTTATCCACAAGCAATATTTCCCAGAGACATATTCCGACAGATACAAGTGGTGTACAGACAAAGCCACCCTATTAACCCCACTACCCTAATCGAGCATTAAACATCAGTACTCAAGAGCAATGGGAGAACACCTTGCTCAACTCTCCCCCCGACTCACAGCAACTACTTCTCCAACTGGCGGAAGATGCCACTGGGGCCACGGGCTCATGGCCCCCATTTAATAGGGAAGGCCAAGTGACTTCTTCACAGTCGCCCGCTACCTTCTACTAGATTCGGCCTAAATAAAGTTTCTTCTCTCTCTCTCTCTCGTCCGTTTATTGTCATTGGTGCAATTAGAAGTTTGCTTTATTTTGTGCAATGACAAATTTTATTTGTGCGCGCAGGGTTGGCATAGTTGCCTCTCCTTGCTTCTTGTGTCATTTGTTCAATTTGCTAATTACGTTCGGTGTACATTCTAAAACTTGCTTGTGATTTCGTGTGTAAACTATGCCATTGAGGTTGCACTGAGCTGTTAAAAAATTATAAAATGCCAAACGTTTGTGGATTTTAGGTGAGGAGCGTCGCTGTTCGCAGTGAAGCAAGTAGCAGCAAAAGAAATGACAACTAGTTTGATACTCTCTGCAAGTTTCCGAGAACAGAAAGTGTGTTTGGCAACCCTTGCAGTCTTTTTGCGCTACCAGCACCAATAGACCAGGGCTACATTGGTTTTCTGTGCCAAAGGTAGCATTGGTAGTGTTTAATTTACGGGAATTGGAATGTGCACACAGGCCACAAAGGTGACAATACTTGACTGAAAAAGCATCACTATAATCTACTGCGATATAAAACAACGAATGATTGAATCGTGGGGTCATGAACCGATCAAGTTTGTTTAATATTTGTTGTTCAGTTCCGGTTCGTCTTAAGCGCACTCAAAAGTAACGTTGCGAGTTCGAGTTCAGTTCTGCAAAAATAAAGATGCGATTCCGGTTTTCAGTTCCGCTCCGGCTAAACACCACGACCTAAAGACTGCTATAAAACGATAAATGTTACCGGCAGGTGCAACGTGGACATAAAAAGGCATACAGTTTTGAAAAAAAAAACTCACAACTTGTAAAAGCTAAAAGAAAGGAAATAATATCTATTATCTTTACAGTATCCACAAGGGAATGCTTGGTCATCACACAATTTGTAAAGGCAAAATAGTCTTTGTTATCAAGCAAGGGTATCTCGCATTGTACCAGAAACCCAATGTGTAAAGACAGTAGCCCTTTCCTGAGTAGCTTAAAATGGCAGACATGAGCTTACTCTTATACCCAAAGCTTGTTTCAAGAAGTTCACTAGAGAGAGCCAAATCGATAACGCGTGTAAAAGAGTGACAAATGGTAGAGGGTTACGTAGTTATGAACGCTTGAGAGCATGAAATAAAAAGGGAAAAATGAAAGCAGAATAACTTCAATTTCTTGGCTTGTGCATTTCCTTAGATGACAAAGACACCCAACCAGAGATTTATTTAGGACTAGTTATGGAAAACAGTTTTCTCGTTCAGCCTATAAAAGGAATACGTATTGCTGCATAAATATACAATACATATTTGGTAGAATAACACGCATGGATGTAGTTACCCAAGGGTATTTTAGTTTCGAACATATTTCATTGTTTTCATGAGTGCAGCCTAGTCAATATTGGAAATTGCGACAAACCTCTTCCTTCCAACACAGCTCCAGACCGAACAGAACCTAATAGCTTAGGTGAACTGCCTACTTTGTTATTCATATCTTTTCAGGCTGCATAAAAACATAGAGTTGGCCCTGTTGCAATTTGGTTCTTTAATTCAGCCACCCACAAATGTGTAAAATTCTCCCACAGATTGTTATTTGGCAAACCATTTGAGAACAATAAATATATGCGCAATTTACACGATAGATATGACTGCTAAAATCGGGCAACCGACTGTTCAATCCGTAAGGACTTCTTCCATGCATCGACCACGGATTTCACCTACTTTACATTACCACAGTTCCGAACCTTTGGGGGGTGGGGGGGGTATGACGCTTGTGTGTTTCACGCGCACCCCGGGACTGCTGCACCACCCATAGTTGAGTGTCTTTGTCTGTAGACTGCACTGAACTTACATGACGTTACATTGATTGGCCGGACCCACTGCAAAAACACTGCAGCCACGCCTTGGGGGTGTTTTGGGTGAAGCATGTGCAGAATATTTGGGGCGGGGAGAGAATCCGTCTGTATCTACCCCAAGATGACGGCCTTTTCCCGACTGAGCACCGGGCAGGGATGCAAAATTTGTTCGGCGGCCGTGTGACGCATGCCCAGCCATCTCGTAGAGACTCAGTGTATCAGCCCAATGGAGTGTGCTGTACTGGTGGTAATCTTGTTGATGGTCTCTTCGTGTCGGCCACTCTTGTTAAGCAGCAGGCCCTAGACCCTGGTCTTAGGACCATCGGGGATGCCTAGCCTCTACGCAGTCGTAATCTTCATCTGATCGAACACCCTCGGGCAACGTCTTTTCGGTCCCAGTCGTAGCAGTGTGAGGACGAACAGCTGGGATTTTTGAGTGCGAGCACACTGCTCCGGTGAAGTGACGTTGATGCTTAAAGATGAAACCCAAAGCTTGCAGCTGTTCTGGCGGCGACGCTCGATGCTGGCGGCGGTGCCACCGTTCGCCAACAGTGTAATTCCCATGAAGATCGTGTGTAAAATGCTGCTCCCCGCCACTGCCTTCGCTACCCCGATCATGACGATGGTGAAAGACAGCCAAGAGATGTCCAAACCCACCAAAGTACGCATGCTTCCGAATGTGCGTTCCAGGTGCTGAGGCCTTTGGCATTCAGTTGCACACTGGGGTTGGTCAAGGAGCTTTGAACGTCACTCTAGCTCGTTACCACAGGTATTTATACTTGTGGTAATATGGTTGAGTATTTGACTGCGTTTAACATGCTTTGTAAAACAAGCACCAGAAAATCCTTGCTGCATTGTAACTGTTGCTGACGATTTCTTTTTTGAGCCTGAACATGGCGTCTTGTGCACTGAATTTGGGCGAGACGCCGATCCTCGTGTTCGAATAGAAGCCTTTGTTCTCGAGCTAATCCTGCCACCGGCTGGTTACTACGTGCTCCAGCACCTTGCCCACGTAGGACATGGGTGAGATCGGAGTCAGGTAGCGTTTCCGGTGGTTTTCCCGGTTTCAAGATCTTGATCGTTGTTGGCGTTTTGTTTAAGTTACGAGGTAAAGCCTCGATCGATGCATAGCCGACGTTGCGTAGCGTCTTCTTGGTAACGAGATCAGCGCCGGGAGCCGAGCGGCTATTGAGAACTGGCAGCGCTAAACGTACCTCCGAGATGGTTATGTCTCGGTAAATCCCCGCGTTGGGCAGCACCTCACATGGCAGTCATGTATCTGTTGCCGAGTCAGCCAGATACATAGCCTGCGGGCTGTTGATAACGGCGTCATTTCCTAGATGTTTTGTGGTGGTGTGCAGGAGCCGTGACAGGCGGCATAGCTAGTGAGCCTCGGTCCTGGTTTTGTCCAGGAGGTGGCGAAATTCCAGGTACCAACGCCATGCCGGTAACCGAAAGCTGGGTTGCACATTTCGTTTTACTGCAGATGGCTGACGATTATGTTGGGTTTGTTGGGTACTGTGGTGATGTGTAGCTGCCACACACCTCTGTTGTTGTTAATCTGGTAGTTCCACTGCCAGACCATAGGGCTAGGCAGTGATCATCTCGTGCCCGGGATCTGGGACATCGTTGTAGCGGATTGGTGTTAAGTCTCTTCGTTGAGGTATTGGAGGTTGGCGAATTGGGCCACAAAGATTGCTGCTGCGAATTACCAGCATGAGGCTCTGTTTATTGCAGTACATCTGCTCCTTTATACCGAGGAAAGGCGTGGTGATCAACTGCTCTAGCCGCGATAGTCGTTGCTCGGTGGCGTCGAGCAACGACTTCGAGCTGGATTCGAGCTGTGTTTCACATTGGGTCAGTTCCGTGTGGTTCCGTGGAAATGTTCGGGCACCTTTCGTAGGAGTAGGTTCAGCGGTCGTCTTCTACTGGGGCTTGTCTTGGGTAGTGTTCTTTGATTGTGTGCCTTGATGTGATGAAGTGTCGGTGTTCAGCTCGGGTTACAGCGGGGTGGGCTGTCCAAGGTAACTCAGAATGGCCAGTGGTAGCTGTCAACAGCTGTCAGTTTATAGCTGTCAACATTCTAAGGAAAAATTGAGACAAAAATATTTTTTGCAAAAAAATGTATGCGTCACTGATAGTCGCAGGGCGATTAATTAGGAATAAAAGTAGGCCACTTTCTGCGATAGTAAAGATGCATAGAAAATACGTAACATGTGTATGTATTGCTCAAATCAGGAAAAAGCTCAGGTGTAGCATTGGAAGCAACCAAGACGAAGTCCCACACTGCTTGTAAGCAGTGCGCTCTCAATTTTGCTGAGGAGGAACGGAACGCGAGGCCCTTACCCTGTAAAGTTAATTTGTGTGGCCATGGTACAGCTAAAGGTTTAAAGATTTCGACGCCATGGCTGCTCCTGCGATGTTCGCCTATTCTCTGATAAACAAAACATTGTCGGTGACAAGCGTACGTGAAAACATTTACACAGAACCTCGCATTCTATTGAACAAATATAAACCAAAATTGACAATGAAGAAATTTGTCGATTCAAACAGCGACCTCAATATTCTGAAGTTGTTCCTACGAATTCCAACGAATATCGTAGGTGTATGGGAGGCTCTGCACAAAGATAACGAGCACGGTGGCCGACGAGACAGGCGCTATTAACAACTGAGTTTATTTTGAAAAGAAGGAGTATATATATATTACAGGCGCACGCTAAAGAAAAGAAAGATAGAAAGGAAAAATATCCACCATGGGTATCTGGTAGAGCGCGAACCTCTGCAAAACGTTTTTATGAATGCGCTTTCTTTATCATAGATTGAAATCGACGGCACGCTTCCGCACATTTTCTCTATTCTTTTTAGAAATAGGCCACGGAAACCTCAGGTGCAGACAACTCAGCTCCCTATAATGAGGAGAAGCAGCGTCGGTTCTTTTTAGTGGTATGAATTACCTAGGAGTAGAAGGCAGCCGGCAATTCTACGTACTGTAAAGGTTTTATTTAGCTACAAGAGTTCCTTTTAAGGTTATCTCAAGAACTAAAACCTCATCTATTTACCGTCTAATGCTATTTATCTATTTACCGTCTACTCTACCAGTGCTGCGTACACGAAGTGGCATTGGTCACTCTCAAGCACATATGAGAGGGGAGGCACACGTAAGCAGCTGCGTCAAAGCAACAATAGGTGTGCTTGGCATTGTACCCAAACTGGGAGTAAAGTAGCGGTTTTGATGATCTGCATAGGTGGAAATGAAGAACCCTGTACCATCGTATCGAACATGGGCTTGGATGCAAATGCGTGCTATCGAAAGAATGCTGCTACTGATTCCCCGTTCGGCAACATTTATTTATGTATTTCCAAATACTGTTAGCCTTTCGGCTGTTACAGGGGGGGACATACTAAGAATGTCAAAAATCAATACATTCAAATCATAATCAACACATCAATCTTGAGATGTTACATGGCATACATTGGAAACACCGATATGGAGGTTAAAGAAAAAAGCAGTGCAGTCGTAGTAAGCACACAAATAAATTACAATAAATCAAAATAGTAGACCATGCTTACAGGAAAAAATCTTTGAGCCCTTCCTCAAACTTATCCAGTGAATCACGATGCACCAGGGCTACTGGCTAAGAATTCCACTGACGAACTGTTTTTGAAAAAAACGAATTCGCATATACATCGACACGTTGTTGCGGCACTTCATATGAGTAATCGTTTATACCTCTCAGATTTCGTCCGCAGCGTGGCGTTAACTACTTTGTTGTGTTTATGTTTAATCTATTTTTTGACAAAAAATTAAGAACTTCATCCTTGCCAATTGCCGACGTTCGGCTAAAGTGGGCAGTTGAAGAGAGCGCAACATTTCTGTTACTGATTCTGTTACAGTGGGTGACGGGAGACTAGGCGACTTTGGGACTTATTTTCAGGCAATTTTGTACCATGCGCTGATCGCAAGTAGGGAAGAGTGCGAGCTTAGGAGAGGAATGGGAGTCCGTCCAGTTTTTGCTCGGTCCGCGATTGTATGCGACCCTTCCAAGAGGTTCTTAAAAAAAGGTTACGCCACCTCTCGAAGGACTGGTGTTGTATACAGCATCATCAACAGTGTACTCTTGTCCACTGCAGGCTGAAGGCATCTCCGATTGACATCCAACTGCTCTAGTCCTGTGCCATTTTGGTGCACTATTGGCCAGTGCGATTTTCCCTGTCCTCCCACATCGTGTCAGGGATATTCCCTTTCTAAACCCATCTTGTTCTAAACCCATCTATTTGCATTCATGGTGTTACCAATATTGTTCACCGGTTTTCGGTTAGTGTCCATTGATCGCCTACGAAGGTACATTTGTTTTCCTTAACTAGAACTACGATTTGAAATTATCGAAAATTTTCTCTCATCCAGCAAGCTGGTAACACCTATCCACTGTAACCTCAACTGTAACACCAATCAGCAATATGAACTCGTAACTGTAACACCTATCAATATTTGCTTCTATTTTTTAAAAGGGCACAAGGTGTTATTTCCGTGTGCCATCACAGGCAGCATGCACTGGTTGAATATTTTCTTTCCAGTGGTAGAGGTAGCTTACTTAGAAATATTTAAGAGTTCGTCCCGGGTTGCTCCTCTGCCTGCCCATACCCATTCTGCCTTAGAATTCTCTCTACTGGTTGGGGTCACCACTAACCATGCATTCAAGGTAGTTATATTTTGTACTCCTTTTAGCGTTTCGTTTTCAAACTTTGGGGGTGCATTCGCATCCCTGTTTCTTGGTTCAAATTATTCATATCGAGTTTTTGGGGAAACACTTTTGTGGGCGCTACCTGTGTTTGGCGGCGGCGATGACGATGGCAATGGCGACCACCTCGCTATGAAAAAGGAATTGTACATGAGCGTGTGGAGTTAAAGAAAATCTCAATCTTCCAATAGGGGAGCCCTGAGTAGTATGCGAAGCAGCCATGGGGTCGACTGAAGTTGACTGCGCTTAGGTTGTCCGCAGGCATTATGGTCACCTCGTCTATGATCACGCATTTCACGTCGCAAAAGGCCACGTGGAAGGTCCCTAAATATAAAGATGTAAACTCTCTGAATAGGGCAGGAAACAATATGACGCCGATTGCATGTCCCGCGCTCTTGTAGACACATCACCACAGACTCTGATGATGAGTCGTGACGGAGAGCGGTCTAGCCGCCTAGCACCGTGTGGACCCCGACTTAAGCGCCATGATAGACAACCTCGAGGGTCACAACGTCGCCGTGACTAGACTAGGGACTTCAAACACAACTTACCAGGATTAACCTTGAAAAACTACGTCCTCGTGAAGAAGTGTAGCCGCAAAAGAGAACGAACGCTCTTCTAGTGATCCTGGCAGTCCGTCGTCATGAAATTGTGGAAGCATGCCACGGCGACCCTTCTTCCGGACATTGAGGCAGAGCTAGCACTGTTGGGAAAATAAGGTGAAGTACAAGTGGCACTGCTTTACATCCAACTTGACCCACTACGTCCCGAGCTCCCGTGATTGCCAGCGACAAAAAACCGCGCCGATGAGACCCACCGGACATCTGAAGCCGGTCGCCGTCCGAGCGAGGCCCTTCGACCAGATTCGTATGGACCTTCTCTGCTCGTTCCCTACGTTGCAATACTTGATGTAGCGACAGACTACATGACGTGTGACAAAGGGTACTGCACAGGTAGTCCGAAGTTCTTCATAAACTAAGTAGTGCAGCGACTTGGTGCACCCCTAATCATGCACCACAGAATGGCCTTTACTGCGGAGTTTATGCAAGAAATCTTCCGCTACAACAACGCGACTCACAGAACTACGGCGTACCATCCCAAAATAAATAACAAACAGCACTTCTGAACAAGTTGATCTCGGATATGCTGTTTAAGAACGTCGACGTTGAACGTAAGAGTTTGGATGAAGTGCTTCCTTAATTTTGAAGAACGGTGAACCCCAGCCTTAAAGACGCATACAAGAGGACAGAGTAGACAGCGCACACGCTGCGTCTATCAGCAGTTTAGTGAATGTCGACGTTGTATACCATGTTTGCATACAATACGGCTATCCACGAAACTCCGCAAATGACACCGTTCGAGCTTGCCTAGAGAAGAAGGCCATGCTTCCGCAAGTAAAAGCAGACGACCTCAACGCTGACGTACATGGATACCTCCAGCGTGCAGAGAATGCCTGCTAGCTCGCTTGAGTTCTTACAATGAACCAGCGGCTGGTGGATGCCGGACGCTTCAGCTTCCGAAGCCAAGACGCCGAGTACTGCTCAGGAAATCATGTGTGACGTTTGACTCTCATCCGACGACATGTTCGGTGATGACCTTCAGCAATGGTATTTCGTACTCTACCCCATTTTACGACGTGTTGGCCAACTTACCTATGAGATAACCTCCGATGGTGGTTCGGGTAAATCCCAACGATGCATGCAGCCTGACATCGTCCACCTCGTACACCCAAAACCTTACTTTATTTTTTATTTGTTTTGACAGCCTTTTCATTTTAGCAACCGGTCGATGCATTCCTATAGGGGGTAATGCCGCAAACCACGAATTGAATTTTAATATTTATGTTTTCACTTCCATCTCCAGGCTGCGCCGAGCTGTGTTTTGTGTGTCGAAGTGAAGCCCATGTTCATTTCGTTTTTTGTTATGCGGCACGAGCTATCTCATGTAATAGAGAGAATGTTTTGCCGTAAGGCGACTAGTCTACAATCACCCTATTTTATCTACAGTGTTCTCTATGTAAATCGGTGGTTCAAGGAACACCCGCGCCAAAAAATACAAGCCCCCAGTACAGGCGCTGCCCGATTCCTTTCCCCGACAGGCGCCTGCACATGTTTAGTGGTGCTTCGCAGCCTGTGTATTCTTTGGAGTTGTTAGGGGAGCACAAGTTAGTTCTAGTACACTTGTTTTTTCTTGAAGACAGGTGCGTCTTTTTGGTTACGTGACAAGACAATTGCTCATTCTGAAATTGTCAGATTCCATGACTAACACGACTCCAGTAAGTATATTGCTAGACGTAGCTGATGTTGTGATTTCATCTTTTGGTGACCGTACAAAGTAAACTATTGGAACCAATCCCACCTGTTGAATTTCCAAATAATAAGGACGGTAGGGTGTTGTGGCCCTGGACAGGCGGGACCAAAAGTCATCATAATAATTTGAGATGAACTACAGCTTCTACTACAATGCCATCTAGAAAAGCAGTGTAGCATTCGAAGGCCACAATGGAAGACTTGTTTAATGTCTACATGACAGTTATGCTTTAAAAACCACTCTGGTATTCAAGGTTGTCATCGAAGGTGTGATTGACAGGGCGAAGTGCCGAGGAGCGAAGCATTCGGGACGGACCACCACGTCTCGACGGACATGAGGTGGTGAGACATTGAAGGTTTCCCCACAAGGCGACCAGCGGTAAAATAGAGAGGTGAGTAATTGATTTGGTGGTTAGAGGGGTTCTAGAAGGGTTAAGAGAGCAACGTGGTGTCTTGGCGTTGCAGCGGCATATGCTCAACGGACATCCTCTTTGCACTTTTAGCGCGAACGTGATGAACGTCGTGGGTACAGTCGCAGAAGCAAGAATAGCGTGGTGGTCACCAAAGGAACTAGTGTGGTGAGCATGAGTGGTTCCGGATGAAAGTTACCAAACACCAATATTTCTTGAGGGCTTGAAGAATACTAGAAGATTATGCAGGCGTCTAAGCGTGCGGTATCACGTGAGGCACACGAACCTTGCTAGGTGCCATTGTGCATTTTGTTTATTAGGCGTTTCATTCAGCTTTGGCATTGAGCTTCAGAGAGAGTCAGCTTTGGTATTTTTTCCATGTGTTGGCTTATGATCGAGATGATGATTACACAAAGGTAGCTTTCAGTGTATGTGTGGAAGCATCCCACGTGAAAAATTGTAAGCGCTTGAATTAGAGCCTGTTCAAACGTTCTCATGTATATACAGTATCCGAACAGTAGTCATACGTTTCAGGGCTAGGAGATAGGTTTTAGGTTTCAAAAAAATTCATTATTCAGTGCATGGGATTGGTTTACGTTATACTTACATTACGCATAGTCACAATGCAACGACGACTGAAGTTTAAGATGTGCAGTTGTGACATGGTTGTTAAACACGTACAGCCGCTTTTTTGGCACCTTGTTAGCGTGGTTAAAGAGACTAACAAATATGGCACGCTGAGGTGCGAAATAGGAACTGTTGTTGATATACCATTCGGTCTTTGAAAGGTCACTTACGTATAAGAGACGGTTCAGTTTTTGAAAAAAAATCATCCCATCGAAAAAATCACAAGAGGATGGTAGTCTAAACATTACTCTGCGTCGTCAGTGTAGACTGGTGAACAGTTCTAAATTCTATGGCCGGTTTCACATCTTCATGCTTTTTCAAGAAGAATGGCAAGGCACCTAAGATGACTAAGAGGATCATGGCGGGTGGTGCGTTTGGCAGCTGGTTGCTGTAGCCGCCATACCCATAGCAAAATGTTATTATTCGCTTAAACGACCCAACATCCACTTAAACGATAAAGACAAAGTTACGGGGACGAACTGCATTTAAGGAACTATGGTCCGAAATTTTTCTTCATGCGACAAGGCCCTCTATTCGGGAGTGGCAGTCCCGACTCGTACAGAGCCTCCGAACGACAATCCTAAACGAGCGCCGCGTGCCAAGACAGATATATCGTGACGATAAACGTGTCAGTTTGAGAATAAATACAAAGCACTTTTGATGAATAGCAGTAACGAACGCAGGGACAGCGACACCGTTAAATGGAGGCGATCAGAATGTGTACATAAGAATTTGTAATCGAGCTTTAGCAGCCTAGATCGTGAAGGCGTTTTGAAAAAAAAGTAATAATGAGTGCATTCGTCTTTTTTTATGAATTCCGCCTTTGTTTGTGGAAAACAAACTGGGATTTTGCCTAATGGTAATTGCTGATCTTGTTCTGGTTTCTGAAGCTTTCGGGGGAGAGGAGGCTGGCACTACCGTAATAATCGGTGCCGTCGTAGACATACCACGATTTTCTATGTAATGCAATTTTGATTGATAAGTGTGGCATAGGAATAATATGTATATAATTTCCAATGCGCACCTTTCCTTAAGGGATCAGAGGCCCTGTAAGGACGTGCATACACGAGGCTTTCTCTACCTTTCATTTATCCTTCGGTTTATACAGCAAATATTAATGTAATGTTCAAACACGCTCACTCGACTGATACTCGGCAGGGCGCCAGGATGGTTATGTCCATTGTGTGTGCCATCAAGATCACTTGTCCTATAATGAGCGTAATGTATCTACAGTAGTACGTTCTGTATTCTAAAAAGACCGCCCCTTGGGCCAATACGACAATGAGGGCACTTTCGTGCTACCGCAATTTAACAGAACAATCCCGATTGGTCCGGTAATAAAATATCTGTCTCTAATGAAGTCCATTTATAACACTTACAGTAGGCGGAGTTATGTGAAGTTATGGGCATCAAGTTACAAAAAAGTGGCTCCATTGCTGTAGATAAAGGTTATTGCAATTACGTTGGCAAAACGTACTCACAATATAAACAAGCTGCGATTTGGCAACATAATAACCTTTTAAATACATTTGCATAAAAGAAATAAAATAATAAACTTCGCAATAGACTTGCTAAACAAAATAAAAGTTTGCAATAAATTGGAAGGAATAAAATTTTAAGAATCACATAACTGAAATATTTTAGTCTTTGAACGGGTATCAAAGAGTAGAATCAACGAAAGGTTCCCCAGTAAAGCAAATACTCTCTTTTGACTGAGTATTTAGGCATTTTCACATGCCACATATTACGCAAAAAGCAATAACTAGAAGTATTATATGGGTAAATTTTTCAAAAGGAGAAAGATCTCTTCAATACAAAAAAAATTGAATTTAGAAGTTTCAGCGTTGATGACTTTTCTTCAATTCAGTATGCAGCATTGTAAAGTAAAATAAACGAAATAATAATTTTCTTGTACAGCACAATGTTTTCTTTGACCATTGTTCCAAACTTCGCAGATAATATAGCGGTCAAAACCGTGGGGTGAAGGTTTTTGGGGTGAAGATAATGCAATTGGGAAAATCAGTAATTAAACCAGTTTGCAATAAATGAGTATTTGGGTGGTGCCGTTGTGTTCCTGTAGTTTCATGTTGAAAGTGCGTTGCTCTAGTTTCACAAAATGGGAGTTTGTGGAACTTCACTGGCCACAAAGCTAAATGGGCACACCATAACAAATGCATAATTTTTGAAAGTCCTAACCTTGTTGACTAGGGGTACATTTAGGCCGGCCTTTTTGCAGATACGTCTGGCGATATGTAGGTCTTGACAAGTTCTAGTGGAACCTAATTGGCTTCTTTGTCTTCTTTTCGGTGTTTTGGCAGTTCTTTGAAGGATGCCAAATTGATATTACCGAAATTCCACGACTGATCACTAGAGACCGGAATTTTAGGCCGAAAAAATGCGTGTTTTAGGCGCCTCTAATAGGCACTGACATGTGCCATTTAGGCATATATGGGCACCATATACTTTGGTTTGGACATATAAACGTTCAATTTTTTTTTTTTGCTTCAGAAGCATATTTCACCACCAATTTTTGACTTGCTGTGAAATCGCGGACGCATAATGTGCTGCGGAAAAGTAATTGTATTTTATTCCGTAAAATAGGTTGCAGAAGTGCTACTGTTTTAAAATTTACGTGAAATTCACGGTGATTCAACACCAAAAAACAAGGTTGAAAGCCATGAATAACCAGACGAATCTCAATAATTTGCTGCTTGAATTTGTAGCTTTTTTCAGTCGACAATTGTGCGGGAAAAACAACGCTCAATGTCCACAGAAGTTGGGGGAACGTTTTTGTACTTGGGGACGCTCCATGATAGTATTTCATATCGAATATCACAACGTTTGGAATTCGGAACATCCTGCAGTTAATTTAGCACGTGCAATCTAGTGAAGTGAAGTGAAAGAGACTCATTGATCGTGGGCAACAGACGTAACCTCTCCACTGCGCCCGGACGTTGACACTCGTCTATCCTAGTGGCATTCTAGTAACGAATACTTTTGCTACTCACTGCGGGGGTGGACACCCTTGTCCCCGAAGGGCCGCAACTTTCACTCCGGTGCTGCCTTTCGATAGTCTTTAGCGCCTAATGGGTGGATGAGTGTTGAAGGAATCCAGAAAGTTTGTGTCAGGCAGATTTAATCAACCGGTCCTTCGAGGATGGTGGTGGATCTGTCCTGGATCTCCCACATAAACTCAGCATTCTTAGACCGAGTGGCGTGAAATCTCTCACCTGCTGAAACGCTTTCTGCTAATAATGCCATTGAAGACCACGAATGCGCCCTGTCACGTTAAAGGGTAGCGTGGGGCAAATACTATGGGAGGCGACGCATTTGTCCATTGAAAATGTGTTGGTAGAATCGGAGTGTTTATCGTATAGTTTTCCGCCCTTAGAAGAGTTGTTTAAGGGGTGACGAAGAGGGATAATCGATAACTGCTACCTGAAAACACATATGCGCTTTCCGCGTGGCTGTCGAACACGATCTCACTTGAGCGCACGGACGCTGCGCGGGGCCGTAGCCGGACTTTTCTCCGTTCCGCCTGATTTACGATGTACACGTTCTGGACAATACTGGCTTAGGTCAGAAGAATTCGTTGACGGAGCAAAACAAACTCCTCAGCTATTCACAACACAGATGAATCCCATGGATAGTACAGGGAAGTGAAATACTATTGTAGAAATTGCTGAGCTATTCTGTTCTGGAGAAGGGGATTGCTTGTGAAGTTGCAGGAATAACACCATTCACTAACTATGCTCTATATACCAATTATCATCATTCCACATCACGCAAGATTTTTTGGAACTAATTCCCTTAATGCGAAGTTCCCAGATGCCCTCAAAGAATAACCGGCCGCTGCAGATGACGGGTGTCATGTGCAGATGACGGGTGCCATTCCAAAGCACCGTTTCTTGTTCCCTCTTCGTGCTGCGTGCACTACAGCGTGCCAGCCGGCGGTGTAGCTTGCACCGCCGGCTGAGAGTGCACGTGGCCGTGGCTTCACCTTAAAAGTTGGGTGCCTCAGATCTGCACGTGGTTGCCTGCAGAAGACGTCTTTTAGCTTCAGCGGCATACACGCGGCTGTGCCGGGTTAATTTTTTGTTTTCTGTCTTTTTACTCAGTTAGCAATAGATATGGCATGTGGGCAGATGCTTTCCCTCTTGGTCGCGGCACACAGCACGTCAGAAGGACATAAACCGAAAGAGTTTGCGGTGACCGGGGCGAAGTCGGTTAGATTTGTTGCGGTGTCGATACGCACGGGTTTCTTGCGGCTCGGCCGAGGTTGCAAGGTCGAGGTGATGGTGGCTTGGGCACGGTTTTGGCTTCTCGGCGTATTTCGCACGACGCCCGGATTTTTCTCGCAAATGGCGTGAAACAAAGCCCCGTTACGGGCTTCTGAAGCGAGAACAGTGCCTGCAGGACATCGACTCAAAAAATCCAAAAGAGGCATATATAACAAGAAAAAAAGATATATTTAAGCGACAAGAATTCGAAATAGTCCACTTAGGCACGAAGCAGCTCACATAGTCAAAATAGGCACTGTAGGCAGACTAAACTAGTACTTAAAAAGCTCCCCTTGTCTTAGTTCGCGCCTATATGTTAAATAGGCTTGAGAAAAGGGAAAAATAGGCTTGATGGGCTTGATAAAAGGGAAAAATAGGCAATTTACTTAGGTTCCAGTCTCTAGTGATCATACGAGCAATGTGCACTGCAAGGATAGAAAGAGTAGCCCAGGATTGGCCGAGCCGAAATCTAATTGTAAAAAGCGCCGAAAGGGAGCTCAGATACAAGCTTCAGGTCCCGTCTCATTCCCTCACCTCTGTGATCAAGTTATGTATGCAGAATTACGCCATGCACGGAAACGTTGTCAACAGTGTAAAATTATGTTGGCCTGTACAAAAGACGGCCGAGTTTGTGCTATAGTTAAACTACAGTTCAACATTCAACCTCAGTTATACTGCTGTTTCCAAGGTTCTATCAAATAGGGTTCGCAATAATATTGATATCAGTGCATTTGGGCGTTTACGGCACCCCACAGCCTTTTGTTCCAGAAGGGATTTTCTTGCCGTGAAGTGCAGACGGGGCTCTAGTACTGTGTGCCTAGGAAATTATCATTAGTTTTATTTGGATGTGTTTGTTTTTGTTGAGTAAGAAGTAAAGTTGCTTTAGTAAATGTTCTTCCTTCGGCTAACTTTGTCAGTTCTGTAGAACACTTTTTTGCAGATGATAATATTGTATCCAATTTGCGGAATCAGTTATCTGTTGTTTTTGCTTTTCTTTTCTGTATCCTTTACGCAAGGTTGTTTTGAACTTGACTTCAGAAAAATTGACCATCAGCATTATCACCTACAGCCTGTTCAGGCCCACTGCCACACAAAGTCATCACCTCCTTTCCGCAACCCAATTCCATCCCACGCTGTCCGTGTCTGTTATTTACTTCTAAACGTTTGTTTTTTGTCTCAAGATGTAGTGATGGCAATTTCATCCGTCTAGTCCCGTCCCTCGATGTCTATTCTGTTGCCCTTTTGGTGCGCAGGTTGTGAATTCGTTGTACTACATGGCCATCCCAAAAATACTTGGTTTTCTTACCATAAACAAGATTATCTCCTATTCGAGTTTGCTTCCTAATTCATGTTGGTCGTATTCTGTACACAGGTCTTACTCCTAAAATTATTCGCTCCATGGCCGGTTGGGGAATTAGTAAGGCGCCACGTGTCGCTGTATATGTTATTACCGGCAGGATGCATTCGTTGAACACCTTTCCCTTTGGGGATATAAGTAGCTTATTGTTAATTATTGCGAATTTTATCCAAATGCACCACAACACGTTGCTATTCTGCACCGGATTTTTTCTCGTGGTCGTTATTAGCACTAACCCTCTGGTCTAAGTGGTAATATCATTACTTTTATCCTAGTAGTTTGTTACAAATGCTGGAAAAGTCGCGTTTAAATTGCTTATATTTCTTCATTTTATTTTTATTTATATTTGTCCCCCAATTAAAGCTCTGTTTTGTTCAATCAATTTAGGGGTTCTCCTGGAGATTCACAAAGCAAGAATCTGTCGTCGGCTAACCTCAACTGACTGAAGTCTTATATGGGTAGTGATATGTGACAAGAGATAAGACAAGGGACAAGGTAGTGACAAGTCACATATTGGCAGCCATTTCCTATCATTTCCTAGTGCCCACTGTGTTGTGGTGTCATTGCTAATAAACCACACTTTTTTCTGGATTCGTGTTTGTGAAGTCAGAAGTGCTTAAAGATCTTAGAAAACTTCTCACACGCTCAAACAAAATAACAAACATTTAGGGTTAAAGAATTACGGCCCTTGCATTGGTCTGATCCCATCACGTGGTATCCAATCTTTGGCCCTCGTTGTCCACCGGTTCTGAATTTGTCACACAACATGGTGAGCTCAAGTCCAACTTATTTTCTTAACTTGAAATATGATATTGTCATAAAGCCAAAGACGACGCAGGTGTCTAAAAAAAACAAGTGTATGGGACTGAACTTGTGCTCCCCTAACAACTCAAAGAATAGACAGACGGTGAAGCAGCGCTCAACAAAGTTACGTATGTAGGCGAGCGTCATGAATAGAAATGCTGTGCGGCTGCTCTGTAGACTTTTATATTTCGGAGGGAGTATTTCTGGAACGGTTGATTTACATTGCACATCAAAGAAGATCATTCTTGGCTGTTGACGTTGTGCGAAACGCTCAGCTTATTAGAATGAGAAAACTCATGCGGCATAAAAATAAAGAATGAAAGACGGGCTTCGCTTGGAACACAGATAGCCCAGCCGGGCATTGGCGGGCAAGAAAAAGAAAATATAAACAAACAAACCCAATCCACAATTCCCGCCATTACTCGCCTTCTTAGAGTGCATCGACCCGGTGCTAAAGAAACGACCATCCCAACAAGCAACAACAAAAAATCCCTCATCTTCCCTATTAAGGTTTGAGCCTCACCATGTGGACGACTTCGGTTTGCGTGCGTCGTCGTGATGTACGGGACTCACCATGGGGATCACTTCGTAGGTACGCTGGCCAACACATCGTAGAATGTGCTAGGTTTCGATACCCTCGCAGAAGCTTCTCGCTGAGTCCGCGTCGTCGGGTGGGACTCCTAGCTCCCACACGATCCCCTCTGTGGTACACAGCGTCACGGGGTCAGAGGTTGTAGCGTCCTGCATCCACCTGGTGCTGGTCCATTCTACGATCTTGGTCGAGCTGGCGGGCCTCCTCCGCATGGTGAAGGTAGCCTTGGAAGGCGGCATTCAGGTCGTCGTCTTCTACGTGCGGAGGCATAGCGTCAAGCATCGTAGTCGGCGGTCTTCCATAAACAAGCTCGAAGTGTGCAATATGCGTAGTTGCCTGGATAGCCGTGTTGTACGCAAATGTGCCACATAGGAGGACTTCTTCCCAGGTCTTATGTTTGACGTCGGCGTACATAGACAGCATATCCGCGATCAGCTTGTTCAGACGTTCCGTTACTCCGTCGTTTGGGGTGGTACGCCTTTCTACGGTGACCCATGTTGCTGTAGCGTATGGTTCCTTGCATGGGCTCCACAGACAGTAAAAGCAGTTTCATGGTCCGTGACTAAAACTTCAAGGTCTCTATGACGCAGCACAGCTTGGTTTATGAAGAACTTCCCGACTTCTTGTGCAGTCCCCTTCGAAAGAGCGGTGGTTTCTACGTAGCGCGTCATATACACTTTTGCTACGACACTCCACTTGTTCTCGGATCGTGGCGAACAAAACGGGCCCAGGAGATCCAATCCAATTTTATGAAATAGTCTTGATGGGGCACCGATCGGCTGAAGAAATACGGCGGGCCTCGTTTTCGGTGTTTTTCCTCACTGGCAGTCACGGCAGCCGCGGGCGTAATGGGATACACAGGTTGTAAGGTTGGACCAGTTGTACTTTACCTTGATTTTTCCCATAGTGCGCGCTGTGCTGAGATGTCCAGAAGACTGGTCGTCATGGTACACTTCATACTTTTGTGTCGAAGGTCTGCGGGGATCCCAAGAGGCTAACGTGTTCTCCTTCCAGGGTTGAAAGTTTCCTTTACGTGGACGGAGTTTTTGAGGCTGAATGCGGCTAACCTTTCTTTGAAGGCTCTTGGGACACTGACGTGGCGTCCTTCGAAATATTGCATAATAGCGCATCACTCGTGGTCGGCAGGCTGTTGGGGGGCTAGGTCGCTTTCCATAGAGTCTCTGGTGAATTCGCCTTTTTCATCAGAATATTGGGGTATTGGGTCGATTGGGGCGTGAGACAAGAGGTCGGCGTAGGAGTGTGTCCTGCCATATTTATAGACTAGTGTTACGTCGAATTCCTTCTTACACAAGCTAGCTCCACCTAACTAGACGGGCAGACGGGTCATTCAAGTTGGCGAGCCAACACAGCGAAGGGAGGTCTTTCATAACGTTGAACGGTCTTCCAAAGACGTATGGGCGAAATTTTAAAATGGCCCATATAATATCCAGGCACGGTTTCTCAGAGGCTCAGTAGATTTTTTCTTACTTTGTCAGACAATGTCTTGTACAGGCGATTACTCTTGTGCAAGCGCTTTTCTTTTAGACGAGGACGGCCCCCAAGCCTGCGTCAAGGTCGTCCGTATGCATTTATGTTTCACCGTTTTCATCAAAATGAGCCTGAACAGGAGGGCTTTGGAGTCGTTGTTGCAGCTCGAAGACTACTTACTCTTGGGTGCTTCCCCAGCTGAAAGGGGTCTTATCTTTCGTTAAACACGCGAGTGGCTCTGAAATGCGCGCCAAGTATGCGACGAAGCGCCGGTAGTGCGCGCATATTTCGAGAACTCATCGCACGCACTTCTGAAGTTTTCGCCGGGTCAGGCAGGACTCCCGCGGCGTAGACGACGGGGCCCATAAACTTGACCTCCTCGTACGCGAAGCGGAACATTTATGTTTCCGCGTTTGCCCAGACGTACGAATGGCCTCGAGCACCGACTCAGACCTTTCGAGAGGTTTGTCGAAAGTCCGAGAGAATACCACAGCGTCGCCGAGGTATACGATGAAGGTGCGCCACTTCAGGCCAGCTAGGAGAGTGTATGTTTTTCTTTGAAAAGTTGCAGGTACCGTGCACAGCCCAAACGGCATCACCTTGAACTCGTATAGGTTGTCTGGGGTTATGAATGCAGTCTACTTTTGGTCTCTTTTATCCGCTTCACTTTGCCCGTAGCGTCTCTTGAAATCCATCGAAGAACTGCACTTTGCATGGCAGAGGTGATCGATGGCCTCGTCGATTCGTGGCAGAGGGTACACGTCCTTTTTGGTGGTTTTGTTCTCTCGCCGGTAGTCAACTCAGAATCCTAATGTGCCATTTATTTTAGCACGACTACGACCGGTGCAGCGCAGGGGCTGTTTGTGGCTGTGTAATGCCGCCGCTGACCATGCGATCGACTTGTGTCCGGATAGCTTCCCGCTCGTCTGAAGACACGCGGTATGGTGTCTGTCGGGTAGGTCGGGTTGCGCCTTCGTTTATAATTCGGTGCTTCGCGAGTGCTGTCTGACGTAATTTAGAGTTCGTCGATGAACGCTCGCTGTAGCAACGCCGCAAAACCAATAATTTCTTAGGTTTTCCTTGTTGTAGCGCCGGGTTCATATCGAAGGGATGCGGAAGCTTGAAGGCATCCTTAAGTGTGCGTTCAAAGTCGTCACCGCAATCACGTCAGTGTCTTCTTGAGTTTCTTCGAGGAACGCAATTGCAGCACCCATGTTTAAATGCTGGTACTCTTCGCTGAACCTAGCGACCAAAACATGGAATTTAAGTTGCTTAAATTGCGCAATTCCTTTTGCGACGGAAACACCACCCTCGAGAAACAAACTTTGGTCACCCTCGACGATAGCATCGACGTTAAGGGCAGCATCTTCACAGTAGACGGTTACCATAAAGCTTGCGCGTGGGGCGTAGTTACACGATCTTTGGCGATCCTTAAGCAGTATGGTGTTTGGGGATCAGTTTCGGGATCATAGAGTGATCACCGGAAACCGTTATCGACTTGGTCTGCTGATAACTTATTGCAACAATTGTCGGTAAAAATAGTGAATTTTGAGAATTACGTCGCAGACTCAGTTAGACAAGATGACTAACAACGCAGGATACGTGGTGCCATCTATGGTGATGGGTGATTTGCACGCTTCACTTCAAGTTACGAAATGGCCTCCTGTTGTGAGTATACGCGGACCATCCCATCTGGCCGTACCTTTCTTCAGCTTAGGTGCAAATGATCCCCTCAATACTTAGTAGTCGGCCCCAGTGTCTATAGGGCCGACTACATCAACGCCGTGGATGGACAACCTCGACTTCGGACGCCGCCTTCCCTTAGTTCCGGGTTCGTCTGGATGTCACATCGCGATTATTTCGTGTTGAGTGTCGGTCACTCTGCGTCGTCGTAGGCGTCTTCTCAGCGGCAGTCTCGCTCACGTCTGGTACGCCTCGCGCCGCGTAGCTGTCGTTGTGTACGGTAGTTTTGTAAGGGTTCGGTCGGGTAGTCGTTATGAGGTTATGTCCCAAATCGTGGCCTTCGGCGCGTCCTTTCTTCGTTGGAAGGATTCCGGGTTTTCTCGTTGAACATCTTCACCTCCAAAAGTTACTGCTTTTATTTTCGCCGGCGTGTGCTGGGGGACCTTCCTTGTACGAAGTCACCATTGCTACTGCGGTTCGGCGATTGGTACGGGTAGGGCGACGGCGAACGGTTGAAACGGGCTGGTCCACGGACCGTGTTGGACAGAAATTCTTCGATCTCAGATGGGTGCTGGCCGGGTGGTGGGCGGGCTGTGTCGACAGAGAACCCTCGAAAACCGAAATTCTGGTAGGGGCGGCGACGGTAATTGTGGTGGGCCTCTCCGCAGCGGTAGCACAGCTGGCGATTATCGGACGTTTGTCATGCGTCCGTCTTCCTCGGTGTCTGGTTTTGGGCTGCGGGAGGTCGGTTGGGCGGCAGTGGACGGCGGTATGGTGGAACTTCTTGACGACGGGTTGTAGCTGGGCGGGGTCGACAAACTTCCGCGGAGTAGATCATAGCTTGTGGTTCGCGGGTACTTCGCGGGGCTTAGAATTGCCCACGCAACCGGAAGTTTTTTCCGGATCAATAGCTGAAAGAGGTTACATGAAATTGCGGCGTTGTTGGAAAGAGTTTGGAAGAGTTGGGAAGAGTTGGAAAGCTGCATCTTCCAAGTAAAAGAAAACACATGCCGGAAAATTTCTTTATCGTACCAGCTGTTGAAGATGTAAACGCCCTCCAGCTTCTCCACCCATTCCGCCGGGTCTTCGCGGGGGCTCCCCGTAACATTGGTGGTTCCCGCGGCTGCTGCAGCACGACTTGCGACGTTTCTTCTTGCACCATGGTGGTGGTTGCTGCGGTCGTTTCCTTGCGTCTTTCTGGAAGGAGGCCGAACTGTGGAGAAAATTAAAGTTGGCAGCTGACTCTAGTTCGACACTCCTGGATGCCTCCAGAGGTCGTAGAGAGTTTAAAGGGCGCGTACCTAGCTCCTCCACCACATGTGACGAAGCCAAAGACGAATTAGTTGTCCTCAACGAAAAACACGTTTATTACAGTAAACTTGTGCTCCCTAAGAACTCAAGGAATAGGCAGGCGGCGAAGCAGCACTCAACAAATTTACGGGCGTAGGTGAGTGTTCATTAATCGGAACACCACGGCGTCTGCTCTTTGGGCGAATATCGTTCTTCGCAAGTGTTTCTGGAACGGTCGATTTACATCGAGAAAATTGTAGATAAAAGAAGTATATTCTGGGCTGGTGACGTTAGGTCAAAACGCTCGCCTTATCAGAATGAGATAACCCGTGCGGCATAATAATAAAGAATGCAAAACCCGCTTCTCTTGGTACACATATAACACAGCCGGTCATAGCCGGGCAATAAAAAGAAAACATGAACAAACAAACACCATTCCTATTTCGCGGCAATATCTTCTACTGAAATTTCATACTAATTCCAGCTTCTGGTTTTCTGTTCTTGTGGAATACTTCTTACATTATTAGCTCCATGGCAAGTTGGGGAATAAGTTTGCTTTATACCTTAGCAAGGTGCCACGTATACCTTCTGTAAGTAATTTCTTGTAGGATGCTATGTTTCAATATCTCTCTTTTTAGGAACAGTGGTAGCTTATTATTAGCGAGTTCTTGACGAACTCACCCAACCCATTGCTATTCTGTGCCAGATTTCTTTCGCGCAGTCGGAATTACCAGTAAAACTCTGGCCTAGGCGGTTGTATTAGTCTACTTGTTCCCGCCATTTTTAACTCATGCCAAAAAAGTTCGCAATTATCGCGTTTATAAACACAACTTTATTTTATTCATATTTATTCCTAGATGAAAGATCCCTGTTGGTTGGCTGGTTTGGTCAGTGGGCGCTGGCGTGTCTCGAATGGAAGCAACCTTTTCTCTCAACGGCTCAATACTGTTTGCGGTTATCCTGTGGCCCAAAAACGCAAGCTCCGGCGCATCGATCACGCATTTGGTGTTAAGTTTGAGACCTTACTCTTTAATGCGCCTCAGCAATGCGGTAAGATTCATCATGTGCTCCTCTCTGCCCTTCCCGAACACAATGATGTCATCGATGTAGAACAGGACGCCACGGCAACCCTGCAGAATTTTCGACATCATGCTTTAAAAAGGAGATGGTGCTGACGCGAGCCCAAAACACACGCGCTTAAAACGAAAGAGCCCATCGTGTGTTATGAAAACCGTTAAATCGCGGCTCTCGGGGTGAAGCATGACGTGATGGTAAGCTGATGCAAGGTCAAGCTTGGAAAAGTGGGTTGCCCCCCCTAGACTATGCAGTAGCTCTTCTGTATGAGGGAGAGGAAAACTATCTGCTACGACGGCTTTGTTTACCTGTCGAAGATCTGCACAAAGGCGGATACCTCCATCTTTCTTTTCAACCACAACAATGGGGGACACCCACTCGGATGCCTCTATTCGCTCTATCACGTCCATTTTTTACAAGCGGCGGAGTTCTTCCGAGACTCGTGGCCGCAGTGAGAGTGGAAGGCGCCTGAGTTTTGAAGCAACTGGCTGAACTGTCGACCGTGTATTGACGCGGTGAACAAAACCCTTTGCGATGCCAAGTCCTGGATCGAAAATAGCACCAAACTCTTGGACTAATTCTGATGGAAGGTGAATGGACTCCTCCGCTTCTGCCTTGACTGCGGTGTGCTCTGTTCGAGCGCTAGTACGCCCCGCTGTCGTTTCAAGGCACTGTAGTCATGAGCCATCAATCTGCAGACCGAGCGCCCTGATTGCATCAATACCCAAAAGCGAGGTGCCGTGTTGAACGACATAAAAAAAAGAACTGTTGTGCAGTTATTGTATGTGACCTAAGCAGCAACAACACACTGGAATTGGTTTCTTCGAATAATTCAGTAGTCTAATTCGAGCAGCTGAAAGCGCCTGTCCTTCAAAATGCTGCCTAAATAGGTCATGCGTCAAAATCGACGCTGATAAGCCTGAATCCACGAGGAAAGTTAGCTTCGTTTCACCAACTGCTACTGATATGTAGATTGCGGGACGAGTGGATGTCGTCACAGCCAGAATGCTCAATACTTCTTCAGTTATCGAATTTTCGGCGTCTAGTTCACGAACCGGAGCGGCGTTTCTGTTGCAGACCGAGCGAAAATGACCCATAATACCGCAACCATGACAACGCTTCTTTTTGGTGGGGCAGCGTAATGAAGCCGCGTTGTGCCGAGGTGAACCGCAGCGGTAACAACGTGCCTGCTGGTTGCGAAAACGCTTCGAGGGACCGGCGGAAGTAGGTTCGGAGGGCTGAAATAGAAACCAGAGTTGACGTTGGTGACTTCGTCAGAGTGAAGAAACCCACAATTAGATTTAAAGGCGACCTGGAATTCAGCCGCCCAAGAGAGGTGATCAGCGGAAAGGGACCAGCCTCTTTCCGCCTGGATGACGGTAAAACCTTGAATGCGTCGAAGTTCTCAAAGGTTCCGCGAGCCTCTCCTTCTCTTTATACGTGGAGAAGAAAGAGTACAGCTAGTGAAAGAGGGTCTCCGCCTACATGTGAGGGCCCTACCCCAGAATTAACGACGAGGACTTCTTCGGCTGCTCCTTCGGCTGCGCAGGCGCCCAGGTCTCCTTCGGCTGCGCAGGCGCCCAGGTCTCCTTCGACTGCGCTGGTGCCCAGGTCTCCTTCGGCTGCGCAGGTGCCCATGTCTCCTTCGGCTGCGCAGGTACCCATGTCTCCTTTGGCTGCGCGGGCGTCCAGGTCTCCTTCGGCGTCGCAGGCGTCCAGGTCGCCTGCTGTTACGCAGTCGGCCGAGTCTCCCGGAGCAGTCACCAAGGAACGCAGGGTGCAACCACCAAGAAAGAGACTACCACCACAGCGTTATGGCTGCAACTAGTGCGCGAAGTTGTGCCAAAGCGAAAGGAACTGACATATTCATTGTGGGGGATTTCTTTAGTAAATGTGATCTGGCATTGGTATTTAGCTATGTTCATTGTAGTTTGTATTTTTGTATAGTATTTTTGCATATGTACTAACATACTAACGTACTACATTACTAATCCATATAGCTGTTTTTAAGGAAGCGAATGTGTTGTATATTTCTCTATTTGATTTCGGTTCCGCGATCACTGCTGCAGGTGGCGCCAGTGTTGTTTAGGTATATAAGCCGGCGCAACTTGGAATAAAGGGTCTTTTTTTCCGATGTGCACTGAAGTTGTCTAGTCGTTCATTCATCGGCGGCACATGCCGCCACTACAATCCCTAATTGTAGTTTTTCAATCATGTTTTGCGAGTCCTCTGTACTCCCACTGAGCAAGACTGTATTTTCGCAGTACCCTTGTTAGCAATGATGATGATGATGGTTTGTGTTTATTGCACAAGGCCGACGAGGGCAAAGAGCGCCAGAGAAGTTATTTTTTGAAAATAAGTGATCACCACAAAAGGTAGGTATAAAACGTGTAAACTGGATATGGAAGATCAATGAAGATAATGGTGATGGCTGGTGTATAGGGCCAGATTTTATTATGCATGATAGGAGATGAGGTTTAAAAACTTAACATCTGACATATACTTAAACACGCGTTTCACAAAAACCATGGCATCGTCACCCAGAAACAACGATGGGTGTAGGGAAACATGCTGTCTGTAGAGTTCTCTGAAATGTTGGTGTCGTGTTGTGTCTAAACCCTTGTTACCACCCTGCCCCTTTTCGCCCTCTACTTGCCGATGGAAGCTATACTTCTTTTTGGAAAAAAAAGAAAGCTTGTTTTAACGAATCAATTCAAGTCTTTGATGTATAAGCCTCATTACAAATATAACGTTTACCCCCTAATATCTTGAATTTCACTCATCGTACACATTGTCAGACTTGAGAATAATGTTTATAGGTATGAGATATAAATGCAATAAATAAAAATGGCGTTTTCGTGTAAAATATACACCATAAGAGCAGATCTTCAATTAAACGTGTTTCAGCGATATGGCTTCATTCCTACTTTCAAAAGTGCCCTTTGCGACTTTCTCATCTCTCTTAAACCTCTGAAGGTGCTTACTAACAGTAAAATACACAAGGCCAATACTACTACTTTGCAGGAAAGCGGATTTCACGAACCATAGTTGCACATGAAGCGATGTATTTGCGATATGACGAGATGTATTCACACGCGGCCATAACGATGCCCGCGATTGCTGCCGCTCCAAACCCACTTTTTCTGCGCAGTCACTATCTTTAGGGTTGTAATGATTGAATTAGGATTGTCCGCAACATCTCATAATATCACCCACACCCTCAGCGGTGAAGTACTACCGTCTGTGGTTTGTACCCATGTAATGCTTAGAGCAATTATATCGGTGCCGCCGACCCGACCGCCCGTGCGAGATGTCACAATCCCTCCCCCGCCGTACGACGCAACGGCCTGCCCTATCAGACTGCGAGCACAATCTTTCCTCCTGGGGTGCCTTTGTCTTTAACAGAGGCTTAATACTGCAAGGGAAGGCTCCCCTGGAGCCTTTTCTCTTCGCACGTGGTCGCACAAGGGCCGTTTCGTTCAGCTACCACGATACAAGGCAAGTATCTCCTTAGGAGACCCATCATGGTGCCCACCTACAACGGCGTAGTGAGCTCGTGGAGTCACGGTCTTTCAAAGCTAGGGACAGCTACTCCCTTTGACATAGTGTACATTTTAACTGAGTGCGGACCGATTTTGCCTGCCACGAGATGGTAATTGGTAGATTCCGGTGAGTCGATGGAACCCTCGGCGCTGTCCACGCGACGGCATGTGGCGAATTGCGCCTCTGGTTCTAGTGTTCTGGCTTATTGGCAAGATATTAGAGGACATTTAGGGCTTCGAGCCCTACACATGCCGCTCGAGGATACAGAAAATTGTGGTTTAGAAACGGAAGCATTTGGATGAAAATGCACTATGACGAATCGAGTGCTGCCACGGGTGACAATGATGACTGTTTATGCCTGGCCATTTAAAAATGATGTCTTCAGTCCCGCCATACCATTTAACCCTTTCAGCCCTGGATTTTTTATTTTGAGCAAAAACTGTTTTGCTGCAAGTTTTCGTACAGCTTTGAATCTCAGAAGCACAAAAATGAAATATTGCGCTAATAGTGCAAGTATTTATTTATTTAGAGGCCTGACAATTAGGTAGTTCATTAGGCAATTAAAATGTTTCTTTCTTGTAAAAAAATTTTTCCTTTTTGCTGCAAAACCAATAGCATACTGATATTACAGAAAAAATATAAAGGTGGTAAACCAAGTATTATAAATTTACTGACATTTTTACAAACCCGAATTTTCGTTTCCTCACCCGCCCTGTCGTTCCACCCTGCGTCCACTGAAGCTTCTGCTGTTTCATGCCGTCCAGCCACATAAAACCTCAACAATAGGGATGTCTATCGCAAGAGGAACCATTGAACAACACTCGCACAGAAAACTAGGAGTTTTCGTTTTGTTTTTAAGGCGCCAGAGGATATTGTGTGTTGTGTCGTCAAATGACGACGCCATGGCCGAAATGGTTCATGTTCTGAAGCCACCTCAAACGAGCGGTTTCGAGAAGACGGGTACATTTGAGCTGGGCATACGTTGTGAAAAAAGGCTTTGAGTTCCTGTGTTGGCTGGGCTGAGGCTTTCCCTCACAGCTACCCTCCTTTAAGGCTACGTCTGCGCCAATTTTAAATGTATCCGGGGTACAAGAAGGGAATGAGCACGTACGCCCCACCAAATGGCACGTGGCGCCAAAGCAGAGGGCACCAACTTCGGTTAAAGAAAAAGCTATGCATTTAAAAATTCAGGCAATTTATTTCCATGTGGCTATGGCGAAGCCCACGCCTATTCTAGTTGTTGTTGTTCTTTCTAATTATGCCAAATTACTCCACAAGAGGACTGGCCAATGAACAAATGCGGGAGAAGGGAAAAATCAAAACCGTTTCACTCAATTGGAAAGCTGGTAAATCTCCCGCTGGCAATGCGCCAGTAATGATGATCATCGTGGATTTACCATGCGAGTAAAGTGTTCATCCCCGTAAGGGGCAGGCATGGCTTCAGTCTCGCTTCGGTCATTTTTCCGTAAACCATTTGTTCCCGTTAAGCCCGGGAGAATGAACACGTGCGGTGAAGGAAACCACTGACGTCCACTTCGACTTGACTTTCGAAAAACCCCGTGATTTGACTCCGTTTGCTGCCGTTCCCCGAACTCAGTCGGACGTCGCCATGACTGGCCCTGACCACCCACCTACGACCGACCGGAACCTTTAACGGGACGCAGATATGCGCAGTCATGTCCCAGGTACCACGCTTGGGATAAAATGTATGCGCACAAGTACCAAGCTGTTGATGACCTGGACTCCTTGCGTTCGTTGTGAAAGGTTGTGAGCGCTGCTGTTACGAGGGTACTAAAGGCAGCGACTAAGCTGCAGCAAATGTCCTCACTGTCAGCGTTGTACTTGCAGTTGGCTATCAACGAGCACGTACAGAGAGACGCCGAAATCAACACGCTGTTCGATAGTGTAAGGGAGCTTCTGGAAAGAGACGAGTTTGAACATGATTGCTACGACATTTTGCACTACCAGGAAAGATATGCGGGGCCCTCAGTCGCCTACATGAACAGGATCCACTAAGTCGTCCTTGTTTGCGGTACACGTGGCCCTGTGATCTTCACGCTTAGTTTTCTCTGTGACACACGGAGCTAACTCGTCTCCTTCCAGCAGCTCACCTGCCATATTGTTCAGCTTGTTGAGTTCGGCGTAGGTCAGCTGCTGAAAGGACACGAGTTCGAACAAGATTGCTACGACATTTCACACTACGAGGAAAGGATACGCGGGTCCCTTAGTTTTTTTTGCGATCTGCTTTGATCGACATGCGGGCAGCCGGCATTAGGTATGCGGGAAAGAAAACTTCACCCCGTCCACATGGCCCCACATTCGTCGGATCGCACACATCAACTTCGCCGGTTGTCTTGCCGATGCTTCATGTTTCAAGTTTGAACGGTGAGCCACAAGGGTTCAAGGGGTTCCGGGTCCGTGTCAAGAGGACGGACAACAGCCACGTTCCAGATATTGCAACTTGGCAGCCATAACTAAAGTAGCGTCGAGCATTGCAGCGGAAAACAACTGAAAAATGCGATGCTACGCCAGCCCCACATAACGACCACTCTGCTACTCCCAACCAAGTAGATGACGGCACGTGTAAAGTGAAAGACGCGAACGACAGAATCGACCCGCCACCGTGTGAGGTTGAGTTCCAGTACATATTTGTTCCGGACTTCATGAAGAATTAAGCGTAACCGTACCTTCGGGAAAGCAGGATTGCGGAAATTGCAGAAGTAGGCCGGGAAGTTGCACCCAAACGCAAATTGGTGTCTTTCCCTCTACCCCGCTTCTCTACTACCTCCCTCTACCCTCTACCACCTCCTGTAGCCAGAAACGTTGAACCGTCTTTGGAGACTATTCTCGTCATGCCGCGGAGACAGGCAGGCTAGCTGGAGAATCAGGAGAATCATGTTCTGAGCTGACGCCTACGAATAAGAAGCGATCGTCAGGAACGGCACTTAAAGAAAAGAAAACCGAAAGAAGGAACAAAACTGATCTAGGAACCCTGATCCACTCAAAGGCATTTCATGTATCCTATGGTTACATTCAGGGCATTCACAGCAAGATTCAAGGAAGGGAAATCTTTCAGGAAGGAGGGTGCAGAGTTAGGTTGTCGTCCGCGCCAGAGTGTAGGTGCTTTGCTCTCTATCAAAGCGGTAAGACGGCACAAGCACCGCTGGAGGCCAAAAGGGACAGTGTTTGCCCGCAGCTGTACACGGAAGAGCTTCTGGACCAAAAATTGGGATTGTGGACACGTTGTTTACTCACCATGAACTATCTTGCAGGCATGGAAGGAGGATGAAATCACAGCCGGGTATTCACCTTTTCGCAGTACAAAGGATAAGAGTTGTGAAGCTCCAAATCGCTTTTTAAAGCTGCGTCGGTGTACAGAGATGTTCAAGAAGAGTGTAAGCAAGGCATCAGGACGTATTGACCAGAGCCCACATGACGCTCAAGCTTTTATATTACCTGTGAGATTCTCTGCGCGTATATCATTCGACAAGACACGTACTAGAGGACCATGTTGTAGCTTGGCCGATACGTGGTCGTGGTTCCAGCTGGAGAAGCTGTCGACTGGCCTGCAAGTTGAGGGGTCGCCTACGTAAGGCTAACCTGTGAAGCGAACTTCACCTGCCAGCGTTTACGCAATCGTCCCGCCGTATAACTTGGCGGCTCTCACGCGACTCCCAACCCGCCGTGCGCAAAGTCGCGCGTGGCTCAGGGTTCGGGCGAAAAAGGACACCACGGACTCGCAACAAACAATCAACAGGTTTATTATAGCTAATATCGTTGCGCGTGCAAACAGACCAGCAGCCACAGCAGGGAGGATAGTCCTGTCCTACTGCAGCGTTCTCGCAAGGGAAGACAAACGGTTTGGCTTACCCAGTGAAGGTCGCGGGGGCGGGTGGTCTCCGAGGTCGGGGCAGGGAGGTCCTTCCTCCAAGAGGTCGATGAGTCGAAAAAGAGCAGGCCCTCGCTCGCAACCTCCGACCTCGGCTCTTGCCGAGGACCGGTTCTTCCCCAACCTCCTCCCAGAGCTACGAGCGCGCCCTCCGAGGCGTCGCGGAGGAAACGGGAACCGAGACCCGAAACGGGTTGTTACCGGGGTGGTTGGCAATGTACCGCGCAGCGCATTGCTGCGAGAAGGTTGCCCCCGTGCCGGCCGCGTCAGCCGGCTTGGCCATAGCCGCCGGCGTGCGCTCGAAGTGGGGAGAGGGGGCAGGGCGCGAGTGCGCTCCCCACATCCCCCCCTCCTTAAGAATCCTCTCCACCCGTAGCGACTCCGCAGGAACGTTTATTCATAAAAAAAAAACAAATCTACTCTTTTTTTTTTTTTTTGACTAGCTTTCCAGCATTGCCTCCAGCATATCGACCTCGCTGGCCGACAGCCCTTCAATCAGGCCGACCTCGCGGCCGGCCGGCTCCCAGGGGCCCGCCGGCAGCCCGGGGCCCGGGGGCGCCTGGGCCAGGGCTCCAGCAGGCCCGACTCCGGCGGCCTCCATGGGCGGCAGGTCCGGGGCGGGGTGCTGCGGCTGCAGGCTCGCAGCCGGCGGGTCCGGGAGCCCGTTCGGGGCAGCGGCAGCAGGCGGCAGGACGGGGGCGGCGGCTCCGGGCGGTACATCCGGGGCGGCGGCCACGGGCGGTAGGGCCGGGGCAGCGGCGAGAGGCCGCGGGCCCGTAGCTGGGGCCGGCGGGGGGCCCTGGGCGGAGGCGTGGACAGTTGCCACCTGCAGGAGCCAGAGCGCAAACTCCGGCTCCTGGGCCGCCCTCCGAACCATCAACTCCGCCGCGGTTCCGCCGGGCCCCTGGGGTGGTGGTGGTGGTGGTGGTGCGGCGGCCGAAGAGGAGGCGCCCGCCGCCTGCGTCCGGGCCCGGTGAAGGGGCCCCGTGCGGTGACATTGGTGCAGCAAAACCGCGCCGCATCCGCACAGCTGGGTGCCCGGTGGAAGGGGCAAGGAAGCCCCCTCCGCCGCCCGGTCAGCGTCCGCCACCGTCCGCCCCTGGAACGGCCGGAACAGGCGCTCCGGCGCCATCCCGACCCGGGCCCGCTCCTGGCGCCGCCACGGCCTCCAAGAGGCGTACGCCACCGGCGCCTCAGTGCCGGCCTGATGCGTCCAGGTCGCCACGTCGGACGACGCAGGCCGCTGAGGCGGCTGAGGCGCCGGGCCAGTCGATCGCGGCGAGCCGCGCTGCCGGGCCGGAGAGCGAGCGGGCCGGCGGGGCGAATTCTCTTGCCGGCGACGGGGAGAAGTGGGCGGCCGCTGAGGGGGGTTGCTGGGGGCCATGATTCTATACTGCAAACACCCCCCCAAAAAGAAACATTCATGACGCTGCTCTGGCAGCACGTGCTGCCTCGTCGTGCGTGTATCCCGAGCGAAATCGATCAGGGATCAACGCAAGAAGTCCTACGTTCACCTAAACGCCGCCTTACGAGCAAAGTATTCGCATGCACGTGCACAGAAAACATTCAGTAAGGCGTGCACTCGCGCAAGAACGGTTAGGGTTTCCGCCTGTTGCGCAAGTCGTAGCGCTCTATCGGGCTCGTTGGTCGGCCCCCGTTTCGGCGCTGTGCCGGCGGTCGGCGGAGGAGCGCATTCTCCCCCCACTCGCTTCCTCGCGCTGAGTAGCGCTTGAGGTCGCACACATGTACGGGCCCACCTGTCGGTTTCCCCTTCATGTCCACGAGCCTGTACACAAGGGAGGAAACCTTTTCTCGAACTCGGTAGGGCCCTGTCCACTTTTTTGCCAGCGAAGCAGCAAATTGCTTGCTCGCGTCACTGAGCACGTGATTGCGCCGCAGCACCAAGTCACCCACCTCGTAGCGAACATCGCGGTGCGAACGGTCGTACTGCGCTTTCTGCTGCGCTCTAGCGGTGGAGAGATTGTGACGGGCGTTGAGCAGGGCCTCCGTCAACCTGGCGCGCAGCTTTGTCGCGTACTCAGCGGGTGCTGAGGAAACAACCGGCGCTCCGCTGCGGTCCGTTAGAATGCGGTCCATCGGATTCAGCAGTTCCCTCCCCAGGTTGAGCGAAACGGGCGCGTACCCGGTCGAGCGGTTCACCGTGGTACGCAAGGCGAACCCCAGCTCAGAGATGTGAGCATCCCAGTCCCTGTGTTCCTCGGCGAACGCAACGAGCATGTGCTTGACGTTGCGATTGACCCTCTCCGTGGGATTCGACTGGGCATGATAAGTGGTCGTCTTCCTGTGCTTAATTCCGAGTGCAGCACAGGAGTCTACGAACACTTTCGCAGTGAAGTAGGACGCATTGTCCGTTATCAGCTGCTCGGGAAAACCAAACCTGGTAAACACCTCCATTAGTTTCCCCATGACCACCTGTGCCGTCAGCTTCCTAAGGGGGAAAAGTTCAACCCACTTGCTGAAGTGATCCGTGACGACCAGCAAGAATTTGTTCCTGCTTGGCGTAATGGGGTAGGGCCCCATTATGTCACATGCCACGATTTGCCAGGGCGTCTGGCTACCGATTGGCTGCATGAGGCCGGGTGCTCGACCGCCCCGGGGCTTCACGCTTTGGCACACATGGCATGTACGGGCGTAACGGATCGCGTCCCGTTTCATGCCAACCCAGGTAGCAAAGCGGCACAACTTGAGATAAGTCTTGGGGCCGCTCGCGTGCCCAGCGATGCACGTGTCGTGAAAGTAGCGCAGCAGCGCCCCTTGCAACGTGCTCGGGATTACCACCTTGAACGACTCGCTTGTGTCGCTCTCTGATGGAATGTACCTCAGCAGGACGCCGTCTGAATCCAGCAGATAGGAATCTAACGCGCCTACAGCATTACTAGCTGTATCACAGCGCTCCGCACTGACAGCAATACCAGCTGCCCCCTTGTGCGCGGCGGCCCGGCCGCCCGGCTCCCGGAGCCCGTCGAACACCTTTCGACAAAAAGAATCCCTCTGCTGAGCTTCTAACAGCTCCCTTCTGCTGAACGCGATACCAACGGGACTGACGAAGTCTACGTGGTTAACGCTGTCGCCTGGAATCGACGGAGAGTCCGCCTTCCTTTCATCGCCTACGGCACGAAGTTCGTTACCGCTCTCGGCCTGGCTGCTTGGTTTCGCGGAGCGGGCGTGTGTGCCCGCCTCGCTTTGAATGGGCGCTCGCGAAAGAGCGTCAGCCACGACGTTGTTCTTGCCCTTTCGGTAGCGCACGGTGAAGTCATAACGCTGCAACAACAACGCCCAACGCGCTAAACGGCCACTTGGCTCGTTCAGGCGCCGCAGCCAAGTGAGCGCCATGTGATCCGTTTCGATCACAAAAGGCACTCCGTCGACATAATAGTCGAACTTCCGCAGAGCAAAAACTATCGCAAGACACTCTTTCTCTGTCACCGAATAGTTCCTCTCTGCCGGCGTTAACGAACGACTTGCGAACGCTACGGGACGAAGCGCGCCCTCGTGTTCCTGAAGCAAAACTGCTCCCAAGCCCAAGTCGCATGCATCCGTTTGGATTACGAACTCCCTGTTTAAGTCAGGCAGCTGTAGCTCGGCCGTGTCCGCGAGCACTCTGACGAGTTTGCGAAGTGCAGACTCCTGCTCCGGACCCCAACTCCAAGGTTCCCCTTTCCTTAACAACTTCGTTAAAGGGGCTTGTAGCGCGGCGCAATCTGGAATGAACTGGCGATAAAAGTTCGCCATTCCCAGAAAGCGTCGCAGGCCGCTCACATCTGTCGGCGACGGGAACTCCAGAAGTGCCCGGAGCTTATCCGCGCTTGGCAAAATGCGGCCGCGGTCGATTGTAAACCCTAATAACTCTATTCGGGTTTTTGCGATCTGCGCCTTGGCCGGGTTCAGAGTGATACCCGCCGACCTGAGCCTCTCAAGGATGTCCCTCAAATGCTCCAAATGCTCCTCGAACGTTTTCGAGTACACCACAACGTCGTCCAGGTACGCTAGGGCATGCTGCCACTTTGCGTCCCCCAGAACGCGGTCCATCAGGCGCTGATAGGTTGCGGGCGCTCCCACCAAGCCGAACGACATGCGGGTGAACTCAAAAAGCCCTCGGTGACAAGTAAAGGCTGTCTTTTCCATGTCCCGCTCGTCCATTTCCACCTGAAAGTACCCGCGGCTGGCATCGAGCGTCGTAAAGTACTTCGCTCCGCCGAGGTTGGAAACTAGGGAGGAAATGTCCGGTAGAGGATACGCATCCTTGCGCGTAAACTCATTCAACCGTCGGTAGTCGACACAAAGGCGGAAAGTTCCGTCTTTCTTTTCAACAAGCACTACCGGAAAACCCCATGGGCTGTCAGATCGCCGAACAACACCTGTCTGCAGGAGTTCGTCTAGGGCACTGTCTAGACCTCTCCGCTTAGTCTGGCTGATTGGCCGTGGATTACATTTCCAGGGCTGCGCATCCCCCGTATCTATCCTATGCTTGACCAGCTTGGTGCAGCCAGGACGATCGGTAAACATCGCGTCGTACTCGTACAACAACGACGACAGGCGCGCCTGCTCCCTCTTTGTTAGGCTAGTCGCTGCAGATAAAAGCGGGTGCGTCCCCTCTTGGCTCGCTGCAGCGCAGGTCTCCCCCGCGTCAGTGCGTTGAACTGCCTGCCCCGTCTCAGCAGCAGCCGCACCCATTGTCCGCGCGGCTGCAGTCGCTGGGGGCTCTTTGCGGCTTAGTGGCCTGTCGTGCTCGTCGCCTGCCTGAGTCATTTTCGCGGGGCGCGGTGCCTCCGAGTCTGCTGGCGGCCTAACAAAAGCTTTGAGCGCACCGGTGGCTCGCTCCCGGTACCCTCCGTTAGCAATATCCAGTACGATGCCCGTTTTGGTCAAAAAGTCTCGACCCAAAATAATGGGCACCGTCAGGCCGGGAAGATGAACTAGGCGTTGTCGCCTTACACGTCTCTCCCACCGAACAACAAGCCTCGCGGCACCGCTCGATTGTGCTGTGCCGCTCGCAAGCCGAAATGTTGTGCCGCACGCTCGGAGATGAACTTTGTTCTCTTGGAGATGCGCTAACACTTCGTCGCCGAACAAAGAAGCACTTGCCCCAGTGTCTAACAAAGCGGCGAACTTCTTGCGAGCTATGGTTAACTCTATGTACGGCGCCGGCCCGTCGGCGGAACTTCCAACACGACAAGCCAACGGCGCGAGTGTAGCATTCATACTCGTGACGACCGCCGGCTGCCCAATGTGATTTACCGGCGGCCCCTTCCGTTTCCCGAACGCCCGTGGTCTCGGGGCGGCGGGTGCCTACAGTCGCGGACAAAATGACCAGGCTCATCGCAGCGGTAGCAGCGGTTGCTACGGCCTTGCCGCTGGTTGCCCCGATCGCGCGGAGCATCGCGCTCGGGGGCGAGCGGAGGTTGCACGCTCGGCCTCGGATCCGCGTGCTGGCCTCGGCGCGGCTGGTTGCGCTCCGCGGTAGCATGTGCTGACCGTAACGCGTACGAGTAGGGGTCTAGGGCGCGATCTGACAATTCCCAGTTGTCTCGAAATTGTTCATCCGCGACCGCTACCGACCCGTCTGTCCTGTTCGACCGCGCCGAATGCGCGCCTGTCCACGCGCAACGAGGCTCGAGTGAGTGAGCCGCGGGCGGTGGTGGCCGATAAGCTCGCGCAGCGAGGATGTCTCCCTGAATACGCTTAGCTTCGGAGGCAAGTTCATCCAAATTTCTGAAGCCGCCGCCTCTCAGGTAAGCCGCGAAAGTCGGGTGAGCTTGTCGCGTGACGCGCTCCACCTTCTCCGCGTTCGTGGCGAGTGGTTCCGCGAGACGATAAAGTTCGTCCATGGCCCTTACGTACTCCAGCAGCGATTCGTCCGGATGCTGGGTGCGTTGCTCCAACTCTCGCCTCAGGCGGTACTCATAGTTAGCGGGCAGGAATTCGTCGCGGAATTTCGCGCGGAAATCCTCCATAGAGCGCGAGCGCTCTCCCACCAACCGGAACCACCGCGCCGCTTTGTCCGTCAGCGACACGGGAACAATGCGCTCGAGTATTTCGGCGTCCCCTAATCCCATCGCCTGCTGATACTGCTGCAGGCGATCGAGATACTCGTTCGCGCTGACGCGATCGTGGTAGCCTGTGTAGGTAGGAACGTCTACCTTCACGCGCGGTCTCTCCGCTCGCGCGGGTGCCTGCAGTGTTGTCTGCATCACGACCGTCATGCTCTGAATGAGGCGCATCGCATCCTGCAAAAGCGCCTCGCTCGTCGGCCGACTAGCGTTAGCCGAAACCGGAGGTGCAGCTGTCGCTGGTCCGTTCGGGGGCAGCGGTGACCCCGTGGATACCGCTAATTCTGGTATAGCGCTGCGGTCAGCGCTCCCCGCGTCGGGCCCGTTCTCCGCCGTCGCGTTGGCGGCGGGCATACCCTGACTAGGAACGGAAACGGGTGGATGCAAACCGCCGGCGTCAGCAGCTGAATCTCGCAAATTTGCGACCCCGGCCATAAACTCCCGACGCTCTGCTGCTAGTTCTGACAAGACGCGTAGAGCCTCACACGACTCGCCGTCTGCCATCCTTTGTTCGGGTCCCGACAGTCGTTCCCCGCCAAAAGTCAAAGTCCGGATTTCCGATTTCGCCCCACGTTCGGGCGCCAAGATGAGGGGTCGCCTACGTAAGGCTAACCTGTGAAGCGAACTTCACCTGCCAGCGTTTACGCAATCGTCCCGCCGTATAACTTGGCGGCTCTCACGCGACTCCCAACCCGCCGTGCGCAAAGTCGCGCGTGGCTCAGGGTTCGGGCGAAAAAGGACACCACGGACTCGCAACAAACAATCAACAGGTTTATTATAGCTAATATCGTTGCGCGTGCAAACAGACCAGCAGCCACAGCAGGGAGGATAGTCCTGTCCTACTGCAGCGTTCTCGCAAGGGAAGACAAACGGTTTGGCTTACCCAGTGAAGGTCGCGGGGGCGGGTGGTCTCCGAGGTCGGGGCAGGGAGGTCCTTCCTCCAAGAGGTCGATGAGTCGAAAAAGAGCAGGCCCTCGCTCGCAACCTCCGACCTCGGCTCTTGCCGAGGACCGGTTCTTCCCCAACCTCCTCCCAGAGCTACGAGCGCGCCCTCCGAGGCGTCGCGGAGGAAACGGGAACCGAGACCCGAAACGGGTTGTTACCGGGGTGGTTGGCAATGTACCGCGCAGCGCATTGCTGCGAGAAGGTTGCCCCCGTGCCGGCCGCGTCAGCCGGCTTGGCCATAGCCGCCGGCGTGCGCTCGAAGTGGGGAGAGGGGGCAGGGCGCGAGTGCGCTCCCCACAAAGTACAACGTGCTGTTGCGCGCTTCTACAGTCGCAGACACGAACGTTGCGCACGGGAGGATGGAAAATCTCCCGCTTGTCATGCACAGTCATTATCATCATCGTAGATTTACCGTGTCAGTAAAGTGATTGTCCCCGTAACGGGCCGCCATGGATTCGGTCTCGCTTTGGTCGTTCTTCCGTTAACAAAACGTGATGGAAGTTAACGGCTGTGATTCGCCATAATAGGCTGTAGCGGTGCTATCCGCTCACTGCTACCACCCAGTGAAATTCAAATTTTCTGCGTTCGCAGTGCTGGCGCGCCCCCTTGCCTGTAAATTCCGCCAGTGTGAGTTCTCTTCTTTTTGTGCTTGCTCATCCCTTCTCGCACATGCCAGCGTTGCACTACCACATGTTTCGCTCACTATCGTAAAGACCAACCCAAGAAGCATTCGTAACGAAATGAACGCGGGTGCTGCCGTTAATAACGTATATTTCGCCTAAATGTGCCCGCGGTTTTCTCTGCGCTAAAATACGGGTTAAATGTATGACACGCGCCAGTGATTCACGAGTTTAGAACGCTTGTAACTGCATAAACTGCTTGGATTTCTAAACCTCTGTGGGATGCTGCGACGACAGCCACTACGACGAAACGATGTGAGGCTATACTTGGGTTCACAAAGTTATCTTCTGAACCCAACCTTCTTGTTTATGTAATTTCGCCACAAGCACATGTTCTTTCTTGTCGTCATCGTTCTAGTTGGTGTAACATGACACCATAAAATTTGTACGCCACGTCCCGTGATATTATGAAGATTGCACATTCGCTTAAATACTGTAAATTCTTCAGCAACAACTGAAAATCAGCAGCAAAAAAACGAAGTTGACGGGGGCTGAACTACCCATTCGTAATAAAGTAAAATATTGTACCAACGCAGTGAATTTAGGCAGTGAATCAATCAACCTAACCCCTTGTGAAGCCAAAAGGACCGATAGGTAGGGGGTTAGCAGCAGCTACGAACAATAACATCTGCAGCCAAATAAGATACGAACTATAGTCTCCGCTAACGAACTCCAATCTGTGTACCTGGCGTTATAAAACCAGCGTCTTTAGGGTGTATTACCTAGATTTCCTACCGCGCGGCGGCGCCGATCCAACAAGCGCAGTTCTACTGTGCCGCAGAGGCTGCGCAGAGAGGCTGCGCAGAGGCTGTGCCGCAGAGCCTGCACTGCATTATGGCAGTCAATATTTTGCCCCGCCTTCTTGGCGCCTGCATATCGCAGAAAAAAATTCAGTGCAGTCTAGGAGATTTACCAGAAAGTGTGTGGGGAGTCGCCCAAGCTTTCTAGGATTTGTACTCGATTATTCCTATAGAAATTTTGATTGAACGGTTAATATTATATTCGCCGAAAGAGCCCTCGTGGAGAATTGTACAATACATTCTATCATTCGCCGCCATAGAAAAAAGCGTTCTCATCAGTAATTCTGGGGACATAAAACACATAAAAATACTTACCCTGTTTCCGCATCAGATGGTTATAGTCAGAAATGAGGCATGTAAAATGAAATGATATTCGGTGTATCTCAAGAAATTATTCCGGAAGCATTTATATAAATTGCCTAACTAAACAAAACAAATAGCGATGTTTGCACGAGAGTTGCAAGGCTGGACTAAAGGAGAGCTGAAGAGCTTCCGCAATGACCAAGCGTGTTTCACGATAGCCCACTACAGGTTGACGCTGGGTAGACAGTTTGACTCCTTCAAGAACTGCGCAGAGACGGAGACGTATGGAGTGACAGAGTAGTGCGCGGTTTGGAATTTATCGCATGGCTGATTTTGGAGTATTCAAAGCGTGTTTCGTGATCTTGTTCCGCCTATATTATTTGTTTTATTTAAACCGACAAAAACACTTAAGGTCATCAATGGAATTTTCGTCGCCGCAGGCGGTATTTGTTGTCACAGCCACACAAAATTCTCTAACCTACGTACCTCGCGGTCGTACAATGCGGACCTCACCTTTATTTGGAACTCAGGTGGAGTAAGCACGTAACGCGTTCAACCCACCAAAATGAGGTCACCACAGCACCTCACCCTATCTCATACTCCTCAAGAAGAGCGCAGAATCCCTGGATAGCCCCATAAAGCCGACGCCCCAACTTACACGCCACAATCACATAAGATATCTTCGCAGCCGTGGGTGGGGGAATATTTCTAACTCGACCAGCGGTCGTTCGAAGCAACGCACGAAGTAAAATAAATGCAAGGTGATGACATCGAGATAGCGCGACATGAACAACGTTTTTCGCGCAGCTGTACGCTCCTGTCTTAACTTTGGATGGTTGCATTCGTCTCATGAACTTATAATTTGTTCAAGCACTGCCTGAGTTTTCAACTGGAAACATAAAAACCTGCCCGGTGCGCTTGCTTTCATCGTGTTGTCTGCATCGGTTCTGCAATTGCAGAAAGCGGGAAGTGCGTAGTCCAGAATTTCGAAGCGAAACCTATGGTGGCTACTCGTTACGGCAAGGCATTCGCAAACCCGCAAATAATGCACAAAAAGACCTTCCATATTGGCATTCTATGCAACAACTCGCAGCAAACTACGTTTCGCGTCTGAAAACGCGCAGCCTCTGCGGCACACTGGAACTGTGCTTGTTGCATCGGCGCCGCCGCGCGGTCGAACATCTACGTAATACACCCTAAAGACGCTGGTTTTATAACGCCAGGTACACAGATTGGATTTCGTTAACCGAGACTATTGTTCGTATCTTATTTGGCTGCAGATGTTATTGTTAGTAGCTGCTGCTAACCCGCTACCTATCGGCCCTTTTGGCTTGCCAAGGGGTTAGGTTGACTGATTGACTGCCTAAATTTCCTGAGTTAGATTTCCGGGCGATCCCTAGCCTTGGGGTGCTATGAGATTTCAAGGTACTTTTGCGGGGAAAGACAAAGCTTGGCCTAAGCGGCCCGGCTGTTAAGAAATTGATAAATTATCAAAGAACCACAGAATTTGGTGTATGTGCTCAGAAAACTTCCATTTGTTTTGATTGTTACCCCAGGCCTGGGTAATAAGAAAGAACAATGTTGCAAACAAATGCACCAAATCATTATTTAATCTGAACCGCATGCAGACAAAACAATTACTTTTACAGCAAGAATGACGACTACGAAATTGACAATCACCTGGTTGGTACAACAATATGGTTACTGTGTGAAACTTCAATAGCCTGAGCACTGTTTTTACGGGTTCCTTACTGGAATGAACCAGTTTAAGAAAAAAGGTAGAAATGCTCCGGTCAGAATTGCGTTAAGGTGGCTACTCTTGTTACCCACCAAAACAAATTATCACTAACCCATCCTATTTCTCTTAGAGCTTCGCCGCAGATTCTTGTTATTTGAAACTACTACGATTACTAACATCCCCAAAACTTCTTGGTTTCACAAATTTCTAACAAAAAGGCCAGGCAATCTCCACTAAAGTAAAACCGAGATAGAAGCGAAGGATCCAGTGTATAGGTGTATTTAAAGATTGTAATTCTCTCTGTTGTCAAATGGCGTGTGCAGATTGGGCAACGGAGACGTGCCTGTGGAAGCAGCAATCGCGCTCTTGCTTAGGCGGTGGCATCCTATTTACGTTGAATCGAATTTGAGCAGCAAGACATTGGAAAACGAGTATAGCCATGTTTTATTACTTAGAGCGTGTTTCCCTGCGTATAAGTATAGTGACCACATGAGACGACAACGGACCTAATATTCAGGGGAAATCCCCAAGCTGTATAGCTTTCATTTGTAGCCGTATGGCTGCATTTAGGTGGATGTCAAACTTTCCTTTACATGAGACGACAACGTATTAAGACGCGGACAGCCCTAGCCCCTATTTGGCACCACCACTAAAAGACCTTCAGTGATATTTCAGTATATCTCTGTATACTATGTATGTAAATAATGAGTCGTATGCCTAATCTGCATCAGACATGTATCTTGGACAAAGAGATGCTTCCATGCACATTTAGCTATTCTGATAAGGTACTTTTCATTTCCATAAAACTATTTCTTTTTTTACTTTTCTGATCCTGCTTTATTGTTGTGTATTACAGATTTTTCTAAGTTTTACCTGTAATATATTATAACCTGTTGCTAAGCACATTAACAAATATCTTTAATATACCTTAATGTATATTTTAGGGGGGTTTCAGAAAACTTTTTGTCATTGGTTTTGAAAAATGAAATGGTACCCTCAGCGCGCATACCAACACAAGGAGCATGTTGCGCTAATTTTTTCTGTGTGGCTGGAATGTATGGTCATATTACAAAACGAGGTACAATTGATTGATTTTAGGAAGCAATACCTGTCATTTGTTTGCAATAAATGTGCTTCCCTGGACACTCAGCAAACGCTAGCGTGATATCTTCGACCATTTTTTTTTCAGGGTGATGTAATCAACGATGTTCTTCTCGCAGACTTGCAAAACCATACTGACGCTTTCGTGGTACCCAAGCCAAACGACACTAATTTAATTTTCCTTAAAAAAAGTAAAGGCAAACATGGGTGGAAGCGCTTACCTTGTGGAAATTATTCTAAAAACGACCGGAGCTGTGGTTTCTTACAGTTGTAAAGTTTTTATGCAATAAGGTTACCCGAAATGTTTATTTAAAATCTCGCCGAAATAATTTGTAGGTAAATAGCACCACACAGCCATATCTACTTCCCCTGGGCACTTCACACTTTCAAATTACACTTTTATGAAAGTTAGGCCCTAAGAAACGTGGGAAATTATAGATTCCTGGTTATCAACATAATCATCTTCATCAGCCTTGTCCAGTCTACGGCGGATTGAAGGCCACTTCCGAAGATCTCCAAGTTCGTTTGTTTACTGCTTGCTAATTTCACCCTTTCCCGTCCAAATTTCTCTGTTGATCTATTGACAAAGTATTGTCTCATGCACAATGCGGTTCCGGTTGTTTTTAGCCACGCTGTCAAACAGAGACTACCTGGGTTCTCTCCCGTGCGCGTGCCATGACCCACTCTTGTGTATTTTTTCGCTTACCTTGAGTTTGAATGTCTCTTGAAAGAGTCTGTTCTTTAATCGACGCGGTGATTTTCTTATTATCAGCTGCGGTCTTTAGTTACTATTCTCATCAGTCGTTAGGCCACTCTCGGTTTTCTTTCCAGCCGCTTAGTGAGGCTCCAAATTTTTGCCCCATTTGTCGTTCACGAAGAACGCTTCGTTTTCATAGCCGAGTTTTTGTAACCGTGAAAGCTTAGTATACGGGACCGAAAAATTTTTTAAAAATTGGGGCAGGTAATGGTTATTGTGGGGCATTTCGTTTTATGAAAATCAGTACATAGGATGAATCAGAACTTCGGAGGGAACAAGTGCTCTTGGTAGAAAAGAAAACCCCTTCCCCTCGGGCCTGTACCTTCCCAAAAGGAAACTTCCAATGCATGGAATCATCTATAATAGGAAAGCTTGTACACATTTTTGCAATTTGGTGCCTTATACCATCGCCATCAGTGTAAATCAAACATTTTTTTATCTCATTGTGAAGATCGACATGAACCAGGTGTTCCGTTACACTGGATACCTCATTCGGAACTCCCGTAGCCATTTTTATTTATTGGGTGATCAGTGGATCTAGACCCTCCCAAAATGCATTAAGGTCACTTTCAAGCAGGCAACATTGATGGAGCGTGTTCAAGCTTTTGATCCCGTGCTCAGTCCAGTGGTTGTTGAATCCTTTTGACTGGTGGTTGGCGCATACATCCTGATCTTGCCCTAGCGTGGGCGAGGGAATCCCACATGGTAACAAGGACTGCTTATGGTAGAGCTCGAAGACTTTAACCTCACGTCCTGACCATCTGAGCTCCAAGAAATGATTGTACCCTCTTAACGAACCTAGAACCCGGATGCACCCCCGCCGGTGAGCATCCTGCAGCCCTGGATTGAAATCCTGTGCCTCCCGTTTACCAGCCGCGTGGTTTACCACTCGATCAGGTCTGCTTATTTATATTTGTTATATGATATTCCTAAAACGTAAACCGAGAAAATAGTGCAATCCTAACTTTCTGTTGTTTTCCTTAGTCAGGCAAAGTATCCCTGCGCAGTGGCATTGTGTATGTAACCCGTGAAACATCTGACCTGGAGTTTTAGGATACTGGCCTAACCGAATAATGCTGCAACAGTGCAATTCTGAGCGAATCAGGCTTTATCCACTTGGTTCCCAATGCGTAATATTTTGCTTAAGCGTGCTGGAATTTTTTATGGTGCAAACAAACTTCAGACATCACAAATATGAAATCAGAAAAAAATTGGCACATTAGGTTGGACACTAGGACAGACTGGGCACTAGAAAACACTGGACACTGGCTGCCATTATATAACTTGAACAAGCGAGCGACCTTTAGTGCCATGATTTATGGTTCAAGTGAAGACAACAACGTAAAGTTTTTATTGCTATCATTTGTAATAACAACGAAATTACACAGTTTCCGTTCCCTGTACCAAGCTAATGCAGCCACCCGGGATCGACGAGAGTTTACTCAGTGAAACAAATTTTTCTTAGTCCACGGAAGTACGTGCTGCCCAGATCTTTCTAGATCTTTCTAGATCTTTCTAGCTTTCTAGATCGGGCATCCTTTGTCTGTCGATAGTTGGTGTTAAATGCTGAAAAAATCACATGTCCGAAAGAGAAAAAAATATGTTTTGAGTTGTTGCTCCTGTGCAACACGGGCATCAACGGGATAAATGTTCCATAATATTGATTGTACTGAATTTTAAAGCAACACAACTGTTGATGATATTTTTACGTCTAGAAATTCAAGCACCCGCTTTTAGCATTTCGCTTTGCGCTGCCGCTCGGAGGACGACAAGAATGTTTTAAATTAACCCTCCCAATGGGTGAAAAGTTTTATTAGTTCATGCCAAACTGTTGCGTCTAGAGTCTTCAAATTAGCGGACAACATTCAATATTTATAGCGCTTGGTTACTTTGCCTGAATTACCTGACGCGGTGCCTCAGTGGCTAAGGCGTTGCGGTGCTGAGCACGAGGTCGCGGGTTCGATTCCCGGCCGCGGCTGCGGCTTTTCTGATGAAGGCGAAAAGCAAAAACGCCCGTGTGTACGAGATTTCGGCGCACGATAAAGATCCCCAGGTGGTAAAAATTATACCGGAGCCATCAACTACGGCGCGCCTCATCGCCTGCGTTGCGTCAGCGCGTTAAACCCTACAATCAATCAATACTTTGCCTGAATTTAAAAATTATCATATTCCCTGGGAGTAAAACGCGGATTTCATATTTTCTTCTTACCCGATGAATGCCGAAAAATTCTTTGCTATTACAGGAGAACACATACGTGCACAAACAATCTTGCAAGGCCTTTTCTAACGGGAAAATAGGCACTCGGCAAAAACTCTTGCTTCTTTTAATAAAATAGCCACATACTGTTCAGGCCACGCTTCTATGTTGTGTGTTCTAGATGCCAAATTTTTGATGTCACCTTCCGTAAAATATTTTCAAGAGTTTGTTCTAACACAGTTCCGAGGAACGTTCAGAATTATAATATTTCCGGCACCAAAAAATTACCGAATACTTCAATGGTGAAACGGTTGTATATGAGGATCGCTGGGCACATAGTTAGGTTCTACAATCTATGTTTATTTGCGTAGTTTTGGAGCTAGTAATTGGGAACATAAGCATCGAGACGGTCGTCTTCTTAGCTGTGGGTGAGAGATGCAAAGTCGTTCTTCGCATTGCCGACTTCGAGCAGCTGATCTGGCTAATCTTGCACTAATTTGAACAAGGCCTTAACCATAGCGAAGATGCAGAATTTGTTTATACGTGACCACTGAAAGGCGCATTACCGCGTGTATGGTGGTTTTTGAAATTGTTTGTTTTAATGTTCTGTCGTTTGTTTCCGCTCTGGTAGTTGTAGTTGTCGTCGTATGCATTTACCTCTTCCTGTTCCTTGTCAGAAGCTTCACATGCGCGCTAGCGCTTCACGACAGTTCTCGAATTGTTTGTCTAAAGTTACTGTACACGCCAGGAACGTAGGGCGGTCACCGCGATGCCCGCGCTCACTAGGGCTTCACACGTTTTGGTATTTGTTTCCAACACCGAACCAACGGCTGGTACTACAGCTCTGCTGTTAAAAGAACATCGATTCCCCTTAAGCAGTAGTAGCTTCTCAAAGAGGCTGTCTTGCACAATGCGTCGATTTAGTAAGATAACGATGCTAGCAAACGAGAGAAGTCTCGGTCTACCGCTGCATGTAAGCTTTTATAAATGCCCGTGTTTATTTATTGTTTATTTATGAGGGCATATAAAAGGGCATGCTGACGTTTACTGATTTATGTAATCTTGGTATTGCTGAAGTTGTCGTGTTTTGTTCTCGCAATCGGGAACATTGACTAAGTGACGGTCCGTACTCACCCTCCTATGTATTGCCACAAGATTAAGAAATGATGATAATGATAATAACTTTTCGCTGTTAAATAGCTTGCGATATCTATTGGGACACAGTAGAGCCACACAAATTTTGAAGGAACATGTTTTCTTTTTATCAAGATGTGTATGTGGGTTTACTATCATAACCACATTGATAACAGTTTTGGGTTAGCAGTCATTTAGAGAACGTATCTTATGGCAGTTATATCTCTACACATTGCAATAAAATGATTTCCAGCCATTTTCTATGCCGGCACGACTTCGTTAGGAGATGTACCATTGCTTGCGCCTCCACGTGGAGGTAAATAGGACATACGCTGTAAATTCAGATTTACTATACCAACGAGCCTCATTCTCCTTCTCTTCTTGGGTGCTACTGCAACTTTTCTATAAACGTATTGCATAGAAGCGGTAGTAACCTTACTTACCTCTTGTAGAGCCTAGAAAGTATCACAATAACATAAATATTACATCGGTCTCTAAAATCAGAACAATACCTAGCCTGTCGAATTATATGTTAAACTTTATTTCCTGTTTTGGAAGAGATACTGAGATATTTGTGACACTGGTAAATTATGACAAGAATGGCGTTGTACAGTAAATAAAAGAACGTTCACAGTGATTGTAAATATTTTAAAAGTAAAACTATCGGCACAGACGAAGCTTGTTTATGTCAACATGAGCAATATTTCTCCTTTTGTAAAAATTGTTTTCAGGTTGACACATATACGAAAAACATAGTTCGGTTTATCCCTGTTAGTCCGCAAGGTCTCTCTAAAAAAAGGAGACGTAGAAAAGGCAAGAAAAGCTGAGATAGCTCGAAGCAGTGGCAGGAATATAGATTTTGTAAATTATCATTTGTATGTGTCTGCAGATACTGCTGCTATCCACAACGTTTATTGCTGCGACCCCTGAACTCTTGATTTCTGAATACCACATGTTTGGGCTTGTTATTCGATTGTACGTGTCAACCAAAAACCTCATTTCAACGGTCCCTTTACCGACTTTGTTCCTACATCTGCTCAAAATGTTGCGGAAACGGTTTGTTCTCCTCTTTCAAAAAATTGATTTTCATGTGGTGCCTAGATCATAAAAAGCGCTTCCCATGTGCCAGGCCTAGCGCAATATTATGTAGTTGGCAAAGCGACGGCATCAAGACGGCAACCTTTGTAGCTAATATTTTTGAAGGGGTTTGTATCTTTGCCCCCCCCCCCCCCACCCAACATAAACTAAAATCTCAAACGACGCCTCATTTTATCTCATCTTCGCTTACGTGCTAGTTTTATGGTTCAGTCGGATTGCGTTGAACAAAGAAAACATTAAAAGAAACGCGGCGACTCCGAAATATACCTTAGCATATGGCCAGAACGACGCGTTTTAGGACGTAAGGTTATTGGTATCACTGATCACATCTGTAGAGTAAAATAAAAGAAGGCTGAAAAAAGGCTCCGTAAGACCGATTCCATCGCGGGTCCCTCTCATTATGAAGCCGGCGTCGATGATTGCTGCGATTCGGCTTGGGCGAAGTGGGTACGAAATCTTAGACGACAACCAATGAATCGGTCCTTTTAAATTTGCCGTTCAGCTCTGGAACGAAAGTGTAATGGCTTCTAACTGTTATAACGGTTCGTGTTTACGTGTGATAAAGTTTACTGCAAAAAAGTTGGTTAAACATGTTGAGAAATATGACGATATCCTAAAGGTTTTTGTCTGCCGTATTATATGCATACAAGTTTCTGTAATGATCTCAAATGCACAGAAAATAAATTGAAGCTGTTCCACTCAACGTGAAATGTGTCAAAATCGCAGAGCGGTGAATCGCCGCAGTTAGCTGCGGTGTTGCCCCTTGCTCAGTGCTACCATTCATCGCGCTCGTCGCAGCCATGCCTCACTCCTCTCCTGATGAATTAAACAGAGGTTTGTACAACGCATGTTACATTTGCCGCTTTCGCGGTGCTTGCGCGCCTCCTGCCTCAAACATCGCAAGCAAGATTTTTTTTCTTAGAGCTTGCTTTTCATTCTGCACGGGCCGGCGCCCTACTCCGCCTTTTGCGACCAGCCGTTCCGACTTGCACTGCCACTTTTTGAAGTTGATAGTCTTTCCTGGGCTACTTCAACGAGAAACGTTTGGTGTGTCCGTAGGTCTGCACGTATGTAGAACGATTCAGCCAGCGTAAAAAGTGAGTAATAAGGTGCACAATGGGTTTATATACTCAAAGGGAAATATAAATGTCTACGTTTGGTGGCAATGTTCATGCTTGTCAAGATTGTTGAACAAAAAAAAAAAACGCTACGGAAATATCAGGGAGAAAATAAATATTTAAATTTTAATCGCACCGTTTCTTTAGAACAAATTCACGCGCACTTGATTCACAATACCTCATCTACCGCATAAAAAGCAACTCTCTCCATCGCCTGCTTTCGCCCACGCTACCATATCTTCTAGTGGCTATTTAAAAAATAACGGAAAGAGCGATGAAAGTTTTCAGTAGAAAGGGTTACATTCCGTCAGTAACGCAAGTTCAGTTGGCAAACTGTTTCTCTCAACGTTGAAGTACGGCGTCTCAATTCACCCTCGTCACCACCATACGGCAGCGCTTGCATGAAGGCAACCAACTTGGAGCGGTGGACGCGGTAAATTTAAATTTATGAGCAGACCTCATCTGTGTTTGCCTGAGGAGGAGCACGACGTAAGAGGAACAGAACACACGTGACCGGGAATGTGATGGGAGGCATTTACTTGGCAAATATTGAGGAAAGACTATCATCTTTAGTAGACATGTGCAACGAGAGAAGCAGATACGCTGCTACGACTTTTTTATCTACTTAGCTGTAACCAACTGAACGAGTGTTCCTAATTAACGAACATGGGCGCTGCCGGTTATTTACGCCAAGTTTGCTTCAATTGTAGCTGCAGTTTTCTTTGTGCTAAACCTCGAAGAGATATATGACAAGCGCCCCCAGCGCTTCACGAGCTTCGATGGGTTAGAACTATATCAACCGCTTGTTTTCTAAGCTTGTGTGCTACGCCGAGACGACTATGCACTGTGGCAGCGAACTACGACTGCAAGGAGATGTCCTAAAGAGTTCTTCATGTAAAGTACGGACGGCAACTAAGCTCTCCTTTTCGTTTATTATTTATTGGCGGAGTTGCAAAACACGCTCGAGGTGTACAACTCCCTCCGGAGAAACTACACGGAGGCAGTCCTGCACCTGCAAGTAGGGTTTCATATAGACGTTGCTGTAGACGAAAATCATTGAGCTCGCTTTGTTCCTGGGCGTTTCATTAGGGTTATGTAGACAATGGTAAGGTGGGACCTAATCAAGGCCCTATAACCGGGGCGTGCTGCGGGCGCACGCTCAAATAGTATTTTGTTTTAGTAATTTTAGTATTTTGTTACGCTCAAATTTTAGCTATGGTTTGTTACTAGAACACGAAACCTTTTAGGAATAAATTTGAGACATCTCAAAATCCTCTTCTTTGTGTCGCCGCTAACTCTAAAGCTGTAACATTATCATTACAATGATGAAACGTTTTCTCTCTTGAGACACCATAGGCTACGGCGCACCTTTTATTTATATTTATTTAGAAAACAGATCCTATGAGAGAAAGTAGTCACGTATCAATTATCAGGACATTCAAACCCAATCCTAATGGTGATGCCTGCACGTTCAAACAAAAGAATAACAGAAAAAAAATAGAAAATTTATTAACGCATTCTTGAATTCCAAGTCAAACTTTTTAGGAATACCTCGCCTGGTAGTCTTCTTTCCGCCAATGTAAACTGCTTTTGCGGCAGCACATGCGGACAAGGTAAGCATAGCTTCAAATTGATTTCGTTGTGTCGGCGGTTGTAACTTGCTGCTTTCGCTGGTAGTTATGTATACTTCTGTTCACCAGAACCGTGTATTTTGGTTGATTTGTCTTGTATTCTAAATTTCGCCAAATAAATTTAAGTGTGTAGTTAGAAAATAAATATTGCCTCGGCATATCCGTCAAACTCAGATGTGCGGTGCGATCACGTGGGTACCTCAGCAGGGGTAATAGAGACTGACCGAGGCCGTGAGAGCTGGCAGCAGGCGTGTCGAAGGGCAGAGGGCGCGCTATACGTCAGAAAATTTTATAGAAGCGAAACATTGGCAATACCCCACTTTGCTGCGTGGAATTTGACATGGATGGTAAACGCTTTACCTTTCCAGAAAGCCTTTGTAACCTTATCTTTAAAACCAATAACAAAACTTATTTCCCGGTGGTTTTGGTTATGAACAGAATAAAAAGGACGTGTTTTTGCTTTTCGTACCGGTAGAAACAATAGCTTTTTTTTCCTTTTTCGGTTCCAGCTTTTGCTTCGTTCGAACACCCTAATCCTGGCACACTAACCATATGACGGGTACTACAACATGCTCCGTAAATGAAGTTGTAACTGTTAAAAAAAAATCATTGCACATTCTGACACCTTATCTAGGTGCGCACAGTTGTTCGGCTGGGGTAAATTAGGCTAAAAAGTGACAAACATTCGGCCGCCTACTATTTTCTACGGGTGGCTCAAGCATAGAAGACGCTGTTTCATAGCCAACAATAAACTAGAGAACGTGGAGAGGATAAACATTATTGCACGATAACCAAAATACGGGCTTTGACCAACAAAAAACAATTTGGCGTCATCTCTTTCAGTGTACAGATCGTGGAACCTGCTTGAAGAATACGATCAGCACAACTCTCTGGTTATACATGTGGGTCTGTCCCGCCAAATCAAGTTTAAAGTCTCTTTTTCATATTTGCTAACTGTTATCCAGCAAATTTGGACTTACTTTATAATACCAAAGTAAGGATTAACGAAGATATTTTTCTGGTGACGCAGAAGACCTGAAAAATCTTCTGTAGTTAGGAAGACAAAAGTCTGCAATAAACAAATATAACCTTTCAGACAGACGGTGCTCGGTTTTCCGCCATACAAACTTGTTAAAACTCCATCTACCGCTAGTTATAATATTTTAAGGTTCTGAAACTCTAAAAAGCCAATGTTTGAATCCACTCTTCTCAAGATGTCAATGCCGTGCTCAAAAGCATATCCCTAAAGCGAGGATTACTTTTATTTACCTAAATATATTTCTCCCATATTAGAGACCCGTTTGTCTTCCTTTGTGGGCAACTGTCAAGGCATATTTCTGAGACAAACCGAACCGCAAATATAAATCAAAGGCTTTAATTTTAAATTTTCTGGACTAACAACATGTATGCCACTTATCCAGTTCAAAATTATTTCAGGAAGGTTTGGTGTTCGAAATGTACTGTTTATTGTTTTACTATTCAATTGTATACCTGCAACTCTCTCCGAAATCCTTGTACGCCCTTCGAAGCTAGAACTAGTGTTCCTTAATTTGTTCAGGTGTTGTTTTTCCAAAAGGTCACAGAAGAATACGTGTATCACCTCTTCAGTTTTTCGTAATAAAGCAGTGCAGCAGTTTTTGAAAGTATTTGTACACGTTATTTATCTGGTGATCTCGCCGATTGCTGGGAAGAACAGGAGCATCAGAATAAAGATCGGTCCTGCATTTTGAGTACCTTCGACGTTTCCTTTGGTTGGCCTGACAACAATGGCATTACGCCCACTTACATGTCCAGTGGGAGCCAGACAGTCGTTGATCCTGAATTCAGCCTGCTTGCTGCACCTCCAACAGGCATATAAGCCACCACAGCATGCCAGAAAGGGTCAGTGCGGTCCAACATTCTTACCTCTGGTTTTCGACGCGGCAGCACACGCCGCGCTGTATTTGCTGACACATTTACGAGGATAAAATCATTGCCTACAACACTGATATTGTAGCAATGTTCTGATAATAGGACAAATAGAGGAAAATGCACCCTTTTTGCCTTTCGCCAGTGCATCACTCAAACATGGTTAAACAAAAACGATCAGTCCAGGCAATATGGTAGCACACTGGCTTTTTCTGCTTGAGCCATTCATCAGCGCAATCGGAAAGAGAAGGCACTTCGTGCTGCCCTGTCTGAATATAAAAAACTAAAGAGCGTGGCCAAGTTTTTATTAGTCAAGTTGCTCTGGTTAGGTGTACGGACTGCGCCAGGTTTGAAGCCACTGACGGGCGCCATTTTGTGCCTGGCGAAAAGATCGATTTTTTGAACGATATGCTGGGAGCCCTCTAACGACTGTTCCTCAATTTTGTTTCACAGAATTCAAGTATACAGTGCTAATGACAAGGCGACAAATCTTTTTCTGCTTGACCGTCGCTATAAACGACGTAGAACACGTCTATATGCGGCGTGAGTCCGGAGCGGAAAACAGTAAACAGGATAGTAAACAACGTCCAAAGGTCGCCAGCTTCCGAAACACCGCCGATGGAGGTTTCGTCGGCCGATGACACACCTTCACTTGCGGAAGTCATACGGCTCGCTTGAACGTGCCCGCGTGTGATACGAACGCCAGCCAGCCCTGATGCAATCTTTGATTGCATCATGCTGAAATGGTCTTCTCTGGTTTAGCAGACGCCTGCATACAGTATGCCAAAACAGTTTCCCCAGGTCTTCACCCAGGCGCTGAGTAACAAACTGTGCGGGGCGAAAACAAATTGGCTCCAATCTACGCTGTGAAGGTGTCGGAAAGCGAACCTTTAAACTACACCAGCAACAATTGCCCATGCGACGTCACTTGAATTCACACACGTGGCTCTACAACGAGACAAACGCGAGATTCTGCCAGCGGTTATCAGAATTTTGCGGAGGCAGTGTCCCGGACACAGCAGCAGCGTCTGCAACTTCCGGGCTAGAGCGGCGGGTGCCGCCGCTGTAGCCCGACCGTGAGTCGGGAGAGTGAAAACAGAGAGGACTCTCTTTCGAAAGGTGGTACATTGGAACCCAGCCGTCCTCACGTGTAGCGTCGGGCTAACCACTGCGCGGAACCAGCGCAGACAACAAAACAATGCGGCATGTGAGCTTAGTGATTCTCATTTACACGTAATAAAATGTCTAGCTTAGTTTGAGAATTGCGAGAGAGAAAAGGCAAATTTTGTAATTCCTATTTTGCCGTTTCTATTACCTCTTAAAACACAGCCGAATTGCGATCACCAATGTAGAAAACCGAGTGCCATTCGTGGCAAGCAGTTGCCAAAAGGTATGCGGCCACTAGAGGAACGGTGTCAGTATGGGGTTTTAATATTTTGTTTTCCCACCCTGCAAACGAATCCTTAACGTATGTTTGCCGTGCGACCACTTTATTCGGTCGGGTGTGGGGTACCCGGGAGGTGCTGTCGAACAAGTTAAGGAAACCGTGCTAAGGCACCGCGCAGTGGACACGACGCTGAACCAAAACAGGGCCATAACAACCGCCTTTGAGGTAGACGACAATGTCGTACAGCGGACGCCGCCGCCGACGAGCAGGGACTCTTACGCGAGAAACGCTGGTAGATTCGGTGCGCCATCTCTAGTCTGCTCCGTGAGCGAAACCTTCCGCACCGCCTTCCTCCCGTCGCCACCCCCTCCGATGCTTTAAAAGTTTTTAAATGCAGATCATATCTTTAACTCGCACTGTCACCCGTGGTCCCTCGGCGTTGTCCGCTCTCAACCACAGGTGCGGGCGCGCATGCGCGTGCTCAGGCGCTGAAAGAGGCGTTGCAGCAGCAGGTGCTACCTCCTCTCCCTCTACTTCGCGCGCTAAGGCAGCGGCGAAGCGTCAGCGTCGAGCAGCCGATCCCGAGCGTCGAGAACGAGAGGCCGCCGCCAGTCGTCAGCGTCGAGCTGCGGATCCATCGAATCGAGAGCGAGACACGGCTTCGAAACGTCAGCGGCGAGCCGCGGACCCCGCGTTACGAGAACGAGATGCCGCGGTCGGCCTTGTTGACGTAGTCCACAACGTACGCCGCGCACGCGTAGTGGTCGAGGATGATCTGCAGGTCCATGTTGGAGTCGAGAACCCTTCCGATCCACGGAATGAACGCGTTCACGCGCTTCTCGGCGGTGGTCCTCGCGTGAAGCACGCACGGACGCGACGCGCCAGCCCGCAGAATCTCCGAGTACTCCTCCCCGGACCGCACGTCGAAGGCGCGCAGGAACTCGTCCAAGCTCGCAAACTCTCCGTGCTGCAACGAATCGTTCATTTCGTCGTACTTGGCCTTCAAACGCCGTCGACGCACCCGTACGACAACAACAACTACAACTGCCACCGCCAACTACCACAACCTACGCCGCGTGACCATCCCCAATGCTTTGCATTCACTCGTGTCCCTAGCGCAGGGGCATGCGACGGGGGCACTTTTTGTACCGCACGCGACGAAAGAAGCGTTGGCTGGTAGAACTACAAAGCTTTGCTTTAAACGCAATTCTGCCTGGGTGCGGCTAGGACAACAAGCCCAATTTCTACCACGGCTTACAAGCAGTTTATGCATTTCAATGCTGTGAGCGCAAACGAGGTGACGTTCTTTCGCAACGCCACGCCGCTATGGAGAGTGCCTTCAAAAAATTTATGAGTTCCTCAATAAAAGAACTCTTCTCTAGACCGCCGCAAGCGCGTGAACATGCATCTCAACGACCCGACTCATTGTCTAGACGTTCGTTCGTTACCGTGCAGACTGGCAACAAATTTGTGCCATCACATCGGAGAAAATGAAGCCAGCTACTGTGGGAAGTGAGTTCGCTGCATATCCAGGTCAATTGCTTGCATCGACACGAGCACATCTTAAAACGCTACCGAGATTGATGAATATTCCTCCGGAAGCAACATAAGTTTCACCGATATTCCTGTGGTCATAAATTATCGCCTTATTACCATTTGTGAAGACAATTCAGTGTTACCTCGATGCAAAGAAGAACTCGCAGCCAAAAAAAGAAAAGTTGTAGCCTGATGATACCGTTCGCTTCTCTGTACACCTCAGGGTCTCATCGCGGTTCCGATAGGCAACTCGACTGCATGAAATCCAGTGCGTGTAGTAAACTTTGGCGACACTTTTGTCACCTGCGTGATTCTTCGGAGCAACCTACACTTGTTGGACACCTTCTTCCTGAAACCCATGGCCGTGGTTAGCATGAGGCAACTGGGCCTAGCATGTTTGAACTCCGGGTATTGGCAGTATAACGTGAGCAACGTTGACCGGCTTTGGACCTCTGTGGTGACAACGTTAAGCTGTCGCCCAGAGAAGCCAAACAAGCAACCGCAGAGAGAAATGTCTTCGTGGTATCCACATCCCGCTGTTGCCGAGCGCAGCACAGCTTCTCGCTACTTCTAGCTCAAAATTTCGGGGCCTTTTGTGCCCTTGATGACGTCAGTAAGGACCGAACCGAAACGGCCTTTACAAGTTTGATTGATTGATTGATTGCAGGGTTTATGCACCGAATCAAGGCAGGCGATAAGGCGCGCCATAATTTAGGGGTCTAGATAAATTTTAACGACCTGGGGATCTTTACGTGCGCCGACATCTCGTACACACGGGCGTTTGTGCTTTTTGCCTCCATCAGAAATGCGGTCGCAGTGCAGGGCATCGTTCCCGCAACCTCGTGCTCAGCAGCATAACTACTTCGCCACTGAGTCTTTAAAACTTTGATCGATGAATATCAGCATTGATTCTCCGATATAGCGGCTCGAAACTTTGAAGTCAGCGGTGGCCACAACCTTGTTTACACTTTCATTTACGTCAAAAGAACTTCGAAAGGTAATAAATGTTTACGTAAACCGTACCCTGAGTGTGCCACAAAAGGAGGGGTTACTCAAGATAACAGGTTCGTTTTGCGACTCTTTTTTTGGCACATAAACTATGACAAACCACGGCAGCTATTCATCTCACTGTATAGAAATTGGAGCTTAACCATCCCCGTAGGTCCCACGTGATGCTGGTTGAAAAACCGGACTCTCTTTGAAGCCAAAATTGCTGATAGGCCAAATCATTGAACCGCCAACCAGCCCAAGGGGATCAGTCGTGGTTGTTTTTGAAAAAGTATGACGTGTCTAGCTCTCGCGATTCCAGTAAACTGCATAACGTGACAACAGGACATGAATCGTCGTCCACTCAATGCTGACTACATGTGGATAATTAGAGCACATCAAAAGAATCGCAATAAAAAAAGGGCCTTTAATAGTGAATTGTTAGTAATAAATTTAATGGTTTTCCTTTTTATTTGAGCCCAGCTACCGTGACACCTCCAAAAATCTAGGACAGCGTTTTATCTTCGCCAAAATAAGTATTGCCTTCTCCAAGGGGATGACGTAATATTTTGCAAAACATTTTAGGTGACCTGCTAGTGCTTGCTCGCATGCCTGGAAGATATCTGCTTCGTATAACTTGACCTTAAAAAACTGGTTCTTCTTCAACAAAGAGCTAAAACTATTAGTTAAAGTTGTAAGAAGGGCGTGCATTCTTTTAGAACCCCAGAATGTTCCCGCCGCCGCTGGGTTGCAGCAAAAAATCACATAACAGCCGGGTAGACGGTGCTAAGGTCTCTTTGCGTAAGAAAAATAGTTTTTCTTGAGCTTTTAAAAGCATCAGAGTCATTGACCTTATTGACAAACAAGACTGTACAGTGTTTTTGAAGTTTTAAGAGAAACGCTGCGCTTTTCTGCCTGCAACATCAGCTACGGAAGTATCTCATAATCAGCCATTTTGATATGAACACCGACAAAGAACTTCACACGGACTCACACTTATGAGACTGGCGTGAATCAGTGGTACAAAAGTAGCAAATTAGTGAAGAGCAGGTGCTAGCTGACTTGAGCCATACGCTCTCTCTCGTTGAATGTAATTTAACTAAAAAACAAGGATTCGGCACCCATAACCATGTGTGGCCTGAACAGTTGACATCTTCAACTTATCTGCCAGCAGTGTTGTGCTCCACTTGGGATTCTTTTAAAGGGACCCTGCAACACTCTTTGAGCAGTGCAAGTAAACCTGCGCGACGTTTAGATTACACTGCCAGGAATACCTGAGCCAAATATTACACGTGCACGTGAAGCGATGAGCTCGCAAATCGATGTGAAAGACGCGGAAAACCCAACCGCTCTCTCTTCAGTTGTCCTCATTATGCATGGCCTAAGGGACGTCACATAGGCCATGGCTGCCCGATCGGCTGTCACTGGTCAACTTCGCGGCTAGATTGTCCCATTTCCGTCGTCGTCATCGCAGTGTACGAACCTCTTCTATGCCGGAACCTGTAGGCACAGTTTTGCCGTTTCTTTTGTGTTTTGAGTGCGCGAGGAGTTTGAGTGATGAGCTCAATACTTCCTTTTCAACGGGACCACTCGACTACAAAAGTTTATTGCTTCAAAAACGCCCTACCAGCCCGAGCGCGCACTTGCGAGCAGGCACCGATGCCTGCTTTTTTGTGGCACCAGACCGGAAATAGGCCCCTCCGCGTTGCGGAGAAAAGGAGAAAACTACGCGGCATGTGATATATCGAAGGCCGCCGAAGAGAACGCCGCGAGCCGCCCCCCTCTCCGGGAGAGAGCGCGCAGCTTTCGTCGCGTCCGCTGTCGAGTTGAGAGGGAACGATTATGCGCGATTTCTCATCGCGCGTAGTTTCGTTAATTGCGAACGGATTTTTATAATTCTTGCAGGAGGAGATTTCTGGGACAATAGACTTTATCCCAAAACACATTACTAGTAGTCGATGGCAAGTGTTGCAGGGTCCCTTTAAGGTGATTGTTTTTTATGGTTGTTGACCAGCGCCAATACGGCTGCTCCTGGTGAGGGGACATTAATTAGTGTATAATGCGAGGGATGGCGTAACTAATAAAAATCACCACCGAAAACAAACTCTCGCGTTCAGGGAAACCATTGCGGATGTTGAGGTCATGCGATCACAGTAAGAAAACATTACAAAAACCGCTATTTGGCACACCGTATCATCGGCTTTTGAAATCTTTTCGTTCGCTGCGCCGTAGCACCACACGGAATATAATATTACCTAACCAGACGTAGAGACACAGAAAAATAAATAACATGGTGTCTATGTTGCCCCATTCACCTATAGAGTTAACGAGTTTAGACATGCAATCCATCAGGCTTGCTGTGTAATACGACAGACCAAGAAAAACAAATTTGTACAAGAAGGACCTTGAAAGACATTCACTTAAATGAGGACGTAAGGGGGGATTGGGTTGACATCATACATAACAGGCATTACGAAATCATGTAATGTATTTGTATAGAATATTTTGCTCTGCACTAATGGATAAGGCGTGAGAACTCGGTGCGAAAGAAGCAGTATCGTTTTGCTCCAGTACAATAAATGTGCTGCAAAACATTTCATATTAGTAACCTAATTGAAGCCGGTATTATTTGTATTTTTCTACCATTCAGTGCATACAAAAAGTCTTTCCTTCTTCGTTTTCCAAGAATTGGCAAGGATATGTTCAGATGTATCTATGAGCCTGAAAAACGTATTTCGTAACATGTACGCTTGAACAGTCTTCACCACATGTTCTTGTTAGTATGAAATGCCACGGTAAGCACAGGAAACGATGCATAAAAATATAGTAGACCAGATGGCAGAGAAACCACCCTGAGGTAACTCTAATAGGGGGTCTTCGTTTTTACAAATATACTGCATATTTATATATATTCTTCAGAGCCTGCTTACGAACCTACGTACAGCCTGATGACCGACCTTATAAACACCGTATTACACCCGTATTACACCCCTTAATGTAATACGTATTACACATGTACTACACCCCTTGCATACTGTTCGCCGGCCGTGACCGCGGGCGTTTACAACTCGCCACCGCTGTCAACCACGCAATTATGGGTCGTCTACCATTCCTCAGCTTCTGTGCGTCGTGTCCTCTCGGTTGTTTAAAACGGTTTAGTTGGCCTGTCCCTACCGCTGTCGTTATCTCTCAATTTATTTCTCCCTTACTCGCATCTTTCCTTCACCCTCTATTACTTCTTTCTGCTTTTCTAGTACGTGATTCCTTATTAATGGCTTTCTCTCTAAAGTTTCACTCCCATTTCCTCTCTTGCTCCTGGCTTCCAATCTTAAACTTATGTCACCCCCCTCGGAACCACAAGGGCTTGAACTGCATAAAAACTACTTCCATTCTCTAAGATTGTACTCTTGATAAAGGGCGGTCCCCGTCCGAAACGTCGATGTAAAGGTATGTGATTCAGTGCGCTCCAATTTTCAATATATATATATATATATATATATATATATATGTTTATGTATAATATGTATGTATATATTGTTACGAGATAGGAATAGATAATGGTGATCTTCTACCAATTGATACGCAGGAGGAGTAGGGGATATATGCCGTCGACACTCGCATATTGCTAAGTCGCCAGACGTAATGACCTGTGTGGTAAAAGGGAACATATTTGCAAATAAACAATAGATCATCATTCCTGTCAAAATCATATTAATCCCCACCAAAAACATCATCACTATTATTAGTAGCCTATACAGGCCCACTGCAGAGCGAAGGCCTCCCCCAGGGCAGGACCGACCATCGCCAGAAAGATGAGAACAAGGAAGGCTGAAAACACAGCGCTGCACTTAAAACTGAAATTCCTAATGTAAATGGAAATATACATCAGAGAAGCGAGCCTGTCAAACCGTTTTATTCCAGAAGGGATCAATACAGAAGCCTGTAACTTGTCACATTACATGTTCTACTAGATACCACAGTTCACTTTTGTGCACGGCCACAGATGGTTGGCTGACACACTATTCACAGTTTTTAGATATGTTAAAAGACTCTGACACCTCTCTTGTGTGCGGATTAGTCTGTTTGAACACCAGAATTGTGTGAGAAAACACCGCTATACAACGACGTGTATCGCAATGAGAAGCCACGTTAGAAATGGGACAGTTCTGGATTGACATATAATGCTCGCGCATTGTTTATTTACGCAACGACCGGTTTGACCAATATAACAAAAGCCAAAAGACAACAGGACGCGATACACGATCCTACAGCAGAAGCAACATTCTTGTATTTGTGGTTGACACTGCGCTTATTAACAACATACTTTTATTGGTATTTCTTTTTTTGCAACCAGTGGCCACATTTTTGATAATTTATGTCCAGCCATGAACGCCATGTTGACATCACCGCGGAACCTATATTTTTTATGCCGTGGGCAATCCTGTGCGTTTTTGCTAAAGCGACTGCGCGAAGGTAGTGGCAAACATGAAGAGGCTGGCGCATTTCAGCGAGGCGCACACACGCTCCAGTCAGCCGTTGTTTCTCTTTTTTAAAAACCTCCGCGAAGGTCCTGCCCGGCGCCTCGTTCCAGGTGAGTCAGGCATTCCCCGCAAGGCACACTCCCACGTGACATTTGCATATTTTGCTTAGGTAAGCGCGCGAACGTCATACCCAGCTAGCCGGCTAGCCTCTTTACTGATTACGTCTGCCCAACTATGAGACCATTCGCCGTGCTACCAACAAACGAGAACGTTCCTTTCCTAACAGCGTGTTACCGTTTTGTGATGACTTTTGTCACCTTCTTGTTAATTATATTATCATTCATCATCATCATTCATCATCAAAAATTTTGAAAACTTCTCAACCCAAAAAATAACTCGCACAATATATCATTAACCGACTGCGATAGTTCCCACGTTCCTCTAATGCAGCGGGCGTGCGTTTTGAATACTTACTTCACTTCAGTTTTCACTTCTGAACCACTTCATAGTATTCCAGTCATGCCGAGATCTAATTTTTCACAAATGCCGTCCAGTAACATTACCTCCGAAGGCATCAGCAATCTGATGAAGAAATTAAAAATATCCAGCTACCCCGGGCCTGACAATATTTTTGCCAAAGTTTTAAAGGCACTAATAGCATATCTTGCAAATTTTTGAAGATAATTTTTAAACAGTCCATTTCCGAAGGTTCAATTCCACATGATTGAAAACATGGGAAGGTTGTACCAGTTTTTAAGTCTGGCAAGCGATCTGACCCATCTAACTATCGTACCATTTCACTAACGCGCATCGCTTGCAAACTTCTGGAACATAAAATATATTTACTTGTTGCTCGTCACCTCGATGATCACTCTTTCTTTTTTCATAAGCAGCATGGTCTTCGTTCAGGGCTCTCATGTGAAACACAACTTTTCGAATTTATGACTGATCTTCATCTAAACCTTGATTCATCATTTCAGACTGATGTTATTTTCGTTAACTTTTAAAAGCCCTTCGATCTCGTCCCTCACCAACGACTTATCAACAAACTTTCTTCCCTATCCCTCGATACCCTGAACTTATCATGGATTAAGTGCTTCCTAACCCGCCAGTCGCAATTCACTGTTATCGGTAGTGCCCATTCCGATACTACTCCAGTATTCTCTGACGTCCCTTAGGGCTCGGGTCTCGGTCCGCTTCCCTTTTTAATCTACGTAAATGACGTTCCTTCCAGCATTTGTTCAACTCTTCGTCTTTTTGCTGACGATTGCGTTATCTACCGTCGTATATCAACTCCCGAAGATCAACTAATACTACAGCAAGACTTACACCTCATTGATAATTGGTGCGCTCAGTGGATCATGAGGCCGAAAATTTTCAAATGCAAGTTCATGCTTGCCTCACGAAAACACACTAACGCCATCCATCCGTATTCATTAAACTCGGCAGTGTTATGGGATGTGGATTCTTACCGATACCTGTGCGTTGTAGTAACAAGCAGACTAACCTGGACCAAACATACCAAACTAGCTGCCGATGCCTTAAAAACTATCGGCTATTAGGAGGTCATTGTCATTATCACCTGCAAGCCTTCTTAAATTGGCTTTTGAAACTTTTGTTCGTACTAAATGGAATATGCATCTACAATTTGGAGCCCTCATCAGATATACCTAATTAACATTCTTGAATCCGTCCAAAATCGTGCCGCCAGATTCATCTCCACAAATTACGACAAACGAGCAAGCATCAGTCAAATAAAATCATCCCTCGGTCTACCTGTTTTGTCAGCTGGAAGCAAAATTTCACATCTCTGTCTTTTTCACAAACTATACCACTGCTTTGCTCACCTACATGATTTACTTTTACTTCCGCCTGTCGGAACATCTCGTCGCCTATTTAATTACATGAGTATTCAACGTCTCTATGTTTCTACTAACGCTTTTAACAAATCATTTCTTTCTTCGGCTATTGAAGAGTGGAACGGATTGACGGATGCTAATGTCAGCGAACAAGTTGCTTTTAAATTTAGAGATTTGTTACTAGCCACCCTTTACTGTTAATCACAGTTTTCCTTTTTTGGTTGTTTGTTTTCTGCCACCTGTATATTTTGGACTGCGAAATGACTGTTAAACATTTGGTTTTACATGCTGTGTGTTTGTTTTGTTTTTTGTTGCTACCTGTATGTTTTGGTAATTCAAAATCTGTAACCATGCACTGCATTTTCATTGCCATTTGTGCTTTGACTGTTCCCACAGTTATGTAATGCCCCGAGAGAGGCCCTTAAGGGTAAAATAAATGATCATGATGAAAATGATAATATGCGGTTGCCTTCTAGCTGCCCCTACCTTTGCCGTAGTGCTAATATGGTTTGTGTTGGATTTTTGTGTGCTACATTGTGTCATTACCAATCAATTGTTCTCAGTCGCACTTCAGCTGTGTATAAACAGTCAACTGTTTTTATTTACACTAGAAACTACATTTTTGACTTTTATACTAACGCTTTTTTTACCTTTGGTGTTACTGCGGCTCACAGAAGGGAGTGAAGCAAAGCCGCCAGGCTACTGGTTTCTCACAGCCTCATCTGCAGATATTGTACTTCAAATGAACCTGAAACTTGAAACTGGAAACTGGTTTAGGAAACAAAGCACCTGTCCATGTAACAACGACGCTCGATCAACACGCACTTTTTTCGTAAGGATTTATATTGTGTAGTGCAAGCTGGGAATGTGACTAGCAGATGGTTTCAACAATCACTCTTAGAGCGTTTGCTACCTGCAATTGAGACTATTGACTACTGTAACTTTGACTCCTGATGATTTTGTTTTGTGTTAAAAAACATTTACCTTCAACCATCCGTGTCATTTGACAAAGACGTGAATGAATATTTTGCCTAGGTTGGCGTGCCTATACACCTCTCATCCAATTCATACTGCTTCACTCAAGGCGAAGTGAAGCAATGTTTTAACAGCTAAAAAATGCCTTGTGCAACATGGGACACAACTTGGCCTAAGTAGATATATTTGATTATTACTTCTACTTCCTCACCACCTATCTAAAATTGCTGTGCTGTCCCGAGGTTATTCATCATTACTTTTGTATTCTGCATAATATTTTCAGGCCCACGGTTCTACTCTGTCCAGTGCGGTAAGCATGCTTTTTCATTCGTCGCGCGAGGTAGTTAGACCGGCCACGTCATCAGGAAATGTGAGGCTACTGACGTATTCTCCACTGACCCTTACTCCCACCTGTTCCCAATTCAATGTTCGGAATAGTTATTGCAAACATGCTGTGAATAACATCAGAGAGATTGTGTCTCCCTGTCTGACGTCTTTCCTATAAGTCTTTTACTGCTCTTCTTGTGGAGCATATTGGGAGCTGTGGACCCACTGAAAATATCCTCCAGTATTCTTACGTAAGAGTCGTCTACAACCTCATAGAGAGAAAGAGAGAGAGGGAGATGTGAAGAATTTCTCCTCCATTTGGTTCTGCTTTCATAAGTAATTACGGGCCTCGAAGTTAAGAAAGTGTCCCTAGCTACATGCGTGTGCGTTCTAGCAGAAAAAAGTGAAGTGTGCCACTGTTGAGAAGCTTTCTGCGCACCATTCTCGCCCAGGCCTAAATGCTTGGCATATGTGCCGCCCTCTACCCTTATATTTCTTACCGGATATGGTAATCTCGGTAATTTCAATGATTCACTAATTTACCATAACCGGGGGTAGAAGTTTCGTTTTTCCTTACATCAGCAAACTTGTCATGGGGACTATTTTTTTCTAAAGCAAATACCTGTAGCTTTCTTATGGCGCAGTATAACCTTTCAACATTCACTAGAGATAGCCATATGACTTACATTGATCCAATTCTGAAAATACAAGACATGAAGTCCCTCATTACAGCAAAAACTACATCCACAGTAAGTAATTTGCCATTCGGGCGCAGCAACACAACACCTGATCCAATATTCCTGGAGCATCAAACACTTGTCTTTTACGGTGTGTATATAAATTGCAGATAGTAGAAAGCCCCAAAAGACGATCCCCAAAACGCGGTTTTCACCAGTGCACAAGGAGGGAGAAGATAAAGCACCCGGCAGAATTTCTTTTTTTACACTGACTGCGTGATGTTCCTAAGATGGTCTGGTAATATTACTGGGCCAGAAACAGATCTACACATCCGACTATGGGTATATGCGAAAGTAAGCCTGTGTTTTCACTTGGTGTGCTCTTAATCGCTTGAAGCTTACACATTGAGTTCCTGAGAAACAGAACAATAGCGTTCGGTAGCCGTTTTGCGGATTCATTGCCGCCCCAATAGGACTTACTCATTTATTATGGCATTGCTTGCATATTACGTATTCCGCTGTTCGTTTAAATGTAGTGGCAATGGTGGTCTTCACCAGAAGGCAAGGGAGTGGTAATCTAGGCTCCATGCGGATTCAGTTACTTTTCGTTACAGAGGTACTTGCAAAACTACTCCGCCAGGCCAGCACATTTGTTTAGGCTAATTCAATGCTCACCATAGTAACATTGCTGCATTCAGAGTCGTAAAGTGGTATTACCCACCTCCTCCTTGAAAATGGCCCAGAAGTAGCGTCGCACCATAGAAAAACAATAATAAATGAATATTCACAACTCCGCACCTCCGGCCTCCTGTAGAGGAATTTGAACTGGGTTGTCGGAGGAAATCAGGCTATGTACAGAAGCTACTAAGATGAATGTGACTACCGTAACCTGTCAATATTTATGCAGGTACTCGAAACGAAAAGCTAAACTGCACCACAATGGTAGAAATAAATACATAATTGACGGTACCGAATATTTCCTAAAATCATACGTGGTAAACATAGTCTTGCGGCTGTTTCTGAGAGAACCTTTATGCAAAATTTGAAGGTCTGAAGCCTCCTTGGTGTTTAATAAAACACTGTCAAAATACCCAATATGTAAAAGTGGTTTACAGTCAATCTAGGTTTATTTTTGCTTTAGAAGATAAAGTGAAACAATATCTCTGTTTCATCTATATGGTGTAGTCACTAATAGGTATAAAATGAGACTTGGTACCTAAATTCATTACACAGGTTGTACAAAATACGCGTTGTACGTGCACGTTCAATCCAATTCAATCTTCTATATTTTAACGACAAAACCGCTCTATTAGTGAGTAGGAAAAGTGCAAAGCCCTCGCATATAAGCTGCTTCGGTGGGAACACCTCAATACTGTGCTCTATCTGTTTGTACCTTTGGGATGCAACATCAACTTTTTGAACCTGCGTTTCCTCAGAAAAAGTAGCATATAACCACCTTTTATAGGATATCGAAGCGTATGATAAGGTTAGTGACACGTGCAATGTTCTTAGTGTGGTTCTCGACTAAAAAGTTGGTGCTATAATAAAGCGTAGGTGAAAAGGATGCAGCCATGGCGTAGAGGCAGAACACCCGCCTCACGTGCAGAAGGACCGTGGCTCGAATCCCGGTGCCAGACAATTACCACCGGATTAAAAAAAATCCGCGTATTGATGGAATTGCACAAAGGGGCCTGGGTGCGGCCTGACCCCGGCGACCATTGCCGGTAATGCAGTCCCTCACCAGAGCAGGATTGGCCACCCTGGTGTTGTAACGGCCACAACCTCCCATGAATACGCCAATTAACCCACGGCCCTCAGTCGCCAGCGGTTGCCAAGCAACTGAACACGGCGGCGGTCAGACCTGTGACGCAGCACACGGTGTTAAGAATCGCTGGATCCGTAAAGGCCGCCAATATAATCTGAACGTGGGAACGTTTAACGCGTGAACCTTATCTAGCGAAGCAAGTCTGGAGGTGTTGTTCGAGGAATTAGAGGGCATTAAATGGGATGTAATAGGGCTCAGCGAGGTTAGGAGGGCAGGCGAAGCCCTTACGGAGCTGAAAAATGGACACGTCCTATGTTACCGAGGTCTAGAGGACCGAAGAGTACTGCGAGTGGGAATTGTAGTCAATAAAAGCATAGCTGGCAACATAGAAGAATACTAGATCATTAACGAAAGGGCAGCAGGTCTTGTAATTAGGCTCAATAAGAGGTAGAAGCTCAAGGTGGTGCAGGGCTACGAGCCCACATCCAGCCATGACGACCTAGTAGGGGAACGCTTCTATGAAGATGTGGAATCGGCAATGGCTAAAGTAAAAACACAGTATACCGTAGTTATGGGGGACCTAAAGTAGGCTAGAATCAGGCTGCAGACAAGGCAGTTGGGAACTATGGTCTGGGCTGTAGAAATAGCAGGGGGGACCTACTAGTTGAGTTTGCAGAACGGAATAACTTGCGCATAATGAATACCTTCTTCCGTAAACGGGAGAGTCGGAAGTGGACCTGGAGGAGTCCGAATGGGGAGTACAAAAAAACCCTGGCGTCGTGCAGGATGTGGAAGTGCTCGGAAGGGTAAGGTGTAGTGACCACCGTATGGTAAGATCTCGAATTAGGCTAGATTTGAGGGGGGACCGCAACAAGCTAGTACGAAAGAAGCCGATAAATGAGCTAAACGTAAGACGTGAAGTAGAAGAATTCATAATCGCGCTGCAGAACCGATACTCAGCTCTTAACGAGGAAGCCGGGCTTACAAGAGCGGAAGTCAGCGACAACCTTACAGGCATTATAAAGGAGTGTGTAGTAGACGTCAGTGGCACTATGGCTAGACAGGATACCGGTAAACCTTCACAGGAGACGAAAGATCTAATCAGGAAACGCCAAACCATGACGATCTCTACCACAGCTGACAGAATAGAACTAGCGGATCTCTCGAAGGTAATAAATGAGCTTAAGACACCTGACATACGGAAGTATAATATGAAGAGGGTCGAATACGCTGTAAAGAACGGAGGAGGCCAAAAAGCAGTGAAGAGACGTCTTGGCGTGGGGAAAAATCAGATGTATGCACTTAAGGATAAGCAAGGCAATGTCATCACAAATAGGGATAAAATAGTCACAGTGGCTGAGGAGCTCTATAGGGATCTGTACAGCAGCCGGGACATCCAGGATAATTCCGAACGAGACCGTAGTCCAGAGAAGATAGACATCCCACCAGTAACGACCGAATAAGTAAGGAAGGCTTTGAAAGAAATGAAAGGGGGCAAAGCACCTGGTGAGGATCAGATAACAGCAGACCTCTTGAAGGATGGCGGAAGAAGGAAGGAAGAAAACTTTATTAAGAAAGGATGGCCCGAAGCCGCAGGGGAAGGGGGAGGGCAGGAAGGACGGTAGTAATGTCCAGCCATCGACGCCGCACAGACAAAGCTCCAGAGTGCTGCCAAGGTGTCCTTGACACGCCAAGAGGGCCGAATCCACTCTTCGTAGGAGTGAACCCACGCCGGGCGGTGTTGGGCGCGAAGCACGGCAAGGCCCGGGCAAGACCAGACGAGGTGCGGAAGGTCAGGCTTTGTTTGAATATGAGGTGTAACTTGCGTCTTAGAAATATGAGAATATGAGGAAGGATGGCGGAGAAATTGTACTTGAAAAACTGGCAAACCTGTATACGCAATGCGTAATGACCGCCAGTGTACCGGAATCTTGGAAGAACGCGAGCATCATCCTAATCCATAAAAAAGGTGACATGAAGCACTTGAAAAATTACAGGCCGATCAGCTTACTGTCAGTCGTCCTCAAGGTACTTACCAAGGTAATCGCTAACCGAATTTCTGCAACCTTAAATTTTAGTCAACCTAAAGAACAAACAGGGTTCCGTAAAGGTTATTCAACAACGGACCATATCCACACGATCAATCAGGTGATAGAGAAGTGCGCTGAGTATACTGAACCCCTATATTTTGCCTTCATAGATAATGGGAAAGCGTTTGACTCGGTCGAAACCCTAACAGCCATGCAGGCATTACGAAACCAGGGGGTAGATGAGCATTATGTAAGAATACTAGAGGATATCTACAATGGGTCCACAGCTACCATCATCCTCCATAGGGAGAGCAGTAAAATACCTATAAGAAAGTTTGTCAGACAAGGAGCCACAATCTCTCCAATGTTATTCAGAGCATGCTTACAAGAAGTATTCAGAACGTTGTATTGGGAACAGGGGGGAGTAAGGGTAATGGAGATTACCTCAGTAACCTCAGATTTGCTGATGACCTTGCCTTGCTAAGTAACTCGGGTGACGAATTGCGAAGCATTCGTTCCGCGCTGGACGAACAGAGTAGAACCGTGGGCATGAAAATTAATATGCAGAAAACTAAAGTAATGATAAATAACCTCGGGACAGCACAGCGGTTTGAGATAGGTGGAGAGGCAGTGGAAGTGGTAAGCGAATATATCTACTTAGGCCAAGTTGTGACCCCAGATCCCAACCATGAGGCAGAGATATTTAGAAGGATCAGAATGGGGTGGCGTGCATATGGCAGGCATTCTCAGATAATGAATAGAAGCCTACCATCGTCGCTGAAGAAGAAAGTTTAAGACAGCTGCATCTTACCGGTTCTCACCTACGGGGCAGGAACTTGGAGGCTCACTAAGAGGGTTCAACTTTAATTGAGAACGACTCAGTGGGCAATGGAGCGCAAAATGATAGAAAGTGTGATACATTAAGGGACAAGAAGAGAGCGGACGTGGTCAGGGAACAAATGCGTGTTAAGGACATATTAGTAGAGATTGAGAAGAAGAAATGGACGTGGGCAGGACATGTAATGCGAAGGCGAGATAACCGTTGGTCATTAGGGTAACAGAGTAGATCCCTAGAGAAGGCAAGCGCTGCAGGGGTCGGCAGAAAGTTAGAAGGGCAGATGAGATCAACAAGTTTGCAGGGCAAAATTGGTCACAGTTGGCACAGGACCGGGGTAATTCAAGAATAATGGGATAGGCCTTTGCCCGGCAGTGGGCGTAGACAGGCTGGTGATGATGATGATGCCATAAGAACTTGATAAAGCTCGCATATTGGCGCTATGTGAAGCGCCATTGCTTTGCACCACTCCTGCTGCGCCACCTGGGCTAAAATATTCTGAATATATGTATTGACGTTTGTGTCGTACCTAGCTTTTATCAAAGTTATAACGTAAAGCATACCATGTAATTTTTTTCTATTTGTTTCGCTCTCTTTTAAATAGTTCTCTGGTATCAATATTTTAACCGAAACTCAATCAACTGTTTTACAAACAATTTCAAATTACGCCATCCGCAACGTAACCCCTCTGCAAAGAAACGCTTAGCCATCCCTAGAGGAGCAGTGTGGCCTTTTTGTTGTCGGTTGACCTGAGCGTTTTTTCTTCTCGAGGCCTACGATATTCTATTTGTATAGGTGTTACAGTCTCACAAAGATCGAGTAGTGGTTGGGAGCACACAACGAACAAGGCCGATTAGATAACAAGCTCACGTATAGACATCATATTTGAAACAGAAATGACTCGAGCTAGAGATGCGAGACAAGAAACTCGCAACCGATTGACAATGAAGGCAACGGAATAGATAGCGTAGTACAAGAATCGAAAACAGAAAAGGCTAACAGGTATACGCATCACATACTAAAATTTGGATGAAAAAAAAAACGGTTCTACGTGCGTAACAGAGAATAGGTAAAGGTGAACGGGAGAGGCCTTTCGATGAATAGGCTGTTGATGATGGTAATAGTAAAAAGTTTCAAAACACCTCATTGACCACAATCGGCGTACATTCTTACTCACCAGGATGTTATACCTTAAAACAATTTTTGTTTTGTTATTGGTTGAAGGACATAACTTGTCTTGCAATAGTTTTGGATGTTTGAAACGTTACTGTGGCCAAACCGAAGTGGCCTATAGCCGATATATAGATTTTACAAGGGCATTTAACTAGGATATCAAAAATATTACCTACACGCTGCAACTTTACAGTTTCGCCGTCCTTTGCAATAGTTTGTAAAGCTATTATGCCCGCGGCGGCCGCTTTTCTGATGGAGGCGAAAAGCGAAAACGCCCGTGTGTACGAGATTTCGGCGCACGATAAAGATCCCCAGGTGGTCAAAATTAATCCGGAGCCCTCCACTACGGCGCGCCTCATCGCCTGCGTTGCGTCGGCGCGTTAAACCCCACAATCAATCAATCAAATCAAGCTATTATGCAACGTTTTCGGTGATATCGTAATGCCGTAATGAATATTAGGTAAAATGGTTTTCTGGCGATATTTCCCACCAGCGCACATTGTCTGTTTCCTGTTCACCACGTACGTGATTGATGCCAGCAGCTGCATTTCTCCCCGCGTGTCTAGTGTACGCTCGAGACACAATTTTAATATCGTATTACAAAGAAGAACAAAGCAAACACCATTGAAGAAATTGGGGCAGCCCATCTATATATGTGATATTGTGATAACTGTAGCCCTATCAATTGAAAAAAAAGACGCCATCTGCTTGCCCGTCCTTTTTTTGCTGTTTCTAGTTAATTATTTTACAATCATTGCTCTAGTGTTCCGCCAACATACAATGGTTGTTCGTATCTGCTTTATCTTTTACCGTACGTATCTTTCATTTGAGGAAGTACTGGAAAATTCTACAGATCAAACTTTTTAGGGGGTTTAAAACTCAGCAGACAAATTGCTTATTCCTGCTCGAAACTACGACAGGTGGCCTGTGTACTGCATTCATTTAGGTGTCCTTGTGTCCTTCGTGTCTATGAAAACCCATTGCTTACGAGTTGTTTACACAACGCAAACACTTCCCACAGCTACACACAAGACATATTTCACCACACCCGTCATACTTATTAGGAGACGAGCGCATGTTTTCATGCAAACGTGCTTTTGAGTTTCTTACCGACAGAAAATTTTCACATCTCATTTTTTTATGCATCTTGACCAACCTGGCCGTTTACACCAGTCATCTTTATTACTTTATGTTTTACACTGTTTATTTCTACTGAAATGTTGTACTTTTACATTCATGTCACTATCAAGTAATAACTTTTATTTGGCATTCTTTGCCCTTATCTGGCCTTGCGCCAATAAAATCACAACATAATCATCATCATCATAATTATCATGAGCAGTTGTTCCAGACGCGAATCCAACACCCCCCAAAAAAATGTTGTAGTGTTCGTTGAGGAGATGAAGATACCTCTCCGACGACCTGACCCCAAAATCGCAAAGACAAGAATGTTCGCTTCCAGATGCGGGAAGTTTAACAAGAGCTCTACCCTGGACTCATTCGCAACCCTCCCCAAAACCGTCGCGGCGTTCGTGACCGCGTCTTCGAGGATCGATAGGACCATCGACATGTGTTTGAGGCCGTATGATCGACCACTGAACGCGTTTCTGGCGAGCCCCGTCAATGACCCTGGATTCGGGACGGCTGACTTACGGAAAACAATCCGCGCAATCGTTTGCGCAGAACTGATGAAGCTTTTCCCAACCACTCAGCAACCCCGAAATCGCCCATCTTACCGACGTGATCGCAGAAGTCCAACACGCGCTGTGCAAGTCAACGCTGTCGGAAGCACCCCGCGAACCACAAGCTATGACCTACTCCACGGCTCTTCGTCGATCCCGAGCTGCTCCAAGCCGTCGTCAAGAAGCCCCGCCGTACCGCCGTCCACTGTAGCCCCCACAAATTCGTGAAGCCCAAAACCAGGCGCCGAGGAAGACGGACATATGGGGAACGCCCGATAGTCGTCCGCTCTGCTACCACTGTGGAGAGGCGACCACATCTACCGTCGCTGTCCCTACAAGAGGCTCGGTTTGCGAGGATTCTCCGTCGACGCCCTACGCCGCCGACCCTGCCACCGCCCCACTGAGATCGAGTAATACCTCTACAATACAAACCGAGAACCAGTCCGCTTAAACCGTTCACTGTCCTCCTACCCGTACCAGTCGCTGAACCTCCGTAGCACTGCTGCCTTTCCACGTAGAAGGTCCCCCATCCCACGCGGAGGATACTAAAAGCAGCAACTACTGGAGGTAAAATTGCACAACCACAGAAAATAAAACCCTCCAACGCCGCAACGAGTCGCTGAAGACCACGATTCACGACATGCCCTCAGCCCGACGACCCGATCTAACCATCACGTGACTCCCTAACATGATGACCCGACAAAACAGAACGTTCCCATGCGAATACGACGAAGACGACTACGCGTAGTGCCCGAAAGCCAACACGTAGAAACAGATACGACACCACGACGTACCCGGAACTCGAGTAAAGCGGCATCCGACGCTCCGCTGTACATCGACGGCTTTGATGTATACGCCCTCCTAGAGACGGGAGCCCACTACTGAGTAATGAGCGGACCATTTGCGTATAAGCTGAAGAAAGTTATGACCAATGGGACGGTCCCCACACACGCACAGCATGAGGCCACCTCGTGATGCCATTTGCAACGTGCACATCGCGTGTCACCATATACGGCACGGCGTACCCTGCGGCGTTCGTCATTTTGCCTAACTGCTCCCGTAGCGTAATTTTCGGAAGAGATTTTTGATGGAAAACTCTGCAATATTTGATCCAAAGGAGAAACCGCTAACTTTTTCTCCCGATCACTCCATGCCGGAGCCGAAACCTGAACACCGTGCTGCTGTAAGGATCGCCTACGATAATATCACCCAGCAACCCTGCGCAAGCTCGATGATCACCGTCTACTGTGAAGGTGCTGTTGCTGACGTCGAAGCTATGGTAGAGAGTGACCAAAGGTTGCTTCTTGTCCGTGGTGTCTCTGCCGCAAGAAGAATGGCGGGCTTTAAGCAACGCTAATACTATGTTTTTCTCACTAACTTCATCGACGAGTACAACAGTTCATTATAGTTTAACCTATTGTCACTGACAGTACGATCATTGTGCCGTGACAACACGTTGGCTGCGCTTTAGAGGTTCGCAGCTGTGCGCTGAAGTTTGCGACTATTTTTAAAGGGCTACAAATAAAGCCACCATACCACTGGCTTTACTGTAATAAAGCAAAGACCACCCTCTGCCTTTTCTTTCTCTCCATGTAGCATATCAACATGATGTTCATATTTATGTTTAGTCATGTACTAACAATAACAATCTGCTCACACCAGGGTACCTATTTTGCTTCAAGCAAAAGCTGTGCTAGATTGTTACTTAGAGCGGTTTGGAAATTCTCGAGGCCACTTTTTAATAGGTTCTAAACCGTGAAAGACCCCTCGCTTTACGCAAACGTTTATTTCTATCGTAAATGAAAGAATACAAGTAGGAGTGGTTTTTGCTTACACCTTGTGTTAGTAATTTGGATAAGATACAGCTCTGGTAACCACGTTTTTTGGTGTTCACCGAGAAATGTGGAGAACCATTGCAGTTTTAGGGTATAGTTACCCCAAGATTGCTGAACTGGCCTTTTTATGATGGTGTTGTTTGCGGAAAAATTTGTTTTAGTTCAAATACACTTGGCCTGAAAGAGTGAAGTTGGTAGACCACTTTAGTCGGACTAGGTTTGCGGTATTCATCGTGCACGGCGTTTTGGAAGTTTGAGTGCCCCGCACCTAATCAAATATGGCGTACAAAAAAGCTAGAATCTTTAGGTGAATATAGTTGCTCTGAGAAACTTTTTTCTCTATAAAAAAGAGGAAAAAACAAATCTAATAGTTGTTAACATCATAGAGCAGCAGTTAAAATACCCAGGTTTGACTTGCACTCTTATTTATCTAAAATTGATTTCTTGTCGCCATTGTTCTTATTAGATTGGGAACATTCTTCCTGAAAGAATAACAACCTTGGTTAGTAACCTGAAGGAGCTCCCCAGCATCAGTAGAATAGAATTGCCATTCTGACATAAGACAGATGCACATACGGTAACACAAATAAAAGTAATGTAAACGCCTTGCATGTGGGCAATAACGTAAAAGTTGGGAACAGCCGAAAACTGTAATCTCGCTTGAGATGTGTCTCAGGAAAATTGATACAAACGTTGACGGTTTCCATCCTTCTAGGTCGTCATTGTTGAACATAAAAAATTGTGGCTGCTTGAGGTTTGTTTTCCTTCCTTGCTTCAAAGTGAGAAGCACAGAAGTTGTAATTTTATGTCAAAGCCACAGGCCTGCGTCGTATGGGTATGCAATGAGAGTAAGTGTCTTGGTCACTGGAGAACATAATCATTTTTGCCAAGGTACGCATCCCTGATGACGTCGAATGTGCTTTGTAATTCACTATTAGCCCTCTGTGGCTCAGAAATGGCACCGCCATTTTTTACTGCGATAATAGCTGATTCCTAAAATTTGCTATATTTTTAATAAATGCTTTTTATTTGCGCGTAGACTCAGCAGCTCTATATGTGTAAATAAACACAAGTTTACCAAACACTAGGCATACAAAACAATTACTTACATCTCGATTTCCCTTCTGAAAACCATAATTATCCTAGGTCAGACCCACATCATAAAATTCTGCAAATATACTTTTATAAGTACTGAACCATGCGCTCGTTTTAAATACAGTACTGTGTGCTGGTTGTTCTGTTCGTGTTCGTTGTTCTGTATAGTCTTCATGAATGAAACAACATGGACAATACCGTAGTCTATGATGGGGTTGTATTGGAATACCCGTAGGCTACGATTACACTTCTTTAACTATAAAAGGTGGCTGCACATAATACGTTTTCGGTGGGAACGCGGCCTGGCCACTGTGAAACTTCTAATGAAAGAACAGTTTATACGGCAGGGCTTAGACAGAATATACATACTGGACTGTAAAATTGTATGGCTGAAAATAACGTGTGATATTTTAATGACAAAACGTGAATGAGGGACATGTTTGATAACGGGGCGTTGTAAATTTCATCATGCTCGCAAGCCGACTAGCAGCGCTAGCCATTGCCCCCATGAGTATTTGAACCACCTAAACCTATTGTGTAGTCCCGACTAAGTGGTTAAAGGAATGACCAACCCAGAAATTTATATCTCGGCACGTCACCATTCCAAATAGAATATCCAATAGGAGGGGTCAATAAACGTTCTTATAATAAAAAAACAACGCACATATTTCAAGCAACCTGCTTTTTTGCGGAAACCCGAACCCAACGGAAAACTTGTTGGTTCATTTATTCGGGTGGAACATTTCTTCAAGCAAATGGGAGAAGGAATATGATTTTGAACTTTTGAATGCGTCGGCACCATTGGCCATCTTCTAATAGAGGTAAACCCTCGATTTTTCCGAAAATGGTAAGGAACGAATATAAATATCTGCAGTGCATCTGGTTTTAGCAGAACGTGCCATTAAAAGTATGCTTTGCGCAACTGACGCAATAGTGAAATATCTTTGTGACAGGTCAAATGCCTGAATCTAATCGTAATGATAGATTGCTTATTGAGAAAATAAATTAAAACTAAATGGTGGTCCATGCACAAAATCTTCTTCGGATAGTGACGATAATATTTTTCTGCAGTTATTGTACACATATAACATATAATCGGGCAAAAACGTAACATTTTGGTGGTATTATTCTGCCCAAAGGGCAAATAAATTCTTTTTCAAGCTGAGAAATCCGCCAGGCTGGATTTAACATCGCTTGTTGAGCATAGAGCCACAGCTGAATAAGTACCCTGCTTGAAATGGCACCCCCAAACATTACCCTACACGGTGGTGTTCCACTTGAAAAATTTTGCCAACCTGCACGTGTGTGTGAGAAAGTAAAATAGGGTGTATCTAATGGGTGTTCGCGCGAACGCTGAATTTTTTCTTACTGCTAGGCACATAGGTAGCACAGAAAATATTGGCGCAAAGGAGGCCACAGAAAGTTTCATAAGTGAAAAAAAATGTGGCTTCACCAGTTTTTAGATGAAGGTTGATTGTTCACACTAGATAGAAAAGGTCGTCTGACTTCCTTGACTCAAAACAACCCAGAAAGAAACCGTCATATCCTCGCAGCCATCTTTCAGGTATTTTTGTCCCAAAGTAATAACAGTTGTTACAATAGTTTGGCTGTTGACATATTGCTAGCGTTTGTGTTAAGGAACCGTTATATAGTTTTGTGAATACTGTTTGTCAGTAGCAAGCATAGATATTGGTGCCAGCGTTTTCTTCACACGCGAAGAGTCAATGCCCGATTTGTTAATAAGAGGTTAAAAACTATAGACTTCGCGGTACAATAACCCGCAGGATTTGCTCCAGCATACATTTGTTGTCACCTATTTTATAGGTTTTATATCTGACACCGACGAATAAATTTTCTGGCATAGGATCAGAACCAGTCATATAGTTATTACATTTCCGGCGTTCTGCGGAATGACCGTACAACTGTGGCGAGGCTCCACATTCATAAAGAAATGACTATAAAATTTCTAACAACTAGTCTCCCTAAGCAACGCTTGACATTAGGCCAGCCTGCGAAATCGTGCCTTGTTTTTCGGCTTTTTTTGGGGATTCATAATCGGTTGTGTACTCGTGAGGGAATTTATGACCTAAGCGCAAAATGCGTATTTGACAGCCGAGAAAATTTAACCATGGCGGTTATATATCACGAATTCGGCGACGGTGTTTGGCGGATTTCGGACAAGTGCAGCAAACAGTTCCTCCTCTAAACCGCGCATAAAGAAGCGCAACGTCTTGTCTTCCATTATTTCGGGGTCCAAGCGGCGAAATAGCTACTTCATTTTCTAAACGAAGATCACGACCCCTTCGCTTGGGTGTTGCGTGTGCGTTTCCAACGAAAGGGTGGCTCGATCTTTCCGCAGGACGGATGCGAATGTATTGAGGACCTCGGTCTTAAACAGAGTCGAGTGGGTGAGGGAGCTTCTATGGTTATCAAACCACGTTTGGGCCGTATATTCTAATTAAACAAAACGTGGCGGAACGTTTCTCCATCATCCCTACTGTTAAAGATGCCGATGTGATCCACTTTCGCGAACTAGTCTTCAGGTTCTTCTCCGGGGGATCCGCGGAACGATGGTGGTTTCCGGGGCTGCTGAAGAACAATGGGCAGGATTGGTAGTGCTGGTCATGGTGCCTGCTTTGATCATGGTGGTGGTCACGACGTCTTCTTTCTTCACTTTATCTGGAACCAGTCCAAACGCCGGCTGAAGACCTTGCTGTCGGCGGCTGGCACGAGTGGGACTGGCTTGTTGGCTTGACGAGGGCGTAGTGTTCATGTACCCCGCACCTCTACCAGATGTCACGAAACAAAAGCCCACGCAGATCCAGTTTATTGGAGCGAACTTGTGCTCCCCTAATAACTCAAACAACACAGGCGGCAAAACAGCTGTCAAACAAGTGACGTGCGAAGGCAAGCGCGACGATTCCAATAAATCCGCGGCGTCTGCTCTGCAGGCTTTTATCTTTCGGCGCGAGTATTTCTTGAACCGTCGATTTACATCGCCAACAAAGAAGAATATTCAAGGCTGTTAACGTTTTTTCGGAATGCTTTCCCTATCAGAAGAGATAACATAGGCGGCATAGAAAGAAAAAATGGAACACGCGCTTCTCTTGGCAAACAGATAACACAGATAAAACAGACCGGCGCAGCCAGGCGGTAAAGGCAAAACATATATAAATAAACCAAATGCATGGTTCGCGGCAATATCATTCCCTTTCCTGTCTTGCCACTATGAAGAACTGGGCTTGGCTCCTCGCCCTTTGGGGACTCTGACTGATGGGGTATAAGGTCGCCAGCACCTACAAGTGAAGTGACAAACACAGCGATGCTGACTGGATGTCACACGTTCCCGTTAATCATAATTATATGGCGGATACGATGCGCAGTCTTCTTGTGTACCATGACCTCTCCTTCTCAAGCCCAAGAAGGTGAAATCAGTCAGAGCTTTGTCCTCTTATCGATTACATATGAGGAAGCATTCACCAAACGCCGGAGCCTTTTGCGCGCGCCCGACCACCTTTTTTTTCTTACGAACTATGTTATATATAGAGAAAATACAACTTCCCCTGAGACACCGTACTTGCTCATTGCACTGAATGCCTTACGCCAAGAAATCTTTGAGTCCTCCCATAACGAACCGTACTCAACACACCTTGGCTTTACCCCGCCCCCCGGGAGCATACGCCAAATTATAACCGGCCAAAACTTTCTCATACCGTCGAGCTATGCGTGCATAGTTTGCAGGACTGAAATACGCAAGAAGCCACTACAAAAGCACATGGAATTCTGCAGACTGTTCAACTACGAAAGGCTTCACTTCAGCACAAGACAGCAACTGTCAGATAGTCCCTGAGAAAGACTTGTCCTTCCCCAACTCTTCTAGAACGTTTAAAGTTGGGCATATCACCCGGTGCAAACATTATACTTCCCACGAACTTTGCCGTATACCAAATTGTTGCCATGCAGTAGAAGTGCACAGTTTATTTTATCAGGTTTTCTCGACCCATGCCGAATATGCTTTATCCAGGTGGGGGTAATGTCGCTGTTAAAACGTGGCACTGTACTGGTCAGTTTGCGGCAAGCTATGTTCCACGTAACCCACAACAGCAAGTGAGCTCAAAAGGTGAAGAGATAAGTAATAAAGGCCCACGTTTTGTCGTTTTGATTCCACCCGGTTATCCTTGCACTTTGTGGCATTGAATACCTGAATCACTATTTTCACTCATTTTATACGTGGAAACTTGTGTGATATACTCCTTGCAATAAAAAAATACGGTGAAGCAATGCTGTACTTCAAAGAAAGGTTTTTAGTCGGATGCGGGTTACCCAATTAAGGCGTGGAGCGAGCAGTGTTTGTGCGATTATTTTAGGTTTGATAATTCGTATACGATGGTGTTGCAGGACACAATTGAACGATGACTCAAGTAGCCAACAGTAGTACAATAACAATATTACATTTTGATGTTGTAACTAACGTCCGTCCAGCTACCCAATTTTTTTTTCTTTTGGCGGTGGGCATAGGGGTTTCCTGGGCAGGTTAAGGGCATTTTCGCCGGTGCATTCTGCGCTTTCCGCATAAGAGTCACCCCTTCTGTTGTGTACTGGTTTTTTGTTGTCGCTGCCCCGCAAGAGGTACATGGCCGAGCCGCGGCAATTCGCGCGCTCGCGGCTAGCTGGATTCCTGGTGTGGCGACGCTGGGCATATCTGGGGGAGAGCGGGTGCTTGATTCCTGGAAGGCGACGTAACCGAGGCAAGAAGCAGCGCACGTCTGGCCACTGCAGTCTTTCAATCGCATCCGGTGGTTTTGCAGTGACGTGGAGGTCTCAAAAGCGAAAAGGGCGAATGGGGGCAGGGGGGCGCAAAAATGTGGGCGTGTCCGATCGTCGGGCAGAAGGTTTTTAGGGAACGCAAGAGGAAGCAGGTCCTGTGCACAGCCAGTTGGAGGTAGAACAACGTGGAACTCACTGTGGGGGCTGCGGGTATGCATCTGCCTTGGCGGAAAGCTGTCGGTAGCTTAGCGGCAATAAGACCATCTCCCCATCAACGGGATGAATTTTGCTTTGTTGTTGCAAGTCTCGCTGGGACCAGACTCTCACGCTCAGCCACAAAAAGCATAAGAGGCTTCACGCCCATTTCGACAAGACTTCGCCGAGATATTTTGTGCTTAAAGTAACCGTTGATGCCCGCCACGGTTAGTTCAATCGTTAATTCTACGGCGACATCTAGGAGGAGGCACTAGACCACATGTTTTCATAGTTCTTCACTTTTTCTACATGCGTTGTTATTTCGCAAGTACTATCGTCTTGTTTCTGTTGATGTTGCTCGCGTAGCTCACGCCGTTTGTTATCCGCAAAGCGCGCACGGGATCATGTTGTAGTGTGGCCCACACTGAGTGCCTGCCCGTACAAATTCCTTTGCGCGCTGCTTTAGGGGCAAAACACCTTAAGGCTGAGGCTTGTCCGACGTCCACCGTTGTGCTCGTGGCACAGCACCGTGTAAATCGATACATCTCTGAACAAAAGGTTCACAAAAGGTTACCAAGAACAAAATTATTGGTTCACAAATAAAGAGCGAGAGAGCTCCTAGAGAGCTGTGCTACGCATGCGCGAGGAGGATTGGATTCAGTTGTTTTTGGATTGGATTGTATAGGATTCAGTTGGATTGGTTTAAAATGAATTGTATTGGATTGCATTGAAAATCGTCTTAACACAAGTAAGCACTCTGACTGTGGATCTACGGTAAGCACAATACCCAGTGTTTTGCCCACTTGTCATGATTCACTTCGTGGAGATGCTGCGTGAATATTTTTCCCTTTGTTTTTTGTTAAGCTTTGTCCACCCGTGCTTCTCGTATTGTTTGTGCAGTAAAAATTTCTGGTTAAGCCTAAGTAGGGTACACGTCATTACTGTCAATAAGTCGTATGACCTGGTTGCACGTTCACATGCACTGGTCGAATACCTAGTAAAAGTAAAAAGGTGTGGCCGCACATGCTGGTTTGCCAAAAAGGGTTAGGGAGTGTGACAACAAGTGGCGGCTACGACATGATTGGACGGCCAGGTGTAGATGTTTCTGGGGCCTAGGAGGGGACTGTGTAGCTGAGGTAGCCGCCGATTAACGTGCTGATTTTGTGTAGCATAACACAGAAATCGTTGGGCCAGTTTCTCATACTCGAAGGATTCCACGACTTAAAGAGAGTACGCTGGTTCGCTTGTTGGGATTGCGGCATAGCGCTTGACTTCAAATGGTGTGACAAGATTAGGATGAGGAAGAGCAGCAGACGAGCGTCGATAGAACATATCCGTTATGGAGGTAAATTCGTGGAACTAACTGAAATGGAGGAAAGTGGTAGGACCAGGGTTCAACGCGGACTAGACGGTTCTCCAGTGGGGTAGGCCGAGACGCAGGGAGAAGTACGAAGAGGGCTTTTGAAGATGCTCTGCGGAGAATAAACAAACAGAAATGCAGAACAGATAGAACTACGGTTAAAGAAAGGTGGTCAGCACCGCACCCACAAGGTTACAAAAGTCTCGCCGCCTACGACGGTTGGGTTAATTGCTGGTAGTGCCCTTTTTCACATGTTTGAATAGTGAAATAGCCTTTGACCACGGGTGCCGAACTGAGGAATATGAGAAAGAGGGTGGACAGGCAAGCGACCACACGAAATTATTTGGCAAGCAGCTACATTTGCGGATCGAAGACGGATTGTGGAGGTGCTGAGACTACATTTCAGGGGTGATAAATTGGAGCTGGATCGGTAATAGCAGAGATGGCGGACTAACACCAAGAGTACGGGAGGCGACATCCCAGAAGGATCGAACGAAGACAACAAAGAGAAAAAGAACACGCAGAACTAGAGTGTCGAAGTAAGAAGAAATACTTAAAACTTACAACGCCTCAAGATACGCATATTAGAGCAAAGTTTTGTTTTGGGGGAATACAATTAATTGATTGGGGGGTTTAACGTGCCGACAGAAAGGAAACTATGAAGTGAGCCGTGGAGGAGGGCTCTGGAATATTTTGGCCACCTGCATATTTTGGACGTGCGCAGAAATTTGGCGCAAACGTGCGTTTTCGCTTTTCGTCGCCGACAGTAAAGCGGTCGCCACGGCCAGGAATCGAACCCGGTATCTCAGGCACAGACGCACCATGCCTTCGCCACTGAGCCATCGAAGAGAAAAAAAATCATTTTTCGCACTTTAGCGTACAGTGTCGGGGTATGCCGATTTCAACTGTACATTGAGTAGTTTTTGAGGTTTAAATTCCTATTTCTTGAAGTTTTACGTCTTGCCTCCACCAAATGATAATAAAGTCTTTGTGAGTTATTTTGTGCACAATATAAAACAGCTTTTATGAGCTATTTTGTATTGTTCACTAAACTCACAGTGGAATCGGACGAACTAGAGTTTTATGATCGTGGGACCACACTTTGCCGCGTATGGCTAACAGACAGCCTCAAGGTACTGTGCTTGCTTCACCATCTGTAGTCTTTAAATCCACGGTACATTGCAGTCGTACATAAGAATGCGGAGCAGTTCACTACTACTCAGAAATATGACCCACCAAAAATACGAATAATTACTTACAATTAAACGCTGCCAAAATAAAATAAAATACTCATGTCTTTCAGGTAACGATGGTAAAGTATGCGCATGCGTAAATGTAAAACTAGTGTGCTTAAGAACAGTCATAAAACTAGCAATCTACGTTTGCATCATAGGTTTCAAAGTGCCATAGCGATTGTTCGATTCCCACGAGTTGTTTTCGTATGCAGTTGCTGCATTTCCAACGAGTGCTTCATTAACACTGAATGCCACCAAAGAGCGATAGATTACCAGCGAGCGTGTAATCGCTATGGCACAGAAAAGACGAAGACTGCATTTTTAATAATTTTTATAAAATCTCGGCTTCAAAGGCTGAAGATGTGATGGTCCGACATGAAGGCGAGCTTAACAATGTTACTTTTTACGAATCGACAGAGAGAGAGAGAGAGAGAGAGAGAAAATGCGACAGAGAGTGAAGATCTGTGTACAGAGAGAAATAGTTGTGGTTTAATGAAACGGAGTAACGAGATGACAGGATGCTCACGGGTGGAATCTGAACACTAGAGCAACACACCCACCAGGTTCATTTCCTTGCCCTCTCAATGAGCTCGCGCTGATCTTGAAGTACCGAGCTCGTCAAACGTGCCTCCCATGTATCGAAGAAGTGAAATATGTTATGTTTGAGTTGTTCTCTTTTCATCATTCCTTTGGACATTGCTGGGATGCGCGGAAGAGATTGGGTGTTCCCCCATTTTCGCAGAGTGTTGAGTGAATGTATAAAGTTTCTCCCCCCTATTCAATGCATATAGATTTGTAGATACATGTATTTTTTTGTTGATTGAGTTTGTGAATATTCGGCACTAAGACCTTGTTATGATCAGGGGAAAAATCGCTCCACAGGCCTACGAGGAAGGAAGGAAGGACGGAAGCAAATTTTATTAGGAAGGATAGCCTGAAGCCGCAAGGAACAGGGGTGTCAGGAAGGACGCTAATTAGAATCAGCCACATATGCCGCACAGACAAAGCTCCAGAGCGCTGCCAATGTATCCTTGATGCCAAAAAGAGGGCTAAATCCACTCTACGTATCACTGAACTGACGAGGGGTGATGTCGGGCTGGAAGTACGGCAGGGCCCTTGCAAGACCAGACAACGTGCGGAACCTCAAGTTTGGATGTACCATGGCATGCGGATCGGAGCACAAAGGGGTCCGAGGCAGAAGGAGAGGAACTGTGCGCAGATCCAGTCTGTTGAAGTCCTGCGACGTCTGCAGAAGCGCAATTTCCTACCGAGGTTGGCGTCAGAGGACCTGGCGGCGGTATGTAGTCTCCTTGCTGGGAGTCGATGTTCAGGGGCTCAAAGTGAATGCGCCGTCCCCCCAAACTAGCGATGATCTCACCGGTTAGAAAAAAGCAGGAACAGGCCCGGCTGAGAAAACCGCGGGATATGCAGAGAGGGAGAGAATGCGGGTTCTGGGGTACATAAGACTTGAGGTGAAGGCTCCCGGTTTGTCTTTGGCACTGGCGCTCCTCGTCAGGATCAAATTGACTCCGCCGGAAATGCTATCCCTGGGATAACGGTGGTACAACGAAGATACCTCACTTGCCAGCCTGTGGCTGCTTTTATTAGCGGGATGCCCTCCGTGGTCAGGGATCCTGCCTACTGTTACGGGTATGAGCAAGGTGTCGTGCAATGAGCTGCATGATCGTGTAATGCAGTTTGCTCGTGGGTGTTTTGGTGGAATTCTAAGAGAAGGCAAGGCCTACATAAACGCGCTTCCTGTGATAAGTTACCGCCTGCTAGTTGCTTCCTCCTGCACGACCTTCGCATGTTGGCGGCGGGTGGATTTTGTTGATGAAAATGAAAAGGTGGTTCGCACGGAGTGCGAGCTTAGCTCGCTCCTCGTGCTTGGAAGTGGCTGGTGTTATGCTCCAGCAATTGGGCGAGCGGTTGCTTGGCATTTTCCACGTCGTCTTCCGCGACACAGCGCGCAGCTGAAGTTTCGTGCTACCCGGAATAGAGTTGACGATGCAGGCCACAGCGCGGCATTTATTGCTGCCTGCGCTACAGCTGCAAGAGTCAAAGCGGCAATGCTACGTTGCCAGGAGGTGTCCACGTGCACAAGTTATATCCGCAGATTCGAAGAGTCTGGGTGGCCTTCACCAGTGTAGCATGTGGTGCTGCGTGAGTAGCACGAGCAGTTTGGCGGCGTGGTGGTCGCCGGCCTCTAGTCAGCACGTCCTCCTATATGTTAGCGTGCGGATGGATTAGTAGCTCTTTTAGCAGGAACCCACCGTCATAGCATAGCAGGCCTCCATGTGCCATACTGGCATAGTGGTACAGCACTTCCACTCGAGTGTGACTGGATCGGCCAGTAATGCCCTCAGCGGCTGCCGATACAAGACATCAAGCTCGTGAAGTTGGTGCTTCGCAACATCGTAACGCATGGTACCGTAGACCGCTCTAGATACCACCACTGCTTGTACCAGGCGTCGAGCGATATCTTGCCAAGCTACCCGGGGAAATCCAGAGATGCGACGTATGCGCAGAATACTTCGTCACAATGGTTTAAGTTCTCTCAGCCACTCTTGAGTTCCTCCGTTTTTATAAAACTGTACCCCCAGTATGCGGATCTAACCGTCTGGAGCTGGCTGGAGGGGTTGCTTTGAGATAGGTAAATAAATGCGTTCGCGATTAGTTATTTCGCCGCGCACAGCTAAGTTTTTTTGTTGCTGGCATGGCCATGGTAGCGGGTTTCAAAAGGGCCGTCATTCTGTCCAAAGCAAGTTCGTAGCGCTGTACGGTGACTTCAGAGGCAGGGTGATTGTTGGCTTCCACCAAGATTGTCGTGTCGTGAACATAAGCCATGAAATGAACCCCTGAGATAGCAGAAACGCCATTCACCTGCTTTGCCAATATAGGCGACATTTTAATGCGGACAATACGGGACATATAAACGGGGACATTAGGGCTCATCTGACTACCCCGCAGGTGTGCTTCAAATGCAGGGTATTCACACGTCATGAGCTTAGTTCAAATATCCTGTCTACCAGGAACCCTTGATAAAAATTTCTTAATCTTTTACTCGGGTAAGCTTCGGTAAGAGTTGGTTGTACCGCTTTGTCGGAGACGGTGTCGAAAGCGTTTTGCAGGTCCACAGCCACCACGATGTGTTGTATATGATTCCATGTAGCCACCGATAGAGGGAGATTCTGTCATGTGATCCGAGATGGTTCTCAGTCAAGCCTGCGCGGGGTGGAAAAAAAGCCTCCTCTTCCAAGCAGCGGATACGTCGGGTAGCGGCCATGTGTTCAAATAACTTGCAAAATGTCGACGTCAGTGAGATGTGGTCTACATTAGACGTCGTGTATGGACCGTTTTAGGCTTAGGAACTAGAGTGACCGCTGCAAGAGGATTGAAAGATTTTGGTATATTTCCCGAGGCCCAAAAAAAATTCAATATGCCCCGTTTGTCGCGTCTAGTTTGGTCAGTTAAATTCCGCAGCGTTAACTAAATCGCGCAATCTTTGGCAGCCACACTGCTCAGGTTCACCTTCTTTAACGCAGTTATAAGTTCAGTAATAATAAAGGGCGCCTCAATGGGTCGTTTTGGCCTAACGGACACAGAGAAGTCAACATTGTGGGGTGGCGCAGAAGATGGCAGCGGGAAGAACGACCTCGCTGCTTGCCGCTCTAAAGCCTCGTAACTGGCTATGGTGCGCAGAAGTACATCCAAGACTGTAGCCAGTGAGCTCGTGAAACAATTTATGGCCTCAAACATTCCCCGCAACTTGCGAGCTCGCGTTCGGTAAGAATTGCAATGCTGCTCCCACCAGTTCCTCATTAGTTGCTTTGTGTGGCGCCGAATGCGCACGTTGTGCTGGCGATTACATAGCACGTCTGAATAAGTGCGGCCTCCAGCACAGGAGCGCTTTTGCAAGGTGTCTCAAATCCGCCACATATAATGCGGTGACAGTCTGGAACTGGAGTATTAGGCTGAGTCTGTTAAGTTTGAGTAGCTCCTTTAGCTGCCTCAACAATGCGGGTACACATTGCAGTTGTAGGAGTAGTGCCTGGCTGGTGGAAGTCTCGGACGGTGTTTCTGTCAGAAGTATACGGAAACGTTGCCAATGTGTATACCTTAGTTGCTTCGTGTGCAGTGTGACAGGGGTGGGACTTCTGAGCTGAATCCATAGAGGGTTGTGGTCACAACCCCATGGAGAGGTTTCGTGCCACCTGTTCGCTACAACATTAGTAGTGACCCGCACTAAATTATAAATTGTGTCTGGTTGACGCTGTCCTGTGCCTTGACGGGATGCGACTGTAAAATAATAACAAGTATAAGTGGCCATCCAAAAGGCCACCGCGATAAGATGGGCAGGAGTAGGCCCACGTTGGGCATAACTCATTAAAATGACATTCATACATTACCATGTCCATAGGGTAGACGTTAGGAAGCTGTCAAATGAATTCCAAATTCGCACCCCCAACAGTAGTTCGAACGTATGGTGATGCAACTAAGACCATTAGATGTACCTGGGAAATTGTGATTGCCACCACCTTCTCTACATCGCTGCCAATCTCCATCGCAGGCAGTTGGCCATGAGAAGAACCTTGTCTGATGTAAACGGCGCCCTCTTGCACCACTTCCATTATTCCGTATCTCAGACGGAGCTGCCGGATGGTTGGAGCGGCGAATCCCCGGAAGCCGCGTTCTGCAGCGCCAGTTCCACGCCTTTCTTGCAGCTGAATAGCAATCGGCTTGTTTGCAATACCATGCCCGCGTTTATTTATATCATAAGCATTGGCGTAGAGGCCGCAGCAGTTCCACTGCAGAAGCAGTCCAGTTGGCATCAAGTTATTGGCTATACGCGTGGGTCGCCGACATGGCGGGTTCAAATACAGCGGTCTCTTAAATAATCTTCCAGAGTGTATTTCCTGTACGCTGGGAGGTTAACGTAGGAATTTCTCGATTACTTCGTAGCAATGTCTTCCAGAACGTTTTCATTCAAAGATAGTTTTGCTCGACGAGTGAGAAGGCACGACTTGATATGGGCGGGAATTTTGGGCCGGTGCTCTTCAGTTTTGTCGAGGTGCTCGTCCTGCATTTTATAATATTCAGCAAGGGCATCCCTGTAATGGCACTGTAGGGTATCCACCCAGTCCCGTAGATCAGGAATGTGGTCGGGTAAAACTCGGTGTCGTCGCGGAGGTTGTTGAGAAGTCAAAATAGCGCAGTAAACTTTTGCTTACACATACGAGAACGTGCGAGGTCATTGTGGCGAGGCAAAGCGCGGCGTTCCGGGCACTTTGTAATTCACTTACGCCGAGCGTCATCTGAACGTACGCGATAATCAGACAGCGTGGCCGTGGATGCGTCGTCGGTAGTGAATTTGTTAATGGAGTCCCCACGTTTACGCCTCTTGCTATCAACAGAGTACTGTGTAGCGAAAACGGATGCATTCAGTGCCGTTATTGAAGCCGTTTATATCGTGATGATGCCTAGTGTGAGGACGTTTCACTTGAAGACTTATCTTCAGCGAAAGGAAATTACTTTTGCTAAAAGTTTGTGAAAGTGCAGCGAGTCATGAAGAGGCTTTTTGGGCGTTGTTCGAAGGAAATTACTTTTGCTAAAAGTTTGTGAAAGTGCAGCGAGTCATGAAGAGGCTTATTGGGCGTTGTTCGGAGCCCTTTTCCACTCCCATTTCGCTCAAAGAAGGCGAGAAACAGGGCAGCAGAAGTCTCCGTCAGCTTTCTTTTTCCTGATCTTCTGGCAAAGAAGGAGGAATAAATGTTTATTTTACAAGAACTGGTGCTGCTGTCATAACACCCGCCCGATGGGCGGCATACCTAGTAAGGGATAAATATCGCATCCTTGATTTATGAGGGATCTGCGGTAATGCTTTCTGTTGTTTTAGTTAGGTCGCCCAATGTTGGTGCCGGAATACGTTCCGGTGGAAAAGACGTCACGGTGGATCTACGGGTGAGGCGTTTCCCTGCTGAGCCTAAAGTCGCGGGTTCGAATTGCGGCCCCTACTCCACTTTGTAACAAAAAACAAAAAAAAAACATTGTGTCGAACTTTCAGCGCACGTTAAGCTTTCTTAAGGTGGTTTAAATTATTTTGGCGAGCTTCGAACGCCGTGCATACATCTCACAAAATGTTGTGGGTTACGCAGTCACCGGCATGGGCATGAATTTTGGTCCCAACATCAGCCATCTTCACCGGTCGTCACTTTTCCGCAAATGCTGCTTTGTGTGGTTATTACGGGTGAGCTCAGTCCTCCACAACCCTTTTCAGGCACGTTTACGGGCGGCGGGTATGAAGGAACCCTGTTCAAGAGAGTACACCCTGTGATTTGCCAATATGCTTTTATGCAGACGTGTTGGCCATGTAACCCGTAATTGCAACAGCCCCGGGATTCTTTCTCTGGATACACATAAAACGACCATGCCCCAAAGTCTCCAACGTACGGCTCTGCTACCAGTTGCCATGCAACGCAACAGTGACGATGCAGTTTGTTCAGCCCAAGATTTGGCAGTTCCCGATCGCCTTGCATCCCACCGTCTGGGTTCCCGCAGTGCCACCACTCTACCTCACCGACAAACTATACATACTTTGACTGCCAGATATTATGCTGCATTCCTTACTCGGACACCTATTTTTACTTTCCGACGAAGGACAATCTAGTCGACGTGAAAGTTGAGGGCTTGCCTGTTGACACAGGGGCGCATATTTTATTAATGGGTGCTTACCTGAGGACCCACCTACAAGTCTTCACGTTTGCACATTTGCCTGTTAAATTTGCTGACGTGGGTAGAAAGGTGAATACTAGCTTCCGCACCTGTCGCGGCACCATCGCCGGCCCCAAATATACTGTTATTCTTTGTTTTACGGAAATGTCCTCACGGGGAGATAACTGGTAGCAATTTTTAAGGAGCATGCCGCACTCAGCGATTGCTCTAGAGGCATTTTTGTTTCGAGCTGGTGACTTCCGCCGACTCATCCCCGCAGCCTCTGCGCACGTTCAAATATCTTTGCTTGCCGCGTCAAGCAACTACTTTGCTCCTGCTTCTTGACGGCAAATACCTTGCTACTACCATCGCGGTTCTTCAGTTGATATAAAATGGTGCCTTCTCCCACAGTATTCTCACCATCAAGCAGAACCGCATTTGCTTGGATCTACTTAGCTTTTCATTTCATATACAAGTGGTTATGGAAGTACTTACTGCAGCCGCCACCGCTACTTACGGGCAGCTAAATTTTCAGCTTACCTTGAAACGTGCTACCATGCAACAACATTGTTCCAGGCTAGACCTACCGCTCTAGATAACTTTGCAACCACCATAACCCCGGGCGTATCTGGACTTCAAGCAAACAACCAGTGCTGTCTATTCGTCTCGTTCCCTGCCATTTTTGACTTGGGTTACAAACCTTTGGGGAAAAGCAGAAGTGTGACGTACCGAGTCGACACAGGTGATCTTCGTCCTATATATCGCCTGCCGTATCGTGTTTCTCATTCCGAAAAGGGGGTTATCCAGCAAGAGGTTGAAAAAAATGTCAAATGCATCATTGAGATCTCGTGTACACCAGGGCCCTCAACCGTGGTGTTGATAAAAAAGGTGGCACACTATGCTTTTCTGTCGGCTACCACCAGTCCAACTACGCAATTAAGAAAGATGTCCAGCCTCTTTCCCCAATTGACGGTGCTCCAGGTTATCTCTACGGGGGGAAATACTCTCGTCTATAAATTTTTGCTCAGACTATTGGCAGATTGCCACCGGTGATATGGACCGAAAAAAGGCCGTTTTGTTCTCTCCGGACAAACTTTAGCAGTTTACGGTGTTTACCGTAAGGTGTGAAAACGCTCCAGCCATTTTCGGCCGCTATATGCGCAAATTCAGATGATCTCAAATTCCTCCTCATATTGTCACTGTATTTCCTTCTTTATTCGAGACACATCTCCATCACCAGCGTGATATACTTGTGTGTTTCCGTCACAAGAATCTGCACATAATGTCAGCGAAACGTCGATTTGCCAGCTATGATCTAACAAGTTTGGGACCTTTCACCACACTGAGGAAATGCAGCTAGATCCTCATAAGATCGAAGCTCTAAAAGGCTTCTCTGTGCCCGGTACATCGAAATACATTACAGTTTTGTGGCCCTTAGCTTGTACCTGCCATTTAGAAAGCCTTTGCTAATACCGCCTGTTTTCTAAGAGGACTTTAAAAAAACGTTTCCTCTTTGCGTAGTGTCCTAAGCATACAAGTATTTACCATGCCAATCATCTTCGCGCAAATTTGGCCCTGTCAGCTGACGTTGATGTGTCCGCTCCCACGGAACTACATAATGTTACCCCTCGGTGTTGTGACTGATGACGACGAAAACATGGAACAATTTTATGTACTTCAAGAAAGACGATATTGCGGTCAGATTCCGGCCTGCGTGGCTCTCTACTGTGAATTCGGTAAATTGTGCGGTTACATTGCATTTCCTCTTCTTTTATCGTAGCATCTTTTGGTGGAGTGTGCGGAGTTGTTCCCGTCAGGCGCGACGGCTCTGCTTCTTATCTCATAGGGCGCAAAGGTCCAGTTGGTGCAGTTCTACCAGCCATTACGGAGCTACGCAGTGCGCGCACACAGGATGTTACAACAATGTAGCAAGGCACGCAAACATCGCCGCCAATGGCGCTTCATCATATCATCTCCCAGCCCCGTCACCCAGGTAAGTTCTGCAGCACCGATAACTTTGCTGTTGACGACTGGCTGAAAAAGTACGAATGCGTCAGGCAACAAAACAGATGAGACCAGGCGATTATGTTAACCAATGTGATGTACTACTTAATATATTCCGCCATTGTCTAGTAACACAAGAAAGAGGAGACCATGGCAAGCAGGGAAGGATTCAAAGCTGAGCTCAGAAAATTTTGGCCCAGTTTATGCGTCACCAGATTGCCGCAAAAAAGAACTTGCTAGGACGAAACCCCATGTTTCCTACATACTGGACTTGCAGGTTTTATGCCAGAGGTTGATCGCAGCATGCCCGAGTCGGAACAAGTCGCGCACATGCTTATTGTGCTTTCAATATGGTTGTCTTCAAGAACTGCACAACTGTGGATGCCATGATTGCGTAACGCCGACATTTCAAGCAGAAAAAAAGCTGCCGGATTGGTGAGCACTTCGCCCGGCTGCCGAAAAATGCCCGAACATTGACGTATGAGGACTAGCCCCGACGACATTACGAAGTGCACCCGTCTCCGGCATCAACATGACTTATCCACCGGGATGTCGAAGCTATGTCCTGTGGTATTTGCCTCCGTTTCTGGCTGGACCTGACACCGCCACGCTGTCACTAATTCAGACAGTTTTGCATCAATAAATCAATACCTTAGCCCCCCGCTCTATGTCTGCTTTTCACCATACCGGCAGATACAAAGCTTGCCCAGCCCAACCTGCCAGACATCAGTATTCGTCTCTTGCTCGCACTCCCGCTGAACGACGCACGCCTGAAGACCGAGCAATCTGTTTCCACTGCCGTGGCGTAAGACATGTCTGCCCTACAGCCGCAACCACTGGTCCTCACATAGCGCACTAGCTTTCTGATTTATTGGCCTTTTGGATCTCCCTCTCATCTATTTCCGTCCTACCAGGCGCATGAAATTTGCCACGGATGCGTCGACGTCCCGACCTAGACGCTCCCCTTCCCGTTGCCGCCGCCGGTCCCCTTCATCACAAACCCGCCGCTCGGCTTCTGCCGCCTATACCAGCCGCCCATCGTCGAAAAATAAATGGTACAGCACCAAGAGGTGGCGCTGCATGGACGACCACGCGCCTAATTCCTCTGTTCCCTGAATCTTCCCGGCACAATCTTAAAATTGTCACAGTGGACGATGTCCCGGTTCAAGGATTATTTTACACAGGCGCGCTCGTATCTGTCAAGAGTGCAGGACTTCGCAATAAACTTAAGACAGTATGACACCAGGTCCACCTTTCCTGGTGCGTGTCGCCGATACAAGAGTCCCTACTATACTCGGCATGTGCACTGCTCGTGTAAAAATAAACGATCGTACAATTTCAGTTTTCTTCAAAATGCTGCCCCAATGTCCGCATGAGTTCATACTTGGCCAGGACTTTTAAAAGAACACGCTGTCGACATTGACTGTGCCTCGCGTTTTGTGCGCCTAGAACTTCCTCAAGAAGCTACAACTGCTGGAGATGTGCCCTACCGCCTCCGCTCTACGAAATTTGTTAGGTTATTGCCACAGGCTGCCAATTTCATCCCTTTGTCACCTTGCCCTCCAGTTGAAGACTGTGATTACAACTTGCCGAGCACGGACATTTTGCTCGCTCTTGACGTGATGCTTCCTCATACCATCGTGACAGTGCAAAATAACCAATGTTGCATCCCTCCTTTTAATTTTGCCCAAGTTCATAAAATCCTCGCATGTGAAATATTTGGCAGTTGTTTTGCTGAGAAGCCCTCAGATATTTTTAGCATGTATGCTTCCCATCATTTTCCCATGGTCCACACCCTCCTTGTTCTCCTGAAGACCCTTTCGACCAGATGACCACTGCCGATCACACGTCTTCACAAGCAGAAGACTTTTACCACGTGTTGACTAGTTATCGTGAAATTTTTATCTCAAGCAACCGTCCCTTCGGCGAGACCACTATAGTGAGACACCGCATTAACACCGGCGACACCACCCCTATCCGTCAACGCCTATACCGTGCGTGTGTAGGCGAATGTAAAGGTATTCAACAGGAACTTGACAAACTGCTCCCTAAAGTCATTATCGAGAGGACATTATTGAGAGTACTGCGCTGGTTTGTCAATCATGACACGTTTAGCCCATGGGCAACGGCCGTCGTCTTAGTGGAGAAAAACGATCACAGGTGGAGATTCTGTATGGGTTATTGGCACATTAATAGGATAATAAAAACCACCCATATTCATTGCCCAGCATTGATGATGCCCTCGACTCTCTTCGGCGATAAATATTTCTCATCGATTGGCCTGCCCTCTGGTATTGGGAAATTGCTGTTGGCGATATGGACTTAGAGAAAACCGCTTTTATTAGGACAGAAGGACTTTACCAGCTTAAAGTCATGCTTTTCGAATTATGCAATGTGCCAGCAAAGTTAGAGTGCATGATAGACTCGCTCTTTTATTCCGTTAAATGGCATACGTGCTGGTGCTACCTAGACGTTATCGTTTTTTTAACATTCCAACGCCACCTTCACGGCCTCTGTGCAGTTCTTGAAATTTTCCCTTCCGCCAAAAGTGAACTTAACCCATCTGTAAGGTCCACTCATGGTGTCAGTGCACAGGTTCCCAGGCTGCGCGTGTGAAAGGGAAGATCCCCACAGCTCGCTCCAGCAGCACAGCACTACCGACACCACGCAGCGGTCCACACAAATTTGACACGCCGCCTACGGGACAGGCTTGTTTGGTGGAAGGTATGCCGCGGGAATAATCTCCTTTAGAATGCAGACGGCCCCGCCAGGTCCCGAGAATTGTTGACGTAGCAGGCAACGGAGGACGGATTATCGGCGTCTGACCGCGCGGTAGTTTAGCGCGAGACACGTTGTTGTTGTGCGCCGCAATCAGAACGGCTAGCTTTCGGCAGCCGCTGCTTTTCGACCCTCTCCCCCCACTCTTTGGGGTCACGCGTGCGTGCTCGCCAGCGTGCTGGCTGTTGAACCGAAGATGGTGCCGTCTTATTGAATATTCCCTAGTGCGCTGAGCGACAGTTGTCTACGTGAATGTGGGCCCTCCCTAACGTGTGTAAGCAAGATAGAGGGGCGTGCCCGGGAGAGAGAAATACCGAAGTGTTATAAGGCCGAACTTTTCTGCAAAACAGCGTTCTTGTCGTAGCTCTCAGCTAGGCAGTTCCCGGAAAGACAGGGAGTATCGATAGCTAAAGCTAGGTTGGGATTTGTTAGCCCTGTAAGCTAGAGATAGATTGGAGGAACGCGTCGGAAGTTTTGGGTACAGTTGTCTACCGGGCAACTAGACGTGTCCTGTGGTGGGAACAGAGTCCCTGCAGTCGTTTCTCGAGCGGTTTATGTACGTTTCGAGCATAGCAGAGTTAGACGAAGTTGGAGATGCTCGAGTGATTTGTACGCACTTGGAGATAGCGTCTAGCTGAAGTTCGAAGTTTTTCTTTTTATTACTCGTGTACCCAGTTATCGTAATGTAAATATGTGTATACAAACTTTTCGTTTCCCTTCATCAACTACAAACGCCTAGAGTTCGTCAATTCGGCCACCATCTCTTAAAATTCAACACCATCGCCCAGCCACCCTCCTGCAAATTCATCCGGAGCCCGGGCCAATGGGTTTCTGATCGGCACCGTACATCGAGGTAACCAACAGCAATCTTTACTAGTTGTAAGTGACACTTCGGATTGCGAAAACTCACCATCTTCGGTCATCTCGTTGACGCCGCCAATATTGTGCCCGACCCTGCTAAAATCGGTGCCGTAAAAAACTTCCCCATCCTGCGTATACGAAATATGTCCGCCGCTTCGTCGGGCTATGTACTTACTTTCGGTGCTTCATTAGAGCATTCGAGGATTTTGCCCCACCCCAAACTGACCTACTGAAACAGGACGTTCCATTCTTTTTGCGACATCTGCAAACAGACGATTTCTCTAATTTCAACACCTTGCTAACCACACCTCCTATTTTGGCGCTTTTTGACCCTTCTGCCCCTACGGAGCTCCGCACAGACACAAGCGGCTACAGTATTGGAGCTCTACGCGCTCGACAACAAGAGGGTTACACACAAGGAATTTTCTATGCCAGCCACCCTCTCTCTGCCTCGGAGCGCAACTAATCAATAACTCAACGTGAAAATACCTGGCTTCTGTGGGGGTTGCAGCTAAATTGCACCCATACCTTTATGACAGACACTTTTCTGTGGTTACTGACCACCATCCACTATGCTGGCCTTCCTGCTTACAAGATCGCACTGGCCGCCTCGGACTTTAGGTTCTGTATCTCCAGGCATTCACTTTTTCTGTTGTATTGGCACCATTTAGGTGATAAACTATGCCTCGGCAACTCGCTACGGTACCTAATAGACACTCTCTCCTCTACTATCTCTAATTCACAAGGTCGCCATTATCACCACCAAGACAGTACTTTATGTCTAAGAAATCTCTCCAGCGACGGACTTAAGCTGTTACCAGTCCTACCAATACAACCGCGCCAAGCCATACTTCAACCGTTTCACGATCATCCCACACCTGGACATCTTGGAGTAGGTCGTAGGTAATCGACCGGATCAAGAATATTTTTTTTGCCCGCGTTTATACCGTAATGTAAACGTTACTTTATTGCCTGTGACAATGGCCAACGTGGAAACACCTACTTCTCTCCTCCGGGCTCTTTCATCTATCGGACGTGCCATTGGAACCATTTTCCGGGATTGCCTAGAACTATTGCGTCCATTCCCTACGTCTACCGCAGGTGACATGTGGGTTGCGGTGGTAACTGATTGTACCACCCTGTATGCCATAAGCCGTGCTTTTTCTACCAGCTGCGCCACCGACATCCCAGACTATCTGCTCAACGATATCACTCTATCCACGGAGCCCCTAAACAGTTGCTTACTGATCGTGGCCGCTACTTCCTTTCGAAGGGGACCGATGACACTCTCCGCTCGTGCTCGACTAAACATAAATTGGCAACCACTTACCATCCCCATACAAATGGCAACGAAGCGCCTCAATGAAATCCTGACCAAAATGTTATCTATGTAAGTACGTCTCCCTCGACCACCCTGATTCGATCGTTGCGATGCCATACGTAACCTTCTGATACCATGCCGTTTACCACCACTCTGGAATAGTCGCCATTTCACCTACTGTACGGTCGAAACGACAATGTACCATGGGACAGTTTGGTTTCCTCTACTGCAATCCTCAATAATAATGCCCTTGACGCCAACGCCATGCACACGTCCCACAACATCCCGGGCCTCCATCAAGCTTCGCTACGATAAGCGCCTTTCCACAGCTTTATTGCATCCAGGTGCCCTTGTACTTCTGTGGACCCCTGCACGTCGTGTGAGCTTTCACCTAAACTCTTTCCCCGCTACTCTGGCCGTTCTCGAGTGGTGCGCCAAGCCCCTGACGCGACATGGAATATCACCGCTCTAGCTCTCTCTGCACAACCACCAACAAACATCGTGTCCATTGTCCGGCTCAAGCGATATGACCGCCCCAGCCCAACAGCTGTGTAAAGGGCGCCGGAACTTCGCCTCCTCGCCGAGGTTATGTTATCAGTCTGTGTTGTGAGTGATGACGGCGAAGACAAGGGAAGTGTTTGTGTTCTTGGAGAGAGAAGAGGATCGTGTCAGATTTCTGCCTGGGCTGCTCTCGACTGTAAATACTGTATATATTATGAATACGTTGTGTTCCCTTTTTGGTTTGTCTTCATAACAATATTGATGTTAGCGGACATGGCATTCGAGCCATCGTTAACTAGCGCCAGTCTGGCAAGCATTGTGGGATGCCTGCACCATAACGAATTTGTTCCGTCACACAATGTCTGTGTATCACTTTTTTCTGGGCAATGGGTAAACTTTGCCCGTACCTCTACGGCTGCCCATTTCCATTGTAAATAGTTAGCGCGCCATGCTCTCTATCTTCATTGAAAGACACAACAGGCCACCTCGGACTTTGAACTCTAAGCCTACAATATTATTCTTATTCTGTTATCTAGACATCTGTCCACCTGCACCAGGACAGCAGCTTTCGGTCACACTACACCATCTAAACTTCAAAACCGACGTGTTCCCTCATGGTTGCATCACTATAGGCGATTTCCTCTTTCCTCAAACTTTGTAAAAAACAGCGGCAGGACTCATTTTTACAGCGGATCATTGAATGCCTAGATACCCACTTCGGACCGATCCGTAAAATTCTTCCAACAACAGAACTTTGTGCGCTATCTAAGAGTGTACGCCGAGAAGATCCCGACCTGCTCCCTGTTGAGCCCGACCACCTTCGTGTGGGTCCACAACCATCCGTATGACCTTAGAACTGCACATTTAGAATTTTATTTACCATACGACCGCGCCCAGTGGCGTTTATTCTGACCAGGGCTCTACGTCTTTATATGCGGTTACGTGGATGCATAAGACTAGTGCTTACTTCGGAATCCAGCAACGAAGCCGCGTGCCGGCCGGCTTCAGCTTCTTGACATTCTCTGAGTTGATTTTGATAATCTTCGTGTCATTCCCAGTCTATGCCAGGACATCCGTAGATTTCAGTGACCACTGATGATTTTGCGACTCATTACGTTATAATACTAGCCCTTCCAAGCAGTTTCGATTCCGGTCTCGCATTTCTTCTTTTATACGAGGGAAACCTACATCATGGTCATCGGTTTTAGCTATTGACTAACCATAGATACAGCTTTCTGGCGTGAGTAGTCTACGATGTCCTGCACTCCCGCGAGACAACAAGGAAACATCGGCGTTCTATTATCCGCATACCAGCGGTCTTCCGAGTGCCCTAATTGAACTTCAACAGAATACTTTCAATGTGCGTCCCTTATGATCATTGCTTCTTGGACATTTTACTGGCTTTCATCAGAGTCTCACAGAACGCATCTCGTCAAGATGCTGCTGCAGTTTCTTCTTTTATCCGCTTCTTTTCACCATTTTTCTGCTGCGGTTTCTTTCTTACACAACCACTTATTTTACCATCCCTAGTGCTGAATTGGTACCTTCGACGCCAATCTTTCGTGTGGTCAATCTTAAGCCCTACTATTCAAAGCTCACAGTCCTATCTTAAACAGCGCTTAACAACACAACGACGAAGAAGAGAAGACACAACACGGCGCAGACTCTCAACTATATGTTTATTGGGAAGAAAACACACTTATATACAATCATACACCACACATGTCTCAATACGTTATAACTACACAGCAAGCGCCAACAATCTTATCGTAGCCAACTTCCCCCAAAAAACACAACGTAAGGCATCGACCATAAACGCAAGGCAAATTCCTTATCGTACAGTGTCACAGAAACATCGCTAATGCATTTCACTTTACTTTTTCTTGCACAAAACGTTTCCACCAACTCTCTTGTCAACTCGTCATTGTGGCGCCAAAGAGTACACGAGTCCTTATACAATGGGTTGCCTTTTTCTTCACTGTTTTTATCCTAGGCCTTACAGTTCCTAGTGATATGTGCAAAAGGGTTATTCTTGAGACAACAGTCCAGAAAAATGTGAGCAATTGTATTCAGACACGCGTACGTTTTGTCGCCACAATGTCGAGTTGAGAAGAGAGTTGATGGTAGTGTTTTATATACAAAAAAAATGAACAAAAATGCATTACCCATGCTTCTGTGACACCGTACAATACAGAATTTGCCTTTCTATCAAAGACGATGCCTTAGGTTGTGTATTATACGACCAGATTTAGGGAAATCCCCAAGGTGGAGTAAGTTTCTGTAAAGGAAAGTTTGACATCCACCTAAATGCAGCCATACGGCTACAAAGTAAAGCCATCCAGCTTTCTCGGAAACTTCGCAGTTGGAGAAAAATTCGTCCTGGTCCAGGATGGATTTAGGTGGATGTCAAACTTTCCTTTATAGGTTGTGTATTGGGGGAAAGTGGGCTACGATAAGATTGTTGGCGCTTGCGTTGTAGTGATCACGTTGAGAGACACGTGTGATGTATGATGTATATTTGTGTGTTTTCTACCGTTTACACTTTTAGATGGGAGTCAGCGCCGTCTTGTGTCCTCTCTTCACCGTTGTTGTGTTGTTGTGTTGTTAAGTGCTGTTTAGGATGAACGGATACCAACTAGCCCAGCTGTCGATTCTGTTGCTCACAGTTCTACACTGGCCAGTACCATGACGGGGCTCTTCTGGGCGTGAAGCTGTGTTCCGAGCTATTAAGTACATTTTCTGTAGATGCACTGTGCCGAAGGTGGATCATCATGAAGAACTGGATAAGGAAAAACAATCACTGTGAGGCCACTTGTAGTTCGGCCTCTTGCTGCTACACCGCTCTCTTGCTACCACACCGGTTTCTCTAAATGGCTAATCGTAAAAAAGTGGGTTGATGCGCGTCTGTATACAGCGCTTGACCCGTATCAACACTGTTCCCTAGTTGTGAGGGCTCGTCCAGCCATGACTGGACGGCCACTCTACTTGCTATACGAATAGACATACAACGTGCTAAGGTATCTCATTTGTCGCAAATAAATATTTCACCATGGTTGTTACAAAATTACAAGCTCTTGCCTGGAGTCAATACATTGGCTCCTCTCCGAAGCCTGTGGTTGGGAGATATGGCAGGAACTCATGTTATATTCAGAGTGTCTCGAAACTAGTTGTACCGAGATAGTGTGTTAGAAGACTACTTTCTCATGAAAAGTAATGCATTTTCGGTGTGAAGGGCACTCATTTATAACAGTTTTTCGCAAAATATTTTTGTCTTCAACATGACGCGTGCGGCTGCAGCAATTAGCGACAGATGAAAGTGCTACACTAGGCCGAAACTAGAACTAATGTCTACTTGAACTAGAGAATAACCTAATAGTTGAGAACCTGTCTTTGCAGGGTTTTTGGAAAAAGTTATAACATTGCTTCTTTGACACTTTTACAGGCACCACGCATAAGAAAAAGAATGGAATGTATGGATGAACTAAGTAAAATTGAGCCACATCTGTTGCAATTTCGCCTTCGGGTTCAAGGATGGACAAGACGCTTACGTGGCTAGAGCTAGGTATAAAGGGAGGCTCATAGCCTCGTAGCTCTCAGATAAAGTACAGCCAAACAGGACGATGTAAAGCAGCAGCAGAAGCACTCCTAGCAGGGCTAATAAGTCCTTCTGGTTTCATTCATGACTCAGAACCATAACAAGCTAATTTTAAAGAGCAAGGCACTGTACTCGAAACAAACATTTGCAGGTTATGTTCCTTCAATTTGTTTTCATTAACTTTATAGCTGCATCAATCACTTGAATACGTCGAAACACGTTTATTTGAAGGTTTCTCGTTGAACGTTCCTTCGTAGTATGGTAAGCGCGTTCTCATTGACAGTGGAAATGCAAAATGCCAGTATTTGCATAGCCATGCAACCAGCAAAGTGTACTTCTGGAGTCGTTGTTAGTTCAGTTTAACATGGCTTGAGTGCGATAAAAACATGTTCACGGAAAGACGACGAGATGAGCGCTGACTTCCAACTGAAAGTATTAAAAGAAAACTTTCACCTTTCAAATGCGCTGTCTAGGTTATCACTTGTAAAAAGATAAAAAAACGACCACAATCATGGAAGCCTTAATAGTTCACAGCCTCATCAGCCCGCACTCACGCACGGAGCAAAATTCACACTGATACCAAGTTTAGTCAAACTGGATGTACAGCAAGTGCTCGAAAGAAAGTCAATTATTTGTTGGGGAACAACGCGATCGGCACCCGTATCTGTGATTTGCCGCACTGACTTTTAATTTCTTGCAATTCACTAACTTCTCGCACAGTCTCTTCCCGCTTCTTACTATCGCTTTGCATATGTCAAACGGGGGTTTGCACTTGCAAGATCTACAATGCAATACAAAACCCCATCATTTCTAGTTTTGCGTCATCGTCGTGCTCCCTTAATCGGTCACTACTGATCCGCCATCTTAAGCCTAAATGGAACTACATTCGTTCAGGCGAATGGAAACACAACACACTCAGCACATTGGATCTGCGACACCCGAGGCTTTACATGGCATGCAAGGTTCTTCGCACCGGTATTTGTAGGGTCTCTGGCCAATTTTGCAAGTTCGTGAGTAGAGCTGAGCGCGACCTTTACGCGTACACAGTTGGGGTTGCTTTTAAACTGTGACGCAAGCCATGAATGAAAGGGATGACGACAAATTTTTTCCTCTCACTCACATCGAAAGGCTCATACTGCGTAACCCTAGGATGTCGAGATTTCAGGTTCTTCAGAAAGCCTTCCACAACCGGTACGACCAAGTGGAGTGGTGGTTACTCAGCCGCTTCGTTCCGACTGAAGGATTCTTTGAATGCAGTTTTCCCTGCATGGTGGCAAGATTTCTTAGTTTAACCCAGACTCACTGCCTACATATTACCGTTTTCACGATCTTAGAATATGCGAAATGATAAGGAAGCAGCGGGTTGGTGGTGTGGAGCTTGGACTATCCATTACGTGTTTCGCAGATACAGCCAAGGTCAAATCTAAAAACCTTTTTAATTCATACTTGCGTACCTCACTTGTATATCCAGAGCGGTAAAGCTTAACCTAAACAGAATAACGTGTGCTGAGACGCACGTATCAAGTCATTCCTTGCAACACCCCACACGCCATAGAAAAACGTCCGTGTAACGAAACACCTTCCCCAAACGTGAATATTCTAGACGCCCCGTCAATGTATGACACCTTGGTAGGATCATGTTATTAAATATATGGGCAAAGCAAAAACCTATGCAAATGCCATGTTTTTTTAGGAATACCTACTCAATCCAGATAGCAAACGAATACTTTAAATACAAAGATAACAGCTGAAAAGAATTGCTAACCGTTCACCCATTCCCATTTTATAACGCAATAGCTACAAACTGGTCTATGCGTTCCTCCACAATATAATGAACGAGGTAAAGAGCTAGCGAGTAGTGCAAGTGTCCTGCGTACACTGAAAACACATGAAAACCACCGATCGTTGTTAAACTTCAGCTAACAAATAATTAAATACGGGTTTTTGCCTAGAAGAATCCTGAAAACCTACTTCATACAAATCATTTTCTAGAAAACTGCCTACGGCCTCTTCCCGCGTGCCTTGCTCAGTGACTATCACACGCAAGTGTCCTTCTGGCTTATGCATCTTCTCGAAAACGAACATGGCCACATTGAAAATTTCTTTTGGCTACAATCTCGAACAGCTGGCTCAGCTCAAGTTATTTGTGCAATTTTACAGCTGCCGACGCAACCTTTGACATGTCTCTACACTACGTTCATTAAAGCAGAAAAAATCGCATTTGTCGCCTAGCCTTGGAATTTCTGTGTTAATGTTCAAAAAAGAATGACCTGCCGTACCAGCAGAAAAATAAGGTGGTTTCTGTGTAATGCCCAGGGTATTACACAGAAACTACCTGATGTAACTGCTGATAACTGAAACCAGTCTTTTTTGAAAATAGATAACGGTTCAAGTGTAACCCCTACTAGAAGACATGGCGTCTGAGCAATTCTCAACCTTTAATCAAGCAAAGTTTATTTTGACACAAAGGCACCAGAACTGACATTTGTCCGACTTGTGTTCGTAGCTCAAGGACTGAAATTCGTGGTGGTACTGAAAACGTCGGGTGCACGTTCAGAACTTGGCAAGACATTTCTTTAAGTAGGCTGACCTCTCCGTAGCAACTGGTCGTACATGTGGTGGGCGATGTTTGTACCCCCCGGCTTCAAACATGGCTGGCGAGAATGGGTTGCAACCGACTTTTCGCTGTGTTGTCACGTAGTCGTGTCAATGCCAGAAATCTTCAACTTTCTCCAGGATGCAATTGCTAAGTGTACACTTGCAAGGGAAGGCAATATTTCTGAATGCGAGACAAACGCGACGACTCTTAATCAAGTATTTTATAGATCTTGCTTGGATGACCACTTGATAGAGAAATGCTTGAGCACAGCTTAGCTACTTCGGGCGGTAACACTTTGGTGCAAAGCGACGATTATATCGCGGAATAAGGACACACTGCGACTGATATTAGTGTAACAACATTACAAGGATGCAGGGGTAAATACCAAAATAGGCCCGATGAAGAAGAAACAAAGCCAAACAAAGTGTTTTTTTTTAAAAACAGGTACAGCTGGAGCCAAAACAAGGACACAGAAAAACGACGAGTCTACCGCTGACTTCCAGCTGAATACATTATGCGCAGCCTTGCAACTTTCACACGCCCTCTTTATGTTAACACAATTAAAAATAAAAATACCACAATAACAACAACAACAAACGCGCAGAGAACAAAGGTTAGCACACCACCACATCAGGCCATCTAGTCAAGGGGTATTCATCTCATCCCTTTGTAAACAGGAATAGATAAACCTAATACAAAATCGGAACACACAATAAGGTGAAAAACAATTCACGGCAAAATTTCGAAAAGCAAAGCTCCGAAAAATACAAATGGTTGGCATCGAAGAAGACATTGATAGAGACTGCGTCCCACAATGTCTGATTAAGCAAACCCGGCTCGACTGCTCGGAGCAGGATGCAAGGTCAAGGCATCGAGGTATTGAAAAAATGCTTGACATTTATATTGCATCTAGAAAAAAGAATATAACTCCCTACTGGGTGAAACTTGAATATTTTGCGGCCACGGTGTCGTTTTTTATACCCCAGTTCATCCCTCGCTGCAGCAACTAACTGTTCAGTCTACGGTCACCTGTGGAGGTACTCTAGTGCATCAGACTCATGGGTTCTAGCTGCTCAAACGACCACAACTACGAAGGCTGCACCAGTCCTCCCTCATGCTAGGTGCGCAAGAAGGAAAATACAACAGCAGCGAGGACATTCACACGTGCCTTGCCTTCTCTTCCCCCGAATCTCCGACTTACATCCGGCGCGTTGAGGATGTATGAGTTGAGTCATAGGCGGGAATTTTAGAATTGCCATACAAGAGTTTAAATGTGTGCATATATGTAGTTTCTATTACCACTGTGACGAGCTTTGAACTTTGCACAGTGGAAAAGGACAAAGGGAAGAAGCGAACGACGGGGAACATTCGAGAAAGTAGTGTTTGGGGTTGTGGTAGATTAAGTACCGACTGCAAAACTAGACGCTACTTCACAAATTGTGTCCCGGTATGACACCTATGCAAAACAGCAACTCTTACTATGACATTGAAAGTTTTTGAAAGTGTTGCGCGGTTTTCGTAAACAAAATTTTATGCATGTTCATATCAGGAGCCTAATGAAGAAGTTATGTACCAATTATGTGTTTTTTATGAATAATCCTGAACTTCATATTTTTGTAGTTCGGCAATTGGTTGACGAAAAGTGATCCGATTCCATTCTTTGACGTATACTGATCGGAATACTCTTTCAGACCGGCCAGGAGGGTGTGTAGAGTTGTCATTTGCATTAAGGCATCAATAGCCTATACGGTTTGAGGACTTTTTTTCGACGCTGACTTCTTAAGAATTAGTTTGAAAAAGGCCACAGCGTCAGTTGTCCATACAGCTGAAAAAAGTGACTTGCCAAACTTTATTATTTTTTCTACAAAACTTTAAATTTTCTTGCCGTAAAACAACTCTCGTATTATCATGACTGATACACATATGCAAATGATTTCAGCAGATAGGTGGCCGTTGGATATAAACAGCGTATTGGCATGCCATACGTATACAAATCTCGCAGAGATACCGACTTTGTTATCTTGTGGTAGTGCAACCATGCTATATATCTGTGATTTTATTATCAACATCGATGAGATGCAGGCTCCTGTGCTTGCCGTTGATCTTCGGTATTCCTTACCAGTGCTTTGTTTTACCAACACAAAAAAAGATCTAGAAGTGGCAATACATCATTCATCCTAACTTGCACCCTATTATTGTTTAGCTGAGTTCTTCGTCCGGTTCTTCGTCCGAACAGACAACTCGCCCAGTTGTCTGTTCTGCAGAAGTGGCTATAGATGAGAGAGAATGTTTCAGTGTAAAATACCCAATTGTCCATTGGAGCAGTTTAGAATCCTCGTCGGGTTTTTTTTGCGGGTAGTACATTTTCCCCCAAAACGACTCAGACAAAGCATACAGCCTACTTTTTAAGGTATACACCAGCCTGCAATAGTTTAGCGTTCCAACGAGCGGCACAACCAAGAACTTACTAAAAGTAATAAATATATGAAATATTCCACAACTTCTTAAAAATATTTGAAGTAGACACTCTACGTATGAAACTTTTTTGCGAACCATTGACCCCACCCTATATCTTAAGTACTAAAAACAAACACACTGCTACAACCTGAAGAATTTCAAGCTCAGATACTAAGAACCTCTGCTCGGGGATATACGTAGCGATTCAAGAAATATATGGGAAACAGTAAATGAAGCATTTGCAGCACACCACGTAGCACATTATGAAGCAATTGAAGCTTCTTAGCGGAAAAATTGGTTGCCAAGCTTCAGCAAGCAACGTCAATAAACCGGCGACTAACTATTTCAGATTGCAGCAGACACAACACAAAGGTAACCTTGCTAACATAACAGGCTCATTGTCAACCCTTTAAAGAGCGCAGAGTTATTGCGTACGTGTCCCTCCCAGCAATATCATAACAATGTAGACTAAACGAATATTCATCAATCTCATATTTGTGACTAGGACGTAAAGACGATATAGAATACACATACATATCAATAATATGTGCCTCTCTTATATCCACAAAAGAAAATCACTAAGGTAACATTCCCTACAGTGCCGTCTACAATATTTTCAGGTGATTTAGGCGGGTTTTTGTAGTTGCAGCAATACTGACTACACGTTATTTAGAACCAAGCAGTTCATCATCTGGACATCTGAGACATCGATTGCTAACATCTCCGAAATATCTGTACTACGTAAAGCAGTTTGCTGGGTCGAGAGAGCACAGGTTGGCGTTTTAGTAAGATTCGAATCGCCCAGCATTTCATCCGCTACCGCAGGATTGCGTGCGAAGGTCGGTTTTCAGATTGCAACGTGCAAATTACAAACCTTGCTTAGATGACTATGCACTGATTCTTGGTGTTGCTAAGTCCCTACTACTTTTATCTTCATGCTAAACGTGCCTTCCTTCCTTGGGGTATAGGGTACAAGTTTGCCTTTACATCTCCAATGTTTCAAGTGTCTCTTTTGCTCTTTGAGTGGTATAATCAGCAATTGCTCTATAATTTATTTTTTTCACGATCGAAATTTAATTTTTCTAGTTCTGTGTTATCCTGTAGTTTTGTTAATTTGGGATTGACATTTACTTGCGAATGGCAGATTGATTTGCGGGTTTTCAATATGTATTGGCGTAGTAGTATGCAACGAATTTCTGATCTTGTAGGACGTAGCGAAATATTTAGGTAGAGGTATATAAACAAAAAAGATATATCATTCAGAACTGTTGGATAATCTGTTCAAGAAAGTAGCACCGCTTGCTAATTTCGGCAAGATAAATATTCATAGTAGAAAAATAATTTTTTTTCAGACGCTCTAATGCTATACTTAAAACAAATAGCTATACTTCCTAAATATCCATGCCATCAATAGACGTTTTTGAGACGCTGACCTATTTTATTAAAGAAAATGGCTTTGATTTTAGTTTGATGACGAACGAATGGGCACAACAAAGACCACGGCGTTCAAAACTAGCGAACACATTATAGAATAATTGCTATGTAGAAGCCGAGAATCAGCTCAACTTATCCGAAGTCTTCACAAAACGTGTTTAACATACTGATGTGTGAGTCGCCACTAAAATTTATTCCTAGCAGATTACGGGCACAGAAGGCAAACCCAACTGCAACAGTTATTACTAAACGAGTACGAGGTCTTTAGCAAAAATATGCAATGATCGACCGGGTTTGATAAACGCAGACCAGTGACTTACATATATTTCCTGCGAAGAAAAGAATGCAACGCAGTAGTAAGTGTGTAAAGCGCACGTACATCCCAATCACCAGGAAAGAGTGTTAAAAGCACCGCTATAATGAATAGTTAATAAATCAAAGGTATATTGTACTCCATGACGCCATTGTACTCCAATACACCATGCGGGAAATCCCACGTTTTCTTATGATGATAAATATTCTCGGGTGAAGTGAAAGAACAAAACACTGGGCGTGGCCAGAATCGCACTTGGGTTAGTCAGCTTAGTCAGGTAATGAAGCCAATGTGTATACGACTGGTATATTTCGACATTGCCCAATGCCAGTTACCAGACATCGATGGTCATCGTAGGCCTCACACCCAAACGTTACTACTCCGGAGTGCACAGCTGAGATTCGTTGAGGGTATTTTAGGAAAGCTAGGAAATATACTAAGTAGGTTCTAATCCTTTCACACTGATTCTTTTTAACGTTCTAGAGCACAACTATGGCAAATTGAACCACCTAGCACCAACCTTTGTGTAACTAATAAAGTTTCTTTCGGCGTGGGGCGGCCATGTCGAGGTGTCATGACAACAAAAAGAAATCTGCCTTCCGCGACACGGTGTCCCTTAAAAGGGCATATTCTTGTTATCTCGGGGCTATTCTGATAGATTGGAAAGAAAATCAGCTAGCTATGCGCAATTTTTAAAGTTGCCACCGAAAGTGCAAATGTGAGCACCCCAGAGACACAGTGAGCCATACTCGGCGGGTCTGTTGGGAATAATCGTAATATTCCTTATTTCCATCAATAGAGGGATAGAGGAGGTGGGAGTAAAAGCGAGAAAAATGAAATCGCTTGAAGGAGCTCTCACCACCCTTACAGCTGGCAGAGATAGCAATCCGCAATAGAGTGGAGAGTGACATTGTACTATGGTCTGCATAGTGAAAAAAAAGAAAGAAGACATGACAAGCTTCTACGCTCTGCGTAATGAAAAAAAAAGACATTCAACCATGCTCTGCGCATTGAAAAAAAAATGATATTCCACTGTGCTCTGCATAGAAGATAAAAAAGAAAAATACAAACTAATCAATAAGCATAAACAATTCAAGTCTGCTCAATTACAAATTCATTGCACCAATCAAGCTCTTTTGTCAGACATAGATTCAAAGTTGGACAGCTCTGATGTCGACATTGCCATTGAACCGTACATCCTAAATTAGATCGTGGATTGTCGGCAAGATAAATGCGGTAAAATGACAGTAAAAATTATCAATATTATTACCCTCACCAGTAACACTGTTTAATAATGGGGGTAGTTGATATGATAGGAGTTAATGGCCATAGTTTCTACGGACGGGGTGTAAAGCCCAATGGGGTTTATGGCGTGGTAAATAAGGAGTCTCGTACAATTGTAGGCTTGTTGACTAGAAGGCAAATATAAACCTCTACTTTTAAAAACCTCTTTTTTTCGCGTTTGTAGTTCCCAATCAAGCGGTATTTCTACAGGTTGAATATGTATACTATGTCCTGTTTGCGAAATTAAAGTTGTGTTGTATAAACCGGCGACTAACGTTGTGTAAACGGCAACTCATGAACAATGCGAAGCATATGTTTTTAAGGAAGGTTGTTTTTTATATTTGAGGTTGTAGTTGTTGCCCATACAAGTGTGCGGTAGGTGGACTAAGAGGAGAAAAGGGCCAGGTACAGTAGTAGTTTGACTTTTAGAGGAAAAGCTCCTCTTGCTCGAGCGCTGTCCCCGCCATACACGGCACATTACCGATGATTGTGGCAGGCCAATCATCAATAGACATTGGCCAACATGAAGATTTGCCAACCAAATATTGTCCAAAGAGGTCAAAACGTTCAACGCACTCGCTGCTACCCAACAATGAGGTGAGGTAAAAGAAGAGGTTGTCGTTCGTCGCCTGCGAGCTCAAGAATTTTGCTCGGGCCCTGTCCCGTCCCTTGGTGCTGCCATACACGGCGGAATGATGTATATTGTGGCAGGATCCCCCCAGGAATTGGCCAACCAAAGGTTGGCTGAAGTGGTCGAAACGTTCAACGCGTTCGTTGCTACCCAACAAGGAGGAGAGGAAGAAGAGGTTGTCGTACGTCGCCTGCGAGCTGAAGACACGTACCGTACCGGGGGTACGCGGCAAAGGCGATCTGCAGAAGGTGACGGCCGAGGTGGCTAAAATGTCACACACCGAATTCGTCAACTTACCCATGGAGATTCTCATCGACCCAAACAAGCCCTCCATAATCACCACAAACATCGACGTCGTCGACGGGCTTGTCAACGTTACGGTGGAAAGCCTGACATGTCGACTCTCTATATGATGTGTGGGCGAATGTTTCACGGTTTTACCGATAAGCATTTTAGCTTCGCCCCTCTCATCTTCATTCACTTTGTGGAGATGACGGGATTTCTTTGTGGCAGTATGCATTTGTGGGGGAGTATAAATCCCATGACCTCAAAGCTGTTACCTTTATATGGTGTACGTGATCATCCCACAACATATTTTCTGAAAAAACAACACCCGATGTTTCGACAGATATACCTATTCAGTGGTTTATGATTTATATTATAGTCGAAAGTGTGAATGTATTGGTCAATTTTTCGTTCGGAAAAATACAGCCTTTGACTTCGAGATGTTTACTTCAAGGAAGTTAGCGTCTGACCAGAGTCCTAGTTCTTGCAATATTGCGTTTGCACCTCAAAATAGGTCTGCGGAATCACCCGACTGAAAACTACTGGTATCATGCGCGTGTATTACAAAACGAGCGTTGGCGTCAAGGTTATATATTTCATAATTAAACAGGGTAAATATTTTTGGCCCTAAAATACTTCTTTTGGAAACATAACAAACGTAGGTTTTGTAGTGAAATTGAAGTTATTCATTTGAACCTACTGTTTTCTACATGATAAATACCACTTGATCAACATCAAAGCTTGGCCCCTTATGCCATATTGTTCTAACTGATCAAATAAAATTACACGGTTTATACGGTCGAATGCTTTACTAAAATTAATAAAAAGTCCGATCACGATATTTCTCTGTTCGAAATTGTTTAGCATGAATACTTTTTGGTTCTTGAGTGCGAGCTCTGTGGACCTACCCTCCTTAAATACGTATTTACAATCAGTAATCACATGGTGGGAGCTCAGAACGGCGTCGAATCTCTTAAGAATAATCTTTTTAAAGTTTTGAAAATACAGGTTGAAGGCTACTGGGTTTAAAATTCCCAACATCATTTCACCACCTTTCTTATCAAGAACCGTTATTTTTACTAGTTGCATACGTGAAGGAAAGATTGCGGCCTGTATACATAGATTGAATATATAGGTAGCGGAATCACAATTGTGTTAGTCACGTGCTTAACAGGCCAGACTTAAATACTGTACGCATCACGACAGCAACTATTACTAATGTCTGATAGTACAGATGTGATTTCTGTTTCGGAAACAGGATTTAGAAATATAGTGTCACAGCAACTTTTTAAAGAACAGTTCAACTGGTTTGTGAATGAGGTAGATTCAGGAGTGAAGAAGATATTGAAAGCACCAGCGAGCTTTCAGCCAGTGTATTGAGCCCCCTTACATGTATATTTATTCGTAGGTACATTGTGAGTGGATTTCCCAACTAACGAACGGATCTTCCTCCGCAGTTGATCAGTCGGTAGAGTGATTATATTTGTTTTTCCTAAAAGCGATTAATTGCATTGCGTATGTCGTTAGTTATTTTTTTTATTTTTTGTTTTCTGAGTTCTTTAAGGGTTTTGTCATCTGTTTTTTTTGCGTAATGTTTTTTTGCGTGATACGGCTGTATAAATCATGTGAAGGACATGGTTTCCTTTATTTTTTCGAAAATGTGTTTGTTCTTATTGGCAAAGTGCTTGCTGTATAGCTTGGTACAAATGGACATAAATATTTTATAGATTTTCTTGCGTATGATTTATTGTACACGTAATTTCAGTTCGTTGAGCAAAGTTCTGTGCAAAAGTTCTCGAGGCGTTCTTGTGTAACACATTCAGTTGTGCATACATTATGCTGTTTATACTTAGAGATAGGTTTATTGCATAAAAATAAATACCCACGAGGTCACTGAGATCGCAGGAGGTAACAGATCGTGCACATAGCAGATCGTGCATGGGAAGGGTCAATGTTTGTAATACATAAATCAATGATTGTTTCCGTAATGAAAGTGATACGATTGGGTACCTTAGATGTAATGTGGAAATCTTACCATTTCAATAGAATATCAAAATTAGTACTTACCGGGTACAACGTAACATACCTATATTGAAGTCACCACCTATGATGGCTTCCCATTTGTGCTGAGTAATGAAGGCCAATAAGGATTCCATACACCCCAAGAAATAACAAGTATCACCCCATGGGGTCTGCAAAACACAGACATCACTGTGTTGTTGGTTGAGTAATCAAAAACGTACCTGGTGGGGCCTCGAAACAGTTTACATAGTTTCTCAAAGAAATCCGCTGTCTCGTGCAGGCACCTAGAAACAAGTAAATACCGAAAAAACCGCAATAGGCTGGGAAGCAATTTTATTACCGAGGCCGTCTCGGTAGCCCTGTGTCAGAATCCGCAGGTGGGAAACTTCGAACTCGATACGTCACGTGGCATTGCTTTAAAAAAGTTTAAACTGGCAAAGCAACCCTTTCGCTGCATCGGAGAGGAATTTATAAACAAATAAATCCAAAAGTAACTTGTAGCTGGACACACTGAGGGAACAATTTTTTTATTTAGGTAAAAACATGTTTATTGAGTGCTGGAACTCTTTTGTACTACAAAAACGCCGAATTAAAAACCGAGAGTCACTTCAGTGCATAGAAAAAAGTGGGGCCCGTGTGTCCGGCTGTCCATTTGGGTTGCGTAGACGAAATCTGACGCAGATATTCCGCTGAACCCTTCAGATCATTCACATTTTTGGTGAAATCGTGCGAAGAAAGTTCCCCACAGTGGAACGCTTGGCACATCGCAACTGTATTTTGTGTGGACTTCTATTTTCCTTGTTGAGCACCGCAGGGAACATCGTCGTGTGGCCGTCTGGTTTGGGTGGTGAGTGTTAACTCCAAACCGATGCTCATACGGAACACCACGCATTGCACGACTGTTTTTCTTGTCTTGCTTGTTATTGAAGGCCGTGATGACCCCCTGATGCTTGCGGAAACTCTGTTGTGCGATAAGTGGTCGGCCAAAATTTATTTAGAAGTGTAGGTATGTAACTTCCTCCAAGTAATTTACTTTTACGAACGCGTTCACAACCGCTGCATCGAGGATGAAGTAGAAAATCCTACTCCACCATCGTTTGGACCGGCTGTCTGCAGGGTAGGCGTTCCTTTTTTGATCAAAGTTATCTACTCCGCCCATCCAAGCATTGTAGTCCTTCACCACGTGAGGATATTCCACTGATTTTTTTTGCCATTCTGCAGCGTCCGTTCAACACGGACGCGACATTTCAGTTCATGGAAATTCGACATCAGGTGGACATTCCTTGGGTCCTTCCACTGGTATGCAATGACGTTGTGAGGAGGCGCTGCTCACAGGACAGGGGTCGGCAGATCGAAGCGAAGAAGACGAGGTGGGTGCGGAGGCCGAAGAAGGGCGCCGGAGAGAAAGAGGAAGAAAAAAAATCCTGGGGATGGTGGCATGAGAGCGGAAGGAACGAGGTTCGAGGAGCGACCTGCCGGACGAGAACTTTCGGGGAACCTCCGTTGCGAGCCGCATCTTCCCCGCGGACATCAAGGCAGCTCAGCCGAGACTGGCCACGGAGCACCCGGGCCGAAGCGCTCACAGTCGCAGCACCGGCATTGACAAGGGCACCGCGGCAGCGCCCCGAGCCTACCGCACGGGACCCGACTTTGCGGCGGCCAGCGCCAGCGTCAAGGAGACAGCGCCTGCAGCCATCACACCACAGCGATCAAGTGTACCGCCACAGCTTCCTACCGCCGAGTACTGCAAGACTGCAAGACTGCAAGACGTGAGCGGGAACTCTATTGAGTTCACAGTGTCTTGTCGGACATCTAGTCCTTTGATTAGATTAGGTTAGTCCTTTGATTAGATTAGTCCTTTGATTAGATTAGGATCACAAATATGGCGTCCGCGATAGGACTCTCTGCGTAACTTCCAGAGAGTCGAGGAGGTAATTTTTGCTGCGGAGAGGAGAGCACTTGGCGCCAGAATGGACATTGACAAATTGCTCGCCCTGGGAAAAGAGTTAGGCCTGGTGAGCAGTGAGCTCAAGGAATGGGTCGAGAGAGAAATGGAAAAGAAAAGACAGGAAAGACAGGATGCGAGACAGGAAAGAGCGCTCGCGAGACAAGCCGAAATTCGCAGGCTTGAGCTCGAACGCGACGAGCTAGAGCGTGAAATACAGCTGCAAGAGAAGAAGCGCGCGACTCTAGCTTTAGATCTCAAAATTGCAGACAGAGAGTGCAGCGTTTCCGAAAAAGGATGGAAAAACAGTTTGGAACTCCACGCACGTGCGACAGAGGACATGCGGGCCATTGGCAGTGATGAGGCCGCGTGCGGAAAGGAAAAAAGAAGAGATTCCGAACTGCCACACGTACAGGTGAAAGACTTGTTCCAGGCACGAAACGGTGCACGTGTTGAGTGTGGCGTGGAGGTATCCTTGCAGCGTGCAGGGAAGCTCTTGGGGGTAGATAAAGATCTTCGAAAAAAGAGAGGGTCTCACTGCACGAGCTCGTGGGGCCCGGTAAAAGCTTTTGCAAGCCCAGAGGGACCAAGCTGTAACACATTTTTTGGAGCATAAGTGTGCACCCTCCAGCAAGCCTGCGGATAAGAGGGAGGTCAAGTGGTCAAATCGTTGTGTTGTTGATACAGGCGAGAGTCGACCTGAGTTGAAATGCAGGCCAAATAAGCAATTCTTGCCAGTAGCGCACAGAAAGAAGCAGACATGCAGGCGACGGTTCCAGATAACAGGAAAGAATAATAATCCGCACTGTCGGGGATGTCAGAAAACGCAAACTGGTGAACTACTACCTGAATTGTACCGCTGCGTGCGAGCTTACAAGTGGGCTCGAAGAATCGCTCGCGCGCGAAAGGTAGTGGACGCGCTAGTAAAGCGCCGGTGTCTAGCGGAACCGTTGAGCCAGGCTTCGTGCCTTAGGTGCTCCAGAAGAGCTCGCTCTCAGAAGAAAAGGGATCGCATCCCTAAGGGTGCGGAGTGGACGCGCCGGAAGAAGGTGAAGATGAAGTGACGTGTGAACAAACCAGATTGAAGACATGTATTCGACTTGGCTTGAAATGGGATGCCTAGAGGAAATAAACTTTTCTGAACAATCTTTTAGGAAAGAAAACTTGTAGCATGTATGTTAGGTTCATAGGTTGTACTCTGAACTGTGTGCGGGCTACTCCAGCCACCTTGAATGACGGCCGCCCGTATACAGCGCTGGACCGTTTTGTGCGGTGGTAGTTTAATTTTTGTTTGGTATTGTTTAAAACGTCTGTGACTCCTTCGTTTGGTTGGAATAATTCTGGTTCTATTAGTCACTACTTATTTGGGGGGGTTTGTGTAACAGGTGACTTAGGAGATAGTTTGTTGTATTATAAGTATTTGTATTTGAGTTTAGCTTGTGTGCTCTTTGGATTCATTGTTATGCAGTCTTTTGGAAGTGTTACTATATGACGTGAAAGTGTTCTGTTGGCAGTGGTGATACGTGGTGCCTTGCGTGTAAGCTGACTGGACATTCCACTGTGACCATCGACGGACTTTTCACCGGAAGTGTTTCTTCCCGAAAACACTTCTTTCGATTGGGGCGATTGTGAGGAGGCGCTGCTCACAGGACAGGGGTCGGCAGATCGAAGCGAAGAAGACGAGGTGTGTGCGGAGGCCGAAGAAGGGCGCTGGAGAGAAAGAGGAAGAAAAAAAAGCCGGGGGATGGTGGCACGAGAGCGGAAGGAACGAGGTTCGAGGAGCGACCTGCCGGACGAGAATGTTCGGGGAACCTCCGTTGCGAGCCGCGTCTTCCCCGCGGACATCGAGGCAGCTCAGCCGAGACTGGCCACGGAGCACCCGAGCCGAAGCGCTCACAGTCGCAGCACCGGCATTGACAAGGGCACCGCGGCAGCGCCCCGAGCCTAGCGCACGGGACCCGACTTTGCGGCGGCCAGCGCCAGCGTCAAGGAGACAGCGCCTGCAGCCATCACACCACACCGATCAAGTGTACCGCCACAGCTTCCTACCGCCGAGTACTGCAAGACTGCAAGACGTGAGCGGGAACTCTATTGAGTTCACAGTGTCTTGTCGGACATCTAGTCCTTTGATTAGATTAGGTCATAGTTATTTGTGTATTTTTTTAATTCTGTCCCGTTAATATACGTTGTCCATGTCTGACGTCACGTGCCTCGCTTCTTCTTCGCCAGTGAAACTTGACCTCCTCATCCACACAACAACCCGCATCACAGACGTCTTTGATCCTTGTCCAAAAGTATGAACCCCTATCTATCTGGTTGTCAGTCTTCACCTAAGGCGGGTGGTCTTTCTTGTTCGTACGGAAACGGCAACAGGCGAAAATGCCCATGTCGCGCAATTCTTGCAGAAACTTTCAAAAGTTGCCAAAAACAACTTATATATGGCGGCACGACACCATGTGGTAGTGTGAGCAAAATATGCTTTCCAAACGTCCGCTGCACTTATCTTTCGGCACTCTTTCTTTCGTGAAGTTGACACTTTAGCAGGTACCCTGTTTCAGAGACTGCCAGAAACCATTCCTTTAAGAATCTCTTTATCTTGGGCTTAAAAGGCATGTATTACTTCGTACTTGAGCGTCCTTTGGAGAGAATCACGCTTTCATCAACTGCCAGATTTGTTCATGTTGTGTACTGTGCCTGAAACCTTCCAGGAATAATTTTGATGAATTAGCGCACCTTTTACGCACGATCATAACCTTTGTCACTGTAGCCTACAATTGTGAAATTTTATTTTAAGTGAAGGCAGTTGCAGAACACTTGGAAACGCCTGAATGTCATAACTTCGGCAATTTCCTTCACGTAGAAAAAGCTGTCGGAAGGCTAGTACATTTCAAGGTGATTATTGCGGTTGACACTAATCAGAAAAAAAGCATTCTAGCGTAGGCTTCAAGCTCACCGCCTGTCAGCGGCGCGCATCCGTTAAGCTGAGTCTGTTCAGCGTAGAGGTTTATCTGCAAAACATTATGGTCGAATGCCTCATTGTAAGTATAAGGCGATTGCGTTAAGTGCAGTGCTTGCATGGCTAAGCTTTTGGGAGACTTCAGAGCTATGATTCGTCGGCGTTGGCTTGCTAACCATCGACATATCTCATTGAAGTTCTTCTCGACTGACTTTGGAGTCAGGTGTCAAACCAATGCTTTTTCTGTTTACAATGTTTTCCCTCCATATGGCGGACGCCGTCTCTTTTTCTGAGAGCTGGAGCAACCAGAAGGACATTGTTCAAAGTCACTCTTATTCCGACTAGTTTCGTCTTGCAGCAGATACCAAACTTCATCTACGGTTCTCTCAAACTCATAATCACTTTTCTTGAAATTCTCTCGCAAGCTTAAGAATAATTCTAGCGCTAATTGAGTAGTCAGACGTTTTTTCGTAGCATAAAAAAGGAAAAATCAGTGCTCAACGAACCGCCCCTCACAATCGCTACGCCATCGCAAGCCAAAGCGACAAGAGGGGAATAACAATGCATTTCGTAAAACATGTTCTGTCTATCTATCGACGATTTAGGATACCAAATTACAACTGACATTTGTTAGCATCTAGTTATTGCAGTGCAAGAAGGACAATATTTACTCACCAGACACACTTTTCGTGCTTGAAAGTGGCTCAAAAAACGCTGCAAAACTGAAACACAGACGTGAAGACGGAAGAAGCGCAACCTTCCTAATGGCGTGCTTCCATATATCGGTAAATCTGTAAATGTACATGCAGAATGTAGGCATATGTACAGTAGATGGCACTGCCTGTTTGGTTTTGGCTGTGCGAGGTCCTTTTAGGAGATACAGCCCCGAAAACGCGGAATGGAAAGTGGGACGTACATGTCCCACTGTCCAACCAGGGGATAACAACAGGGCTAGTGGATAAAATTGGTGAACAAACCAAAGCAAACGCAAGCCTAACCTGCCCAGCTGGGAGATTCATGTCGGCAAAAACGACGGTATCCGTTTGGAAGAGTAAAAAAATTTATGAAATTTTTTAACGAAGACCTTCCGCCAAATCGAAAACTGAGCCACAAAGGAGAAAAACTCTAATAAGTTCGGCGCTACGTCGCCAGCGATGTTTCCATACTGAGGTAGGATTACGGTGGCCACTCGGGGAGACACCGGTAACGTTGGTAATTTGATTAAATAGACAACCCCTTGATGAACAATTAAGTTAACCACTTCCTCTGATCACCCGCGCAAGGGATACGTAGATATATAGTAGGCTTCTATAGGATTTCAAGCATCTCTCGCCAAGCACACGCACAAGACTGCTTCTGCCAGCCAATCATGCCTCTTTCGCTGCAGCGCAACATGAATTAACCAAACGATTCACTGACAACCCATTTGGGGTCGTTCGAACGGTTTGCAAGTGCACGGGACACCAAATTAATTTACCCAATGCTCAGTCACGTGTATGCCGGTGTCTATAGTTGGTTCGTACGACTGTGTCGTACCAAGGCAATATAAACTGCGATGTGAAAATACATATTGATGCAAAGAAAGCCCTCAATTGCTCTGGTGAATGCTTGAATATGGGCTAGTTGGTTGGAACAGCCCAACTAATAACAAGGTGCATAGAAAGAAAGGCACAGGACTTACGGTCGACACCAACTAAATGAACTTCACCACACACAAAAACGCAACAAGATAGGCAGCGATTGCGGAAACATGAGCGAAATAATCAAAAAATTGAGGCGTCTATGGCGTAACAAAACATTCAAAATTTTATTAACACTTTCCCTGAGCTTGAAACGATAACCACCTGACAATATCGTGAAAAACTTTCCTCATTATTACGCTCATGTTCGCCCATGGGCTGTGTATACCTTTTCTGTGTGTGCTAAAGTTTATTCAGTTGATATCCAGTGCTAGTCCAAAGTCTTTCTTCCTTGGCGTCCTTTCTTAAGTTGCGCTGTTTTTACCATTGCTCGTGTGAAGGCACAAATAAAGTTCCTGTTTTAGCGGTTCGTATGAAAGAAGAATCAAGCGTATTTTTTTATCCTTTCGATGAACCTGCACCAAGGTGTGGCAGAACTTATTCCCCCTGTTTCTGCTGCATACGCGTTTGCTCGGCTTGCCATTATTGTTTTTTTTCTCAATCTGTTGGACTCAGTCTTTTCGGATTCACACTGGGGGAAGTGCACACCTTCTGCGGGATCAGCAGATTGCTGAAATACCAGTTTTGTAACACGGAATTCTAACTTTGTTTAACTGCCGAAAGCAGTCAGTAGCCGACGTACTCCGAACACGCACCCCCCCGGATATCATCCCCAAAAAGCAGTCTACAGCTGCTACCTCTTTGCTTACGCGAACCTCAGCATTGCACGGTTTTATTGCACGCGCACCTATCAATGAATAAAAAAACTGTTAAGCTCGTTTCGTTCTGCACCATGGAGCAAACAAATCAACAGGCAGAAGTATATCCGCTTGATTCCTAAGAATCAAGGCAGAGAGTCCCAAAGAGGCTTGTGGGGCTTCGCAGTACGTAAAAGGACGGGGAGATACCCGTCGCAGTGTTTGGATGTTTCTTTGAATATTTTCGTAATCATGTTCTTTACCGCACCGAATACTTCTCTACCAAGCCTTTAGCCATAAGATGGTAAGGCGTCATCAAATATTGTGGCATGTGTTAGAGGTCCACAGAAAGCCCTCTCTCAGTGGGATAGGGCAGTAGCTTTAATAAATCTGAGAGCGATCTTCGATTTATCACCAATAAGGGGGCTTCTATCTGTAGTTTTGCAAAACCAGAACGAGGAAGTTCGCGAACCAGTTTGGAAAAGTTCACCTTTCCATGACAGTCGCGCTACATGGGCACGAGTCCTTGTGTGTTAGACACTGAAGAAACTGTTTAGTTTTATGAAATCTAAGGTTTGACGAAATCTCGTCTGGTCTGACGAAATCTCGTCTGGTCTTCTTTTTTACGCTTTTAACAAGCTTTTGGTCGGTGACCGCAAGTTTAGTTTTACATCCTTGGGCTTTTTATTGTGTGAAATTGTATTCAACTATGAAGTTTCACAAAAACGGGTGAAGTCTTTTTTTGCCTTTTTAGGTTTTACTGGTGTGGGAACCTTGCAGTTTTGTCCGTCATCACCATTTTGCCTTGGACTGATACTCTGATGTGGTTGCTATAGTGAAACCAGCAGCCTTGTCTCAAAGAAAAAGCTTCGGTACAGATTGCTTCAGGGTTTCGCTCTACTATTCTCTTGCTGTGTGGACTAATTTGCATGCAAGCGAGTCTAAATAAGCCAAAATGGCAATACCTCAACGATGGACTTAGAGAGAATTATTGCTGAACGAGAAAAAAAACTCACGCCAACCGTGTAACACACTGTGTTAGGGTAAATGCTATCCAAAGCGTAATAAACAAACACATACCTTCCAACAATACCTAGGCGCCGGCCATTGTGAAGAGCACAAGGCATCGGCCAGTGGCAATATGGGGGGTGGGATGATTGCGGGACTTCGCCTTCGTAAGTATTGCTCCAGAGGGCGATAGCCCATATCACCAATTTAAAAAACGGGTTGCGGTTTATATGTACAGTTTGTTTTTGTCACGTAGTTCATGTCTTTTGCTTTTTCGTTTGTCTTTCTTGTCGCAGCATTGCGTGATTCAGCGTGTGCGCGTCTCTATGTTGTAAATTCTGATAGACATTTTACGCTCTTGTTCGTGAGCGCTTGTGGTTTTTTAACCGTATCCCACATTTCCGTGCTGTTTATTTCTTCTAGCAATGCGCACTCCCTCAAAAAATATTCACTCCTTAGTACTGGCATAATAGTTCAGTAATTAACGAGCAGTTTTCTATAAAACATTGGTTTATGCCCTACACTTGTGCAAAGCAACTAACGAAAGCAGGAGTCATGGTCAGTGTAGTATTTCACATCGCTTTTTAAGTGGTTTTATTAAATACAAGTAAACCATTCAATTTTCGTATTTGTTTGTTTTAAATGCAGAGCATTTCAGTAACTCACGATGTCACCTGCATCGACATCCGTAGTCCGCACCGTCGTTGTCCCTACTATATAAAAAGAAAATACTATCCGGCGCCAGGTTTCGATCCCTCGACCCTGCGGGCGGAACGCAATGTACATGATGCTCTAACCACTGCGCCATAAAGCCGACACAGAATGGAACGCTATGAACGCGCCTTATATCGTTGACTCATTCAAATTACTGCTGACGAGCGCTCTCTCGTCAGCAGTTGCCACAAGTGCAACAACATTAACGTAACGCAAACTACTTAACGTCGTGCGCCCCCGGAAACGCTCTGCATTTGATCGTGCCCCTCGCGAGGGGGATGTTTCACTGCGTCTCCCTACTGGCCAGTACACTCGTCGCTATCTGTCGGATGTTGTGCGCACCCTTTGCGGCTGATGGCACGCGATTTGAAACGACATTTTTTTCTTCTGAGTTCTTGCTGACAAAATTATACCAATTAGTTTAGGGATCAAATATTGCAGCTCCCGAAAATGAAACACGTCATTTGAAAATTTGGTTTTTTATTAGCTTGAAACTGTTCATAGAGCTCCTAAAATCCACGTGGGAATGGTTAATACAGATTACTGAAGCCGCACGCGGGCACAAGGTGGTGTAAGCGTGCCGAATGGCAACTTTTCCTATTTTAATTAAATAAATTCATTCGTGGCGTTGTAGATAATTGTTGGCATTAAAAGGGAACGAGACGTGGCGAATAACCCATGTATAAAATTGGCTCTTGTGTACAAGCACTTGGTATTTGTTATAAAAATATGTAAATCTTACGTTTCTCATTTTCTAGAAAAAAAAGGTCGCTTAGTTCAGATAGAATTTTTTTGATTAAATCACTTGATATAAAATTGCTAGTTGGAGACCAGTACACAGAATCAACCCACAGTTCCAAAGGGGTTAATTTTTTTGCGGAAAGAATAGCGAGGGGTATTGTTTCTTATTGTGCACTTTGCAGCCCGAATGGTGCAACATTTGGCCATATTGAAATGAACTGCTATTTTGCGTTGTTCGTAACAACAATAGTGTTTCACACTGCTATAAGCTTGCAAAAAATGTTGTGGGTATTGGTTGTTTTCAACACCGGAGACAGTAACGTATTCTTGGTTCTGTATGATGTGGCTTAACATTAGATCAACATTTCATCGTCTTGTTGCTTTGTTTCGTGAAGCTGGAAAGACAGGTTGTTTTGCACTGTATGGGGCAAAATATTATTTGATGTTTAATTTTTTTATTGCCAATGCAGATTGTCTGTTATTGTAATTCGCTTTCTTTCTTACTGCTAACATTTGGAGGTTCTAGTGTAAAAGTGTTTATTTTTATTATAAAAACAATTTCAAAAGGTGAAAGAAACGAACAGAGCTAGGGTGTCGAAACATTTTGGCTGGCTTGTCAGTTTCGAGCTATCAAAGTGGCGAAGCCCGAAAACGCTTCCTCTGCATCACGCCTAAAATAGTCAACTGAGTACGATCATTTTTCTTTTTACGGGCGATTCCATTTCAGGTTGACACAGGGTATTTCAGCAATCCAAAGAATACTTTTGACTTCTTCAGCTAATTTCTCCGAATATCTTTGCGAAGCATGTTTTTGTATAACAAATATTTGAGGTTTTGTTTATGATATCTTTGTCTCAGTGAGGTACGAGTTCTCGATTGAGAACAAACGTTATTTCGTAGTAGCTTTCTAGTTTTAAATTGCAAGCTTGAAGGATACGGGATAATATTGGTAACTGTCAATTAAATATCCACGGACATTGTGTTGCAGCAATCATGCCTTCTGTTTTCTTTTTCGCACTTATTGAGGCCGCCACCTGGCCGTACCCACCCATCGTGTCTGTGTTAGAAACCAAGCCCGATCTTTTTTTGTGTGTTTTGTACGAATACCTATCAGGTTGCCAAAGGTTCCAGGATACCTCAAATTTTGAATATTTTGTACTATTGTAAGGGACAAAAAAATCTTTCCCGGAAACGCACCAACGTATGTAGATATCTTATTCCCAGTTCGGACATATTGCGCCAGACCAAATGAAGCGGCTGAAGAGAGTGATATAACTTTCCAAATTATATGACGCACACAGAGCCTAGACCACTGCTGGGTAATCAAGGGAAAAACGAGAGGCTAATGTCACTGCATGGACGTTCTTATTTTGCTTTTCTTGTACACCCGGAACCAGTTGATGTGGCATCGCATGTTTCAGAGTTGCAGTCACATTAGCACGACACCATTTAATACAATCCTAAACATTGACATTCTTTTCAACCAAACGATTGAAATGCACAGTATGCAATGGAGACTGGTTTCGTGGGTTAGAACCACAAGAAACCTGAATGCTTGAAGCGGTTGAGCGCAATGCCCTTGCCTGAAATCCTTATTGCATGTTCTTTTGCCAAACTTTGGTCAATCCTTTTTGTAGCTAAGATTGTGTATTTTGTTCCAAACAACTCTTGCTGCAACAAATCCTTTCTAATTCCATACAAGCGTAACTACATCTATGCGAATGTCAATTTGTTCATCTGATTTTCTAAAAAAAGGGTATATTTCTCGAGTAATCCTGTTTATTTAAAATATTCCACTTGCACATTTCAGCGCCACGTAAACAAAATTGTATGAAAGCAAAACCGAAACACTTTCTTGAAGCTACAGTACCGACTTCTGGTGCCTTGTGTGGGTTTTTTATGCATTTGTTGCTGCGAGGGTGCGCTCATACAAAGGACAAAAATGAAGTCTTTTAGTTCGGAGGGTTTATATCGACGCTAAAAGGTAAATCGTTTTCATACATTTAAAAATGCAGTGACGATATTCGACAGTGGTTTATGAGGTTAAGAAAGACTACGTTCGTATTCACCACCATTATTATTTGCCTTTACTTTTACCTTTATAATGACATTTCACTCGTGAATTGTATGTGCAACAGGCTGCACGTCAGACAATGTTGACTCTTTGTGGCTACATTTGGCAGAACCCAATATTTTAATTTGCTCTTGCTCTATAGTGAACTTACATGTCTTTTTGTTTAAATAAAAAATAAAAAAATTATATGCCGCCGATGCCTCTAGACTCAAAATTCTTCACACGATTGCTGCAATGATGACAAGCAGCACCAATTCCATGTTGTGCGAGGCTTTTTTCCCTAAAAAAAATTAAATAATCTTAAAGAAGGCGCTCAGAGCATGCCAAGCTAATGTTACGCAGGCCTGTTGGGTTGGGCTTCACACAAAATAACTGGTCCACTGGGCACTAAGCCGTGAAGGGAATACATTGCTCATCAATACTGATATCTGATTGGCGCGACAGAGGGAGGCAGACCTGTTCAATGATGTCATGAAGAGCACAGACTTTCCATATCCGATCTGCTTCTTTACATTATTGACAAACAGCTAGAGACTCCCACACAAGACACACAACATACAACACCGAGAACACACAAAACTCTCGACACACCGACAAAACAAACACAACCCAGCGCACATGCACACAATGCACACATACACGCACCACACACAAACAAATCACCCACAACACAACTCACATGCACACAATACACACATACAAACAAACACCAAACAGACAACGCACACAGACCAACCAAAAATACAACACAACACACACACAACACAGCACGCTCTGTGTATGACCTTATCTTCCATGGTTGTTTGAAAATTTAGTATCATTGTACATTATATTGCATATCTGAAAATTTAAACAAAACATCAACAAGACTAAAAAATGACATTGAAAATACCTCTGTGCCCTGATCAATGCAGCTAATAAATAATTAACTTGTTGTTATTACGTCATGTCGCGGGTCTCAGGAGGATATAAGCGGTTTTTAATAGTTCTCAGAGCCCACCAGACAAAGTTCGTGAACAATACAGAAGAGCATTCCGTTCGACGAGACTTCTTGGTAAAGGTCACGTTGTTGACAGCTTCTTTCTTGCTAATTTTATTGGGTTGCGGAGCACAAGCCCTGCAATCCCCTGCAAGAACTTTTAGTCCTGTAAGAACTTTGCTGTTTTTTTCACGACGTGAGATCTGGAGAGGTGCGAGGTACATTTATTTAAAACCACGTGAAACCCGCCAACCAAACACACGCCACCTTCCGAAAGCGAGCTCACCGACCCTAGTTTAAACTTTTGCCATCGTAAGAAAAAAAACGATATGCGGTGAGTCGCGCTATGGTGAGCAATGCCTTTTTGCCTACAGCTCCGACGCAGCACCTTCATTCGTCACTGTTCCGGGCCCTCTCTTGAGGACACGGATGTGGTTAAAGCAGGTGGAGACCAGCTAGTGTTTCATAATATTTTACGATGAAAAATTTTTGGGGATATGTTTTCTACCCTAAATATTTCGTTGGAACTTGCTTTGATAACCTTAGGTCCATCACGTTGGTGACAAACATAAGGAAAACGTTTATTGACGTTTGCCACTGTTATGAGGAAAGCCCGGATCAGTTTTTACTGCAGGTGTTGTAGGGGTGGCTGAGATATCGAAAATGCACATCAGCGAGTTGACCTTAAAATGAAAGAATAAAAAACTTACGCTTCGTATTGCGTGAAGCAACCAACAGCTTTTTACAGGATTAGTCAATGTTGCCGTCAAAACTGTTGCTGGATTTGTGCCTAAGGATGAGCAATTAAGAAAGCAATGTTCGCGCGCTCCAATCCGTCATACGACCAAGCCAATTCTCCTACGAAATAGCGCATCAGTTTGGCTGCAGCACGATTAAACGCACTGCTGAAAACAGTGTACGCCAAATCAGCACCAAATAACACAACTGTTTCACACGACATCGGAGCCTGCCTTTGCTTCTATTACAGATGAGTTCCAAAAAAAAGTTGCACAAAAATAAAAATTTCCAACCTACGGAACACTTCTGCTGCAAAACCCGGACTCGGGAAGGACAAAGGCGATGATAATGATGATGATACTGGTGGTGATGATTATGATGGTTATGTGCTGAAAAGTTATTTTCGTTTCTGTACAGATGAAGGCACTGCTTGGGAGTGGCAGTGTTCTCGTCCCTTCAGACGGCGGCAAAGAACTCCATGGCTCTGGCTTCATCTTCCGCCGTCTGGTTGACTGCTGTTTAGACGTAGGGTTGGGAGCTGAGCAGCGCGGCTCCCCTTTGCTGTTATCTGGTAATGTGTTCACCTGGAGCTGGTTCCTCTGGTTGGCTGGGACACGGCCACATCATGCGTTAGAGCGTGTTGCAGCGGCGCCACACCACATGTTCTGATGTGCGTATGTATGTGGAAAGTTGCTGTGCCACAGGGCGGGCTGGGAGAATGTGCTCAATTGTATCCTTCGCCATGCAATGGGTTGCCTTCTGTTAGGTGTACAATGAGCGGCTGCAAGCGTGCGTCGGCCCAACCTATAGTGCTGGGTAAGGTCGTGGTATGTAGCCAGCCTATCTTTTCCCCATCAATGCCCAAACTTGTCTTAGAAGTCCTCCTGGTAGCTGCATCATCGGCCTGGGTCGTGTGCCATCTCGTTTCCCGGGAGGAACCTGTGCGCTGGAGTTCATAACAAGCGAATATGCCGCTAGAATATGAGTATTTTTGGGGGTTATCTTGGCTGCAGATTTAGATACTCTTTCTCGTCAATAATTTCGTAGTGCTGTCTTAGAGTCAGAGATCATTGTTCTCGCCGGCGAGCCCGCAAAGGCCACAGCGAGGCTACCGCGGTGGCTTCCACTATTTCTGGATTAGCCTCTATATATACGATGGAACATCATGCGACCGTTCCGCCCTGCTGGTTTACTATAACAGACACTGCCGCTGGTCGCCTGGAATAGTCCGCCGCGTCCACGTATGAGGCCTCTGAGTTGGAGTGACACCGCTTGTAAAGTGTCATGGTTCGAACCAGCCGCCTATCTTGATTGTGCTCCAGACGCAGATTTTTGGTTAACTTGCCAGACTTAGGTGCGCGCGTAATACGTCCGCAAACAAATTTTTGTTAGCTATTGGAGATGTGGGGAAGATCTAAGATGGCTCCTCCATCACAGCTACCGACTAGTCCGTTGTATTGTGCAGTGCACTGGGCTTGGACGAATTCCTCTTGTGTGTTGCGGCTACACATCTCCATCAGTCGTTCGGTAGAGGTCGATATTGGGGTGCGCACTACCAACCTAATGGATTTGCATATATCGGGCAAAACAATGTGGGGATACAGGAAAGTTTGTCGCTGTGCTAGTTGGTGCATATTATATTAGAAGAAGCCAGCTGAACATTGAAAACAAAAGAATAAGTGCTTACGAAGAATTGACCGGGACAGTGCTGGTTCCTAGCAAGTGAATGTTTAATACAAAAGTGAAACATATATACATGATGTGAATGCTTATCACATACTAATAAATATTGCCGCGAACCATACATTGGGTTTGTTTATTTGTGTTTTGCTTTCACCGCCCGGCTGCACCGGTCTGTGTTATCTCTGCGCCAAGGGAAGCGCGTGTTCCATTCTTTCTTTCTTTCTGTGCCGCATGTATTATCTGTTGTGATAGGGAGAGCATTCCGATCTAACGTGAACAGCCCGGAATAATCTTCTTGGATCTACTATGTTCTCGATGTGAATCGACGTTTCGAGAACCACGCGCGCTGAAAGATAAAAAGCCTGCAGTGCGGACGCCGGGGCATTCGATTCTGCGACACTCGCCGACGCACGTACGTCACTTTGTTGACCGCTGCTTCGCCGCCTCTGAATTCTTTTCAGTTGTTAGGTGAGCACAAGTTCGCTCCAATAAACTTGGTTCTTTTCCAAACAACTGCGTCGTCCTTGGCTTCGAGACATCTGGTGGAGGTGCTGGGTACGCACCCTTCATGCCCACTACAACCTCTGGAAGCCGCCAAGCCAGTCCAACAAGATCCAGCCTCCGCGTGCAAGATTTACCACCCGAGGTCGGTCTACTACCGGAGAAAGCGAAGAAGAAAGACGTTGCAACCAGCACCATGCCCAACCAAGCCAATCCTCCCGTCGTTCTGCAGCAGCCACCGGAACCGCCATCATTCCGAGGAGCCCCCGCAGAAGACCCAGAAGAATGATTGGAGAAACTGGAGCGCGTCCGGAAGTTCAACAGGTGGGACGACGCAGAAGCGTTCCGGCATGTTTTCTTTTACTTGGAAGATTCCGCTCGCACTTGGTTCGAGAACCACGAGAGCTCCTTGACAAACTGGGCTCAGTTCAAAAGCGAATTCACTAAGACCTTCACTACCGTCGTGCGGAAAGAAATAGCCGCCCTTTTGTTGGAAACGCGCACGCAACACCCCAATGAAGGAGTCGTGATCTTCGTTGAGGAGATGAAGCAGCTATTTCGCCGCGCGGACCCCGCAATGACGGAAGAAAAGAAGTTGCGCTGCTTAATGCGCGGAGTGAAGAGGGAACTGTTTGCTGGACTTGTCCGAAATCCGCCCAAAACCGTCGCCGAATTCGTGACCGAAGCCAGCAGCATTGAGAAAGCCCACGAAACGCGTGCTAAGCAGTATGACCGCAACTTTGTTGGCGCGGCCAATGCGAACGACTTTGGGAGCATGCGGATCCCGGCCGACAGCCTACGCGAGACTATCCGCGCAATAGTGAGAGAGGAGCTGCGGAAACTTCTCCCAACACCGCCGCAGCCCCAAGTCGCTTCCCTTACCGACGTGATTAGAGAAGAAGTGCAAGAAGTGTTGGGAACTTCTACGCCATCCGAGGTACCCCGAGAGCCACAAGCTATGACATACTCCGCGGCTGTTCGTCGACCCCGCCCTGCACCAACACGCCGTCAAGAGGCCCCGCCGTACCGCCGCCCACTGCCACCCGCCCGGGCCCCGGTAGCCCGAAACCAGACGCCGAGGAAGACGGACGTATGGCGAACTCCCGATAACCGTCCTCTATGCTACCACTGCGGAGAGGCCGACCACATCTACCGTCACTGCCCATACAAGAGACTCGGACTGCATGGTTTCTCCGTCGACGCACCACGCCCCCGACCCGGCCAGCGCCCTACTGAGATCGACGAATACCTGTCCAACACGAACCGAGGACCTGCCCGCTTCAACCGCTCGCCGTCGCCCTACCGGTACCAGTCGCCAAACCGCCATAACACCGCTGACTTCTCACGTGGAAGGTCCCCCAGCCCACGCGGGGGAAACTAAAAGCAGCAAATTCTGGAGGTGAAGTTGCAGAACGGCGAAAAAACGAAAACCCTCCAACGACGCATGGCCGCACCGAACACCGTACCTGCAGCCCAACGACTCGATCTAACCCGGACGTGACTCCCGAACCCGACGACGACACGACGCGACGCTTACCCGAAACCACAGAGCCTGCCGCTGAGAAGATGACGAGAATTGCTACGCATGGTGCGCCCCCGTCAACACGCACAAGCCGAGATACAACGCCCCGACGCACCAGAAACTCCAGGAAAGCGGCGTCCGAAGTCCAGCTGTCCATCGACGGCTTTGACGTAGTCGCCCTCATCGACACGGGAGCCGACTACTCGGTAATGAGCGGCTCATTCGCGTCGAAGCTGAAGAAAGTTACGACAACATAGGACGGTCCGCATATACGTACAGCAGGAGGCCATCTCGTAACGCCAAGTGGAACGTGCACATCACGCGTAACCATAGGCGGCACCACGTACCCTGCTGAGTTCGTTATTTTGCCTAACTGCTCCCGCGACGTAATTCTCGGAATGGACTTTTTGACGGACAACGGCGCAATAATTGATCTGCAGACCAAGTCGATAACGTTTTCCTCCGATTACTCCACGACGCCGCAGCCGAACCCCGATAACCGTGCTGCTGTCAGGATCGCCGCCGATCACATCACCCTGCCACCCCGCGCAAGCTTGATGATCGCCGTCTACTGTGAGGATGCTGCTTCTGACATCGACGCTATCGTAGAGAGTGATCGAAGGTTGCTTCTCGACCGCGGTGTCTCCGTCGCAAGAGGGATTGCGCACTTTAATCAACGCCAATCTTACGTTTTGGTCACTAATTTCACCGAAGAGTACCAGCATTTAAACAAGGGAGCTAAAATTGCATACCTCGAAGAAACGCAAGAAGCAAGTGACGTGATCGCGGTCGCCGACTTTGAACGCACACCCGATGACACCTTCAAGCTTCCGCAGCCCTTCGACGTAAATCCGGCGCTACCGCAAGAACAACGGAACAAATTATTGGCTTTGCTGCGTCGCTATAGCGAATGTTTTTCGTCGAGCGCAAAACTACGTCAGACCCCTCTAGCGAAGCACCGAATAATAATCGAAGATGGAGCCCGACCTACCCGACAGTCACCGTACCGCGTCTCTTCACACGAACGGGAAGCCATCCGGACTCAAGTCGACGACATGCTCAGCGACGATATTATACAGCCATCGAAAAGCCCCTGGGCTGCGCCCGTCGTACTCGTAAAGAAAAAAGACGGCACATTAAGGTTTTGCGTTGACTACCGGCGACTGAACAAAATCAAGAAAAAGGACGTGTACCCCCTCCCCCGAATCGACGACGCCCTCGACCACCTCTGCCACGCGAAGTACTTCTCATCGATGGACCTGAAGACCGGCTACTGGCAAATTGAAGTGGACGAGAGAGACCGAGAGAAGACTGCATTTATAACCCCAGACGGCCTATACGAGTTCAAGGTGATGCCGTTTGGGCTGTGCACAGCACCAGCGACGTTTCAAAGAGTCATGGACACTGTGCTAGCTGGCCTTAAGTGGCACACCTGCCTCGTATACCTCGACGATGTAGTGGTATTCGCCCGGACTTTCGACGAACACCTTGCAAGGTTGGAGTCTGTACTCGAGGCCATTCGTACGTCGCGGTTGACGCTGAAGCCTGAAAAATGCCGTTTCGCATACGGGGAACTCAAGTTCTTAGGCCACGTCGTAAACGCCGCGGGAGTCCTACCTGACCCGGCAAAAACATCAGCCATTGCGAACTTCCCAAGGCCGAAGGACAAGAAGGGCGTGCGAAGATTTCTCGGGCTGTGCGCATACTTCCGGCGCTTCGTCGGAAACTTCGCACGCATTGCAGAGCCACTCACGCGCTTGACGAAAGATAGCACCCCTTTCAGCTGGGAAAACGACCAAGAAAAAGCATTCTGCGAGCTGCAAAAACGCCTGCAAAGCCCGCCCGTGCTCGCTCATATTGACGAAAATGCCGAAACGGAAATGCACACGGACGCCAGTAATATAGGCTTGGGTGCCGTCCTTGTCTAAAAGCAAAGCGGCTGCGAAAGGGTAATCGCCTATGCCAGCCGTGGTCTGTCGAAGGAGGAGAAAAACTATTCTGCCTCTGAGAAAGAGTGCCTGGCTATTATATGGGCGATTTCAAAATTTCGCCCAAACGTGTATGGAAGGCCATTCAAGGTTGTAACAGACCACTATGCGCTGTGTTGGCTCGCCAATTTGAAGGACCCCTCTGGCCGTCTTGGACGGTGGAGCTTGCGCCTGTAGGAGTTCGACGTTACAGTCGTTTATAAATCCGGCAGTAAACACTCCAACGCCGACTGCCTGTCCCGCGCCCCCGTCGACCCACCACCACAAGACTCTGATGAAGACAGCGCGTTCTTCGGGATCGTGACGGAGAGCGACCTAGCCGCCCAGCAGCATGCCGACCCCCACTTACGCGTCATAATCGAGTACCTCGAGGGATGCAACGTTTCCGTTCCTAGGACCTTCAAACGCAGCTTACCAGCATTCAGCCTGAGAAACTCCGTCCTCGTGAAGAAGAATTTCAGCCCTGGAACAAGAGCGAATTACCTTCTCGTCATCCCCGCGGACCTTCGTGACGAAATTTTGGAAGCGTGCCACGACGACCCGTCTTCCGGACATCTGGGCACAGCCCGCACTATTGGAAAAATCAAGGTGAGGTACTACTGGCCCGGCCTTACCTCTGACGTCACCCACTACGTCCGAAGCTGCCCTGACTGCCAGCGACGAAAAACGCCGCCGACAAGACCCGCCGGACTTCTGCCACCGATCGCCGTCCCATCGAGACCATTTCAACAGATTGGAATGGACCTTTTAGGCCCGTTCCCTACGTCACGATCACAGAACAAGTGGATTATCGTAGCGACAGACTACATGACGCGCTACGCAGAGACCGCCGCTCTTCCGAGGGGGACTGCACAAGAAGTGGCGAAGTTCTTTATAAGCCAAGTTGTGCTGCGACATGGAGCCCCGGAAGTCCTGATCACAGACCGCGGAACGGCATTTACTGCGGAGCTAATGCAAGGAGTATTACGCTACAGCAACACGGATCACCGAAGAACGACGGCGTACCACCCCCAAACGAACGAACTAACAGAACGTCTTAACAAGACAATCGCGGATATGCTGTCAATGTACGTTGACGTTGAACATAAGACTTGGGACGAAGTGCTCCCGTATGTCACGTTTGCGTACAACACGGCTATCCAGGAGACGACGCAGCTGACGCCGCTTGAGCTTGTCTACGGTAGAAGGCCGACTACGATGCTCGACGCCATGCTTCCGCACGTAGAAGACGACGACCTCAACGCCGACGTCCACGGATATCTTCAACGTGCGGAGGAGGCCCACCAGCTCGCTCGAGTTCGTATAAAGGACCAGCAGCTGGTGGATGCGGGCCGCTACAACCTCCGACGCCGAGACGCCGAGTACCAACCAGGGGATCGTGTGTGGGTTTGGACTCCCATTCGACGACGCGGACTCAGTGAAAAGCTCCTGCGACGGTACTTCGGACCGTACCAGATTCTAAGACGTGTTGGGCAATTAACCTACGAAGTGATCCCCAGTGGTGATTCCGGCACATCACGACGACGCACGCGACCCTAAGTCGTCCACGTGGTTCGCTTTAAACCTTTCGACGGACGATGAAGAACTTTTATTTTCATTTGTTCAGACTGTCGCTTCTGTTAGCATTGGGTCGGACGCACTCTTAGAGGGGGGGTAATGCCCCGAACCATACATTGGGTTTGTGTATTTGTGTTTTGCTTTTACCGCCCGGCTGCGCCGGTCTGTGTTATCTCTGCGCCAAGGGAAGCGCGTGTTCCATTCTTTCTTTCTTTCTGTGCCGCATGTGTTATCTGTTGTGATAGGGAGAACATTCCGATCTAACGTGAACAGCCCGGAATAGTCTTCTTGGATCTACTATGTTCTCGATGTGAATCGACGTTTCGAGAACCACGCGCGCCGAAAGATAAAAAGCCTGCAGTGCGGACGCCGGGGCATTCGATTCTGCGACGCTCGCCGACGCACGTACGTCACTTTGTTGACCGCTGCTTCGCCGCCTCTGTATTCTTTTCAGTTGTTAGGGAAGCACAAGTTCGCTCCAATAAACTTGTTTCTTTTCCAAACAACTGCGTCGTCCTTGGCTTCGTGACAATATAGACAACTTGCTCTCTCAGGCCTTTTCGTTCAAGGCCCAAAAACGCTATCGCGGAAATGTCTCCTTTTTGTGCCCGATGAACTCCGACTTGGCACATGCCTGCGTAATGTACACCGTTTCCTTTTCGGTCAACCGTACCGACGGGCTGCTCACGCATGCGCTGCTTTTTGCATCTATCCTAATGGCTTCCATGAGTTCTCTCGACAGCGTGTTTTTGTTTTACGAACAGAGTAGCCGACAGGTTAAGCTCCTTGAACCGCGCCTCCGGAAGGGTGCGCGGGCCAAGGTAGGAACAGCGGCAGGAAGCCAAAGGTAGGAACAGAGGTAGGAACCCCCACGCGTTCCTCCATCTCTGTCTTCTCGTGTCCTTGCGTGTCGTGCGGGCCGGTGGAAGAGGAACGGTGGATGCAGCATACCTCCCGACCGCTGTCACCCCAAGTTGTCACCCCAACCGCTGCCGACTGAACAGGCGGCGCGGTATCGGGTTGTTCTCCCGGAGAGCACCCAGCGAAGCGAGGGGTTCCTGGCTGTTCGCGCAGAGGAATTCATGGAAAGTACAGCTGTTGGTAAAATGGCCGTGTTGCGGGCACTTTGCACAGGATAGTTAGCCTCGACACAAGTTAGTAATACACTCGAACCACTGGCACTTGTTTCATTACTGCGGACTCATAATGTATGCTCGCACGGAGACCCGGAGGAAGCGTGCGTTCATGTGATCTGGAAAGGTCTACCGGCCGAACGAGAGGAATATGTGTCTAGGGGGCATTTTCTTATCATCAATTCTTATTGTAAAATCGTCCCTTGTGGCGTTTGCCAGATCCTAATCGTTTAATCACGCCCTACGAGTTGTTAAGGCTGCAGTGGAGCGTGCCCATGGTGTCGAGATTAGCAATGCGGTTTTGGCTCAGGAAGTTGTTGGCCTGAAGCTCCGTGGTGACTTTCACGAGAAAATCATGAAGTCGTTGTTTTTAGCTTTCTATGATGGCACGGTTAGACTGTCAAGAAATTTTAAATGAGGTACACGGATTGTGAGGTGACAAGCTGTTATTTTTCCAGAGATCCAATGAGTCGAAAACAGGAGTAGTTTTCAGGTTTGCTAATATGCATTCAAGGAAGAGAGGGACATGTTGCTTCGGAGCATCCCCTTTTCAGCGACCGATCCCGTTGGTAGTTGGGTTTAAAAATACCGTATGCCATAGTTAAAGAAGGGATGGGGTACTTCCCTTGTTCTGTTTACCCTTAGGCCGAGAGGCGTCCCGGAGCCCTCTGCCTGGTAAAAAGGCAGGGTGCCCATCAGCCGGAGGTTGACCATGGCGCCAACTACTACCTTTTGTTGTTTCTTACGCTATACCTCTAAACAAATCACCATGACTCGCTACAGCATGTGCCGTTGCGCTCGGTGTTAGCAGTATCGCTTAGCAGTCAGCATGAATATTCCACATGCCGTCAAACTTCAGCCCGTCATACTCCTGCAGCCCTATAATCAAGTTATATTTTTTTGGATGATTGCGGAAGCCGACGCCATGCTGAAAGGTAGACAATTAAGCTCACACAATGCTTAATCAGTATTCAGTGTAAGAGATGTTTTTGAAGTGTCATGCAACTTGAACCATCGGTATGATCGGTTTAAGTACAGCTTCATAAGCTGCTGTTGTCTGAGGACCGCAAAACACTTGTCTATCATGCCCATAGAATAGTGTTCTTCATATAGATTTGTGCTTGAATTCATTTTATAGTTATCACATATTCTAATGAACCCATCGCTCCTTATACCATTCACACCAATTATGGTGTGCTTAGTACTGGTGACAGGATACTTTTACACATTATGGTATACTGCCGAATTATCGTTTCAGTTGAAGGTAGGGTTGCAAAGACTGCGGGTGTTCAAAACGGCAACCGCTCACAAGTTGAAAAAAAAAAACTGGAGACAAATTGACATCACAGGCAACTTGCTAGCAACTGAATATCTACGAAAAGAAAACAGAGTAGCGAGAGAGAGAAAAAGTACTGGTGTTACGTTCATAAACCAAAGCACCCTATTGGCATTAGCAGAAAAGTGTTCCTCCTCAAGTTGAATTCTTCCCAGCTCACCACCAAAAAGGTGACCGAACTTCCGGACAACCGGCTGAAGTTTTGCTTGTCGCTCCTCTGTTGCTTGTGTTGTCTTGAAGGTATGTAACTCTTTGATGCTTGGGAGTCGATTTGAATGTGTGGTACCCGCTCTCACTACAAAGCTGGCGAACATGCTCACGTAAGAACGTAGAGAGAATCCCACAGCAGTCACCAATGTTGGGAATCAGCCATCTCGACACTGTCGCCGCTTTTGGCAATAAGACAACAGGCGATGGACCAAAAAATGAACTTTACTGAACGTCTCGACCTTTCAGAGGAATTTCGCTCGCAATCCCGTAACGCTTACTTCGTTTCTGAGCCCGTCTGCAGAAATAGCTTCTATGAAAGATTCCACTCATGATTCTTTATAGAGGCTACGAAGAAAGCTTGTTTTTTGATTTTGGGGGTATTATTTTATGCACCTGGAAGAAAGAGGAAGAAAATTTTTCGTTCTACCGTACTGAGCAAGGTGAATCGCTTCCCTCATCTAATATTGACCGAGAGCACAGACTGCACACTTACGTGAAAGATAAAAACCACCGGATAAGGTTTTGTTCTGACAAATGAAAGGATAAATATACGGATAATGTGCGTCGAGAAGTTGAAGTGAAGTGGCATTTTAACAAAGAAAGACTTTTCGATTTCGCTGCGCCTAGCTCGGCGGTAGTCTAGCGCATTTTTACAGACCGGTTCTTCTCCTACAAGTTAGGGCACGATAAGCTTCGTATAGACGGACGAGACTAACTTCACGACGCGCATGCTCATAACGTCGTGCCACAAATATGTGAGCTTGAAATGGTGTCGTGTATACCCTATTATATGACGTTATAATTTGTCGGGACCTTGACAGATAGATGAGCCGAGACAAGTGTGAACGCTACGCCGTGCAACAAAAAACTGGTGACCCATTTAACTCCACGCTCGTGGCGTACGTGGCTGCCTGTGAATTAATCGGACGTTGACCACACTCGTCGCTTTCCCAGCAGACAAGGATGATAGAAGCGGCCGGGAACTCCTTGTTGGTAGTGAATGCGTGATCATGAGTTTTCAGTCCAATCTAGCCTTCACTCTGGAGGCTTAGAAGCTTGAAGTGAAACCTAGAGAGGCCGCACAATTGTCGCACAGCTTGGGATGAATTGTCGGTAATAATGTACCAGTACTAGGAAACGACGCATTTCGTGTAGGGGCTTAGACCGAGAAAAGTCAATAATGGCATTACTGTGTGTTGTAGAGGGCGACTCGCATTTTGCTCGGTGAGATGACCGAGAAACTTTAACGACGGCAACACGAATGCACACTTTTCGCAGTTAAAGATGAGGTCGTGCTCTGCTAGGCGTTCGGAAACAATCCGCCGATGGTGCTGATGCTCGGATGACGATGAACTCAGCAAGAACGTCAACTATGCAGGCGAAAACGAAACGCCGGCCGTGGAGGACGACACCTATGAAGTGTTTAATAGTTTTAGCTGTGTTGCACAACCCCAAAAGCAGCTAGGCGAATTCGAAGAGGGTAAATGGTGTATTAATAAGAGTTCTTGACATCACCCGGGGCCAGAGAAATTTTTGAGTAGGATTTTTGTAGGGCAAGCTTTTAAAATATGGTGCATCCGCTGAGGTTATTGGTGAATTCCTGTATATTAGGTAGGGGGTATACGTGGCGTACACTTGCCACGTTGACGGAGTGGTAATAACCGCCTGATCTCCAGTCACCTGATTTCTTCGAGACTATATAACGACGAGGACTTGTTGCTCGAGGACTGGTGGGCAATGCCGATCTCAACCAAGTGATAAAATTCTTGCTCCGCACTTTTCTGTGTATCCGGAGCCAGGCAACGTGCCACGGCATGCGTAATTGGTCCGGTTGTAATGACCTGCTTCACTAGATTTGTCCAGTCAGATGGTGCAGTCAAGAAAGGAAACTAGTTCAGAAACTCCCGGTATGGAGAAGGTGGGTAGAATAGAAGCGTAACCGGGAACGGGTAGACGTAAGACTATTGGCCGGCGACAGAAACGCCGGTTGCGCCATCCAGGATACTTTTCCCGGTTCTGTCAACCAGGAGGCTAAAGTTCGAAAGAAAATCGGCTTCTAGAACGGTTAGACGCAGATTGGTCACGATGAAAATTTAGCGGAACGTACTGTGTAGGCCGATGTTTACCAACACGGATTTTTAAAAGCCGGAGCACCTTAACACCGAGGCTTGTCCGTCCGGCGTCTGGCTTCCGTGCTCACGGCCCAGCACCTTGTAAATGGAAAGATCTGTGAACGAAAGAATTACCAAAGATTAACAAGAACAGATAAAAAGTTGACAGAAGGTTCCAGTAAGAGACAAACAGCCAGCCAGAGGGAGAGCGACAAAGAGAGAGGGAGATGTGCAGCATCGTGTAAATTAAAACATCTGTAAGCAAACGTTTCACAAAAGGGTAACAAGAACAAAAGAAAAGGTTCACAGAAAGTCAGAGATAGAGAGATGGAGAGTAACAGAGCGAGAGATAGAGATTTTGCTGTGGTGCAAATGCGTGTACAAGCGCGTTTCATGCCACACATTCTCTTTCTGCCATGGATGACAACAAACGTAACGCGCGGCATGCGGTGGCTAAGCGTCTAAGCAGACGACAAGCTACCCCGCAGGCGAGAGCTCAGGAAGCGGCGGCTAAACGGTGAAGCGGCGGCTAAGGGCTACCCTGGAGTATGTACTGTACACACACATTGTCACTCATTTACATGAGCGAGTGGGCAATATCACGGGTGAGTTAAGCTGAGAACAGTTCCAAGTGCATCGCCCACTCGTCGTGATTCACTTCGTGGATATTCGTGAATTTTTTTCCGTAACACGGAGATCTGCGCTTGTTCATAGCGTGGATATGACACAATGGTGGCGGAGTGTGGTCACAGGAATTAGCTGGAGCACAGTCACTTGAGCACCAGTGGCAACTAGAAAACCTTGACCCCTCGTTGGATCCGTGATGTAGACGAGGAGGCTGTGGGTTGCTGTGTAATTTTTTGGCGCCGCAAACGATATCACCTTGGCCCGATCCCTCTTTCCCGACCAGCCACAAGGACGGGTGCGACATTGCGCCACTGCTCCGAAGTGGCGATTGTACCAGCACAAGGAATTAGTCTAGTGAGGCTGCTGCTGCGTTGTATATTCGTGATGGTAAAGGTGCCCAAACGAGGGACGGGGAGAACGACAAAATCAAAGTGTTGTGTTGCATCCTTTGGACGAGCGCTAGCCAGCAGACGCAACAAGCTCCTCTAGGTTTTGCATGCTCTCTTGTAGAGCGGTGATGTCGTCGGATACCGTTGAGGGCAAGGTGGTAGATGCCACCACGGTGGTATGTTCGGTAAAATCCAGCGGATGCCACCGTGTACGGAGACGAAGTTTTTGTGGCGACTTTTATTACCATGTCGGCGTGGGCGGCTCACTGTGACAAGTGGAGGTCAGAAGCCATCGCGAGGATCATCTTCACATACGAAGGAAGTCATTGCAGGCAAAGTTCGTTCAGCAAGAGGCAGTCTGTGGCAGTTGTGATGCCGAGCAGGATTTGCAGTTCGCGAACAGGCTGCGACGGTCGACGATTATCAAACCCCTCAGACGAAAGCAGACGCTGGAAAGGCTGCTGTTTCAAAGGCCTCCTGCGGTTCTAGAAGACTGCCTTTAACATGTCGTAAGGATTTGTAGTAGGTGGGTTTGCAAGAATATCGCGAACTTCTACCTTTTCCCTGGGTGCTTAACTTCCTGCAAGGCAGAAATTCCATCTTTTGTGTTGTCTCGTGTTGGCGAATCACTCTTGAAGGAAGTGAAGCACCAAAAAAAGGACGGCGAGGAGCAAAAAATCGACATGAAGGTGCACATCATCTCTTACTGGCATCGTGTGGCACACAGCATAAAGAAGGTGCAGAGAGATACGGTGTAATGTTGCTTTTAACGCACCTGGCAAGCTATCAATGTATTGCCCGATGATGTCAAAGCCCCACTCTGCACACAGAAGCACGAGACGCAGTACACTGAGGGCAAAAAGATTGTTCAGTACGAAGTCATAATGAGTCGCTCGTAAGTCTGCATCGGGCAAACGGGTCGCTGTTTTAATGAACGAGTGCATGAGCACAATTGGGCTGTGAAAAACAAAGCTGGAGGGCACATGTCTGACACTGCAAGCAATGCAGGTGTGTACCAACCCTGCAACACCCAAGATTTTTGCAAAGAGCTAGCGATAAGCTTGAAAGGGAAATTGTCCAAGCGTTGTTAATAATAACATTGTGCAAGGATTGCATCAGCGAGCCATCTGTTGCCCTTTGAGCAACCCAGATTGCATTACTAACAAGCGAACACAGTTATGACGTCATGTTTAGTAACATAAGAACGCTGGTTGTTTATTTAATGAAGTTAAGTTCGAAGTGCCACTTTGTTTGTCTTGCTTGTTTTATCATTTGGTGTCCCTGTTAGTGTCCCTGTCTTTACACACTGTGATCATCTCAAACATAAGGAACAGCCCACAGGTTGAGTATTTTATTTTTTACCTAATGACAACAGCAGCCATACCTTTATTTTACTTTATGAAATATTTCCTATGTTTCAATTGATGATTTTCTCATTGGTGGGAAGTTTAATATGCAAGATACAGTGTGCAATAATAAGCAGCCAGTACTTTCTTCGCACTCACCCCTGTGGCCTGCTTTCTCTATCTTTTCGCAACACATGGTCGTTATCAATTCGTTGAGGGACCAACACAGTGCTGTGGCAATGCCGCTTTCACTTTAGTTTTTTGGATATCAAACTCGACTTCCGGGCTGCAATTTGTTTCCATAGTTGCTAGAATAAGTCACGATGATGCAGTGGTTGCCCTTCCGATGGCTCCAATAAATATATATCAACACCAAAACTCGGAAAACTTTTCGGTTTATGTCAATTACTCCCGTATTTCCGAAGCGCTTGGGTAACACTTCAGAATTTTTTCCGGCAAAATCACTACTGCATCTGTTGCAGACTTATCGCTGCTGTTTAAAGAACAATGTTTAGAGCTGATTGACTTGCGTTTTCTTCGAAGCGGCTTTCTGGAAACACAAAAAATAAACCTTGGTATTATAAATAAATAAATATTCTACTTATAAAAGGAACCCTATATTGAAACACCCTAAAGAAAAAACACATCCACTGCAATTATCTAGACTACAACCACTTTGTTTTGAAACGAAGAGAAAAATCAGCGCAATTATAAAGTGTTATTTTGAATCTCTTGGTTCAAAAAAGAGGAAACCGAAAAGAACAATACAAACTTCTGAAATGCTGGCGTTGAGTATTCTATCTATTTTCCTGGGAGAAGATCGAATAGAGGTATTTTCATAGTTTATTCAGTATCTCCATTTTACAAATACGTGAAAAAGGCGAGGATTTTGTTGCACGTTTTATGCTCAACGCCGATGTACGTAGACAGCATATTAGCGATTGTGTTCTTCATGCATTTCGTTAGTCCGTTCGTTTTGGGGCCTTATGCTATGGGTCAATGGAGATGCTGATTCCTTTAACGCAAATTGTTTTGCATCAGCTGTGAAACTGTGGCCTTGTCCCGGTCCGTGATTTAAAACTTCAAGGGCTTCCTGTAGCAGTAGATCTTTACGAAAAATTTTGCAACCTAATGTGGTGTTCTCATGGGAAGAGCGGCGCTCTTTCCGTAGCCCGCAAGATAGTATGCGTCTACTATAATTCACCCGTTATTGACGCGTCAGGAAGGAGATGGACCGGGAGATTCATGTCGACCTTTTGAAGAGTCTCGATATTAGGTTAATGGATTGGAGAATTCCGGCGGTTTATGACGGCATTTTATGGCGCTGGCAGTCAGATGAGCTCTGCAGGTGGTTAGGGATGTGGGAAGCTAGGCCGCGTTTATAGTATCTCACCAGCAGGCCAATACCATTTCTGCGTTGCCGCGAAATAATGTGAGAGTGTTTGTCTGAAAAAGTGTACTGAATGTGCCAAGAACATGCAATTATTGTCAAACATCTGCGAGGTAAATTTACATTGGTGTTAATTTACTTTTGGGTGATGCTTCCTTTTGGAAATGTAGGGCAAAAGAGAAAACGCAAGTTGCTACAATTCGGGCATATAGCAAATATTGCATGGTGCGCCAAATTGTTCCGATGACGTAAAACACAGAGCCTCATAGCACAGATGTACATTCGGTGCATAAAAAGTGAAGTGGTAGACCACGTTTGGTTTGCTTTAGAGTATTTGAGACAGGGCATTATTTACGCAGCCAAATATGTTGTCGCACCATATGTACACACATGGACGTAGATGAAAACTACAAAAGAGCCGATAGTACCACACGGACGCTTCACAACACACTAACGCTCATTACACAGACAGACAAACCAGAAGTCATAACTGGGACTTCCGCGAGGCCGCTGATTGTCGGCGCAGCGGCGTAGCCTCGGTGTTCGTGGTTCGGTTTTGTTGTCGCTTGCGCAGCGACGTTAATGCACCCAGGCCCGGCTCTTGGTCCCAGAGCTACGACGAGAACTACGTGCGGTCGAACTCGAACCACGGGTCACTATTGCACATGGACGCCAAGTGCGATGTCGAGCTTCTAGTGCCCTGCACCGAACGGGTTGTCTTGCTTGGCACTGGTGTTCTGTCTGAAGGCATTGTTTATATTGCAATCTGTTATAACCGATAACCGACCATAACCGACACAGCCGTTATCAACGTTCTCACGCTGGCCTCGAGAGCATCCTGCATTGGCCACTGCCCGTCGGTGTTGCTGCTTGCCTTTATTTTCAAATCTTCGCCCGTTGGTCCCATAATCCCAAAAGACAGCAATATATCGATTGATCAAACACACAATCACAAGATTTACATTAAGTAGCTCCACCTGCGTTTTAAACTACACTAGAACCCGGCTCTTTCGATCCTCAGTGCTGCGTTTTCCCCTCTGCTACGTATCTTTGTCTAGTTCCGGTGCAGCTCACACGGAGAATGTACTAAAATTGTTACAGTTACGGCGTAGCTGAGAGTACGTTCTAGGATCATTCGTCGCAATCTGACACCCTGAAAGCGCAAAGGCAGCATGCGGGGTCCGCTATTTGACGTTTGACAAGCGTGACTACATGATGCCGCAAGTGGGTGTGATGCGTCACCATTAAATGGCACTATGTTCCTCTTTGCTATCAGAAAGATCGCTGCGCTTGAAACGGAAGTTTCAATTTGGAATGCCGGAAGTGAGTCTTTGCCATAAAGCACCATTGCAACAATAGCCCGCACTCTCCTTGTAATTGTGCGCTTAAAGATTTGAGAACACGGTTGAAATTTCAACCGTGAATTTTGTTGTGCCTTGATAGCGTCACAAAAATGGGAGGTGCTTTGCCTTCGGGAAAAGGTTGGCGTACTAAATCCAGTAGACAAGCAGTCGGCGCGAAAGAGAGGCGACATCGCTAGGAACATTGCATTGCCATACGTGGTGTTTTACTGCGATTGCAGAAAGCGACAGTCCTACATTTTGATGTTTTTATGGATCCAAAGCCAAATTTGCAGAACTACGTGATTGCAAGTGAAAGCCTTACTGTTACTCTTTTTTTCCTTGCTGGTGCGTTTTTTTAGCTGTGGCGTTTTTTTTTCAAGCCAAAAAACGTATGAACAGTGTTCTACTATACAACCGTAGGCATTACAAATTTCCTGGAAGGCTATCTTTTATTTGTGCTAATTCAAGCCCATCATTACCATTTGTTTGCAAAACCTAGATTTGTGAAACATTTTAACATTGTTTTCCCTAAAAAATGGCATTGCTAGGTTGAGGAATTTCACAACCCCACCAACCTAAAACATCGAGAAAGCGCCATTGCATACACTTTTGGAAAATTATACCTCAATCAGTTTTCTTATGTGTTTAAAAAATGGATTCAATTAGGTGTTGAGGGTGCAATATAAATAGAACTATTTGAAATCAATTACCAATGCTGGCGTTTTTTACTTCCTTCAAGTTTATTTGAGCCTTCAATGCTTAACTGCTAATATAATTGAGCTTTGTAATTGAAATAATAATGATGTGGGAAGCATGATTTACTTGAATTGGTACCATGATCGTCGTTTTGATCTCTAACAGGGTACGACTAGAGCTTGATTCTTCATGACAATGGTTTAGCACCACAGCCATGTACCTTTATTCAAAAAGCACCAAGAAAAATTTTATCATGAGAGAGTTTCTTGGACATTAGGACAATTTAAGACGGCCCGCATTCTACATAATGGGTCAAGATACGACACATGCATAGAGCACTTCTCCTGTCATTAAATTCTCATTGTTGATGTATGTTTCGCAAAAACCAGACATTTTGTTTCTTCTTTTTTGAATGAATCGTCAGTAGTAACAACGAACTCTATTCTTAGGAATGATATACGCATACCACACAATTGTTGCTGTAGCAGACAAGCCAAAAATGACGAGAGCTTACTTTCCTGAAAAAAAAAACCGGCGGTGCGATCCCAAACGTCCACGAGGTTAGGATGTCTGGCAATTATTCTTTCACCCTTCATTTTAAAAAAAGAAGCACTGAAAGATTTTTCTGTTGTTCGCTACAATGTTTATGATCTGGATTCCAATATAAAGAAAGGACATAAGACAAGTGAATCCGATTATCAGAAAATCCCGCTTTACCAAAAACAATCTCAAGAAAAGCCCAAGCCAACCACGTTACGCCGTGCAGATATCCTGGAGACGATAGCAATCGACATTGCAGATGTCCAGGAGGTGTATCGTTGAGGTAAATTAGATATATTAGACTTTGCTACAACTGCAAAAAAACCATTGAAATCACACGAAGGATAACGCAAAATAGACCTCTCATGGTACTTTTCTATACTGTTTACGCGACGTTACCTTAGTGGTACATCTTATAGATATTGTATTAGTACGCATGCAAGACGTATATAAATGTGTGTTCTACATTGCTTTTTTCCCTTTGCCACAAGCATTAGTTTGTTATATTTATGACTAGTGTACGTAAATATTGGGATGAACTTGTATGCTTGAAATTTACATTCTTTATACATTATTTGGGAGTTTGGCCAGCCCCCTTTCTTAGGTTGCCTACGTGTTGTTGGCATTTATACTTCATATACATGTCTTGCTAGCTATTCAGCACTGTTCGCTGTTACTTGGCACCTAGTTTCAAGAATAATGTGTTTCCATTTTTGAAGTGCTGCATACTGCATGAAGTCTTCTTTGCGAAGTGCCAATGTGACAACACACTCTTGCGGAAGCACAAGGAGCACAGCTCTAAACAAGAAATGTCCATCAAAAAAAAGCGGCAGTAAGTGACAGCAAACCAGTCGTGATCAGCACCAGCACCCTTGACACTAAGGGCAACCACAGTGGCGTCACCGAATAGTACACACATGACGGCTGTACAGGCCTCATGCAAAAACACTATCAGAGAAACAATTCAAACATTAAACTAAATAAAATGACAGCCTTGCCAACCTAGCTGTAAGTGCAGCTGGGTAGTAAGAAAGCTTTCCAAGTACACATAAAACACAAAAGAGTTCAGGTAAAACAGTTTATATTGACTTCCAAAATATTTTATATGCCTTCGCAACAAAACGACTTTATTTGTTATTCCCATCTGCCCTGGCTAACAGGGTACATATGGAATAACTACCACAATAGTAGAAATATTCACGACTCTAAAGTCACACACAGCAGAAATTTTGACAAAAAATAGAAAAAAAGAAAACATGTCAATCCTTTGTACAAGCACAAGATAGTTATGCAACTTGAAATATCTCACATTAAGTGAAATGGGTGGAAAACAACGCCAGAAAAGTGTGGACACAAAGAAATAATTGAATGGTGGTAACAAAAACAAAGCAAATTTACGAAACTAAATGGTTCACGGCTAGTGAAAAGTTTGGGTAACAATAAAGCAAAAGCACCTGTTGAGTGGTGGTTGTGAGTGCCATACAAATTTAAGCGATTCTAAACAAACTTCTAGGGAAATAGTTATAAACACTAGGAAAGGTGTGTATATAGAAATGACTGTAAGGTGGTTACAAGATCAGTAGAAATTTACGTGATGAACTGATTCCCTCTTAGTAAAATTGCAGGACAACAATAAAACAACAACAAAATTTTAGAAACAACTTACTACTGAATTCTGGATAGGAAAACAATACAAAGTTACACTATTTCATTATTTCACACAATTGATGTTTCTCGGGAACAAATGAAAAACGGGGAACATGGAAATGATTGAATAATAGTTACAACAAGACATATTTACCTGACTACGTGATTCACACCCAGAGGAAATGCTCTAAGAGCAATACACTAAATAAAAACGCATGCAAGCATGAAAATGATTCAATGGTGGTTCAAAGGTGCATGCCTCCATCATCAGTTGTGGGGGGGTTCTTGGACAGTTTCTGTTCTTGTGGTGCCAGAAACTGCCAAAATAGTTGCAGACCAGATTGGTTGAAAAGTGAGAAAAATTTCAAGGTCCAGAGGCTGAAAAAAATGTAATGCCTCTTCTAAAAATAAGATTTGAGAAGCCGCAGGTTGTCGACAACGCGGATATTTCCGCAGTGTGTGACTAACAATAAAAATCCCGGCCCTATACATTGCCTGGTAAAAACATTTCATGTCTGTAACAACACAAAGATATCTAGTTACACACAATGCAGGATGCCATCCGCAGATGAAAAAAATCGTGCTTCTCTTTTTCCCAAACCAGGAGAACTCCTGCGCCAAGATGACCGTCAACAGTAGCTTGAGAAGGTGCCTTGTGCAGGCTGTTGCAGTAGCACCTCCCTTGCAAACAAGTTCATCAATCTAGGCATGGGTACAGGACAATCTGTGTTGTTAATACAGATTTTTGGGACTGGTATAATACAGAATGGCCGCCTACCATTGTCTCTGAAAAAGACAGTATGTGACCGCTGCATCTTTCCGGTTCTCACCTACGGGCCAGACACTTCGAGGCTCTTAAAAGTATATCTAACGTAAATTAAGGACTACTTACCAGGCAATAGAACGCTAGATGATGGGTGTAATATTGAGGGACAGGAAGAGAGCATAGTGGATGTAATGTAATGTCAGCCTTGGCACTACTAAGGCATTGTAAGTGTAGTCTCATGCCTTGTTGTTGATGTTGTATTCATATCTCCTTTTTGAATAGATTGGAGTTGTATTCTTTGTTTTTTAGTGTTCCTACTTCTTAGTGTAACATTTCTTCTGTGGTTTTCTTTGGCTTTCGTGTTCATCTTTCTCTGTTTTATGCTGAGTGTTTATTTGCTGACATTGTATTTTAGTGTTGCTTGATGATTGTTCTTTTTTTTACAATCATCATGGGAGGCCCCGCCTGCGGTTCTTACCTTGGGACCTCCCAGTGCATCTGTACCCATTCACGTTTCATGTACACGCTCGATCAATAAAATTCAATTCAATTCAAACCTTAAATATACCTTAGCATTGACACTACTAAGCCAACCTTAAAATTAACTTTCACTGCTGAGTGAGGTACCACTATTACATGCAATGCATCTTATGCTCGCCCCTCTGTCCTTCCTGCGTCTGTCCTGCACTGTCCGCACAGCTGCGCCTCTTCTCCTCTCCTCTCTCCGATAGCGAACACTCTCTCCCAAACAGCTGCGGGTTGGCGCAGCGCGCTCTCACTCCATCGCTAGTCGCCGGTGGGCGCCGCTGCGCTCGGCGCTGCGCGCGCTGGGCATGTGCAGGACTCTCTCTCTCCGCGCTGTCCTCTTCTTCGGCGCTGTGAATATAAAGGGGCATGCCGCGCTGCGACGGTCTCAGACGACGGTTGTCCGCGTTACGCTTGCACTCTCTCGCAGTACTCGACGATTGCTTGATGCAGTCGTCGAGCCTCTAACTGTGAATTTTACGGAGCAAAAGACACTCATTATCGTCTGATATAAAGACCGTACCCGACCATACGTGTACTGCATGTGCATTGCATGGTGAAAATGAAAAATTACGCCCACCTCCCCTTCGCGTGAGAATCCCTGCTATAAGCGTAATCAATACGATGGAAAACGCCAATATAACCCCTTTTGAGATGCGTTGCATCACAACAGGGTTCCCGTGAGGGGAGGTGGGCGTAACTTCTATAAAAACTATATTTTGTGAATGAGGACCACGAGGACACTTTAGCCCAGCTACAGGTCCCATCTAAATCTGCACAATATTTTTTTTGTCTATCCTAACCGCTCGGTTGATTCAACAGACAATATATACCAGGATGAAGCCATATCCACAAAATGTTGCAAAAGGAAACATGCACACTCTGCGACAGCGTACCTCCCATAGACGTATACATCCTGCAGCAGAATGGCTAGGTGGGTTGGTTTGTATATATGCATAACTAAATTTTCGAAAAGCACATCAGCGAAAACCTCATCCTGTGGTTTTCTTCACTTGTCCTGTTAGGCCTAAATTTTTAGTTGAAGTATACGTTGCACAGCAGGAAGCATTAAAGTAGTGCAAGAACGTTTTACCACACAATCCCATTCTAACATTGTCTTCTCCTAATTTACCTCTTTGTCAAAAAATTTCCAGTTGCCATTGTATTCCAATTGCCGAGGTTAGAATTCTATTGCAGTCAGTTGTTTACACACGCTTTAATTAAATAAGTGCATTTTGCTGAAGGTCTTTCAGTGGCCTTTGCGTTTAAACAGTGGCCACGTGACGGTGGTGGCGGCGGCATTGCTTAAAAACTGGGTGGGAATGAAACCAAAATAATAGATCCCCCTACTCACTTTGGCTACTACTGCACCTAGTATTCCCTGATCCCAAGCAAGCTGAATATTTTGCACTTCAAATTTGCATAAATGCACAGTTAATGAGGCCACTGAAGAACACCTACCGCAACATTCCTGCAACACAGTGCATGGTTGGGCATGAGACGGCATTGGCGTACACGAGGAACTAGGGGATAACAAGTTAAAAATCTTTGTCTCAGCAATGAAGCACATGCGAAATATATGGACTTGGGTGGCATTTAGGGAACAAACATGAGTGGGAGACGGAATAATCAGAACGCAAACAAGATGCTCGTGAAGTAAAACATGATACACGCAATCTGCAATTGATAATGGCTCAATTTTACGGCATACAGCAGGCTTTGTTTGCTGCAAAGGTGGGATGACTTGACTGTATAGCATGCTATACGTGGTAGGTCTTCCCCTAGTAAAAGTTGGCAGTCAGTCTTGTTGCGAGTTTGGTGTTGCATTTGCAGTTCAGCGCTAGACGTAAAATAGACACCAACTTGTGCTAAAACAAGGTTGCTATATTCAGCAGAACGGAGTGCTAAAAATAGAAATGTCACAATAGCATTTTTTAAGCTGCTTATGCTTAACATGGTGAAGGACTGAAAGTGAGTCATCAACATCACCAGCCAATCTACGCCTACAGGAGGGCAAAGGCCTCTCCCATACATCGTCAATTATCCCGGTCCGGCGCTAACTGGGATCAATTTACCCCCGCAAACAGTTTGATCTCATCTGCCCATCTTACTTAATTTCGGCCGCCCTCTACATGCTTGCCTTCTCTAGGGATCCACTCTCTTCTCTAATGATCCAATGGTTATCTTGCCTTCATTATTACATGCCCTGCCCACATTCATTTCTTCTTAGTAATTTCTACTAATATGTCTGTAACACGCGTTCATTCCCTGATTCACTCCGCTTTCTTCTTGTCGCATAATGTTATACCCATCATCTTCCGCTCCATTGCGCGGTTAGTGATTGGGCGATTCCATTCCATTGCGTGCTGAGTACTATCGCACAAAGTTTGTCATTTTAAAGTTTCTCCGCCCAAATCGCAGAAATATATACACAGAGGTTGTAAAAATGGAAATGCCTGCCACTCGTGTTCATTCCATCACTGCCGCAGATCAGGGTTTCCCCATTCGGGTGAACAATCTCTCCTTCTGTTTACTTACTAACTGTACAAAAGCCACCTTCTATGCTGCGAACACAAACCGATTGCGAAAACACTTCTAAGGCGTTGTGCCTTTACGCACGAGTGGGAAACGAGGCTGCGCTAGAGAATATAGACAAAACCTCCAAACAGCTATGCCATTGTGGCAAATCAGCACTGCGGAGCCAGTAGGAGCAACGGGTGCAGCTGGCAGTGCGGGAGATTATGTTTAAGTCAGGTGGCGTGGCCATTCCTAATGGCTGTGTCCCGGTTTATGTGTTTCTTGTCTGAATAAAACTCAGTTACAGTTCAGCGCTTTCTCCTATCTTCTCTTCTTGTTATGTCCTCGTCTACGTGCGCTGTTAATCCATTGAACATCGCGTCAGCAACAACCACTTTTGTTTAGGCACGCTTCACAAGAATATAACTTGGGCTGGTTGGTTCGAGAGAAAGCGGAATCCAGCGGAGCGGACGGACGGAAACTAGAGAGTTTTAATAAAGAACGCAACCGAACGCAAACTGTTAGCGAACGCTATTTTTTTGCGTCGTTCTCACTGCGCATGCGCCATACGTTAAGCCGCTTCTGTGTTGAGCGGACGGAAGATGTGCGGATGCGCTTTCAGCGAAAAAGCGTGCGTACGTAAAGCCCCTTGCGTTTCAAACATGGCGTCAAGTAGCGGGACAAGCATCCACGGTTCCGCTTTTCTGTCGACAGTAATTTGCTTCTAAAGGACAAAGTTCCTTGCTCCTACTTTTTAAATATGTCGAGTGCTTAGCACATCACCCTCGCGCAGCTCTGTATCATCGTGAGATCTCTGACTGTCCAAACGAAGCTTCGTAGCCAGGCCAGCGACCGAAGCGGTGTGTGAGTGTGTGTGTTGTACGCGCTTTCGCGGTTAGATGCGACGTTGCGCTTCTGCGTTGGACAGTGCTTCCCATGTTGTGAATTATCTTTCTCGACCGACGTACGACTCAACCTCGCATAGGGTATGTACAGTGCAGTGTGCGTGGCTAAAAGTTTTCTTGCCTTCCGCGCCACAGTTTAGTTACTGGCTGTTGGACCCCACAAACCGCGCGCGAAGTGAGTGCCAAAGTTGCGACGGGCAGGAGGAGGCAACCGATAGCCGGTCAATCCACATTCGAACGTGCAACGCATGTCATTACGTTGTGTTCGTTCGAAACGCATCTCTGGATTAATTTGAAGTTGAATAAAATGTATGCGTCAAACCCGGGCATTCGGTTCAGGGCGTTCTGTAAGATTGCACAAAAATGTTGCGCGGGACTGCAACGCTTTCTTTATGGAAAGTACTCAGGCAAAATAATATTCATGTCGTGCTGTGGCCGTGTTGCATTCAACACCAACGGGAAAGCGTTTGTTTGCACACTTGTTTGAATAGTTGTAAACTGTCCAAGCACGCCAGCTCTCCGCCAGCAGATGCGCCGCCGAGTCATTTTGCAAAACATTCGAGAAATGGCACCGTATGCACTACCGGGTCACTACGCAAAACTAATGAGACGCTCTACTAAAACTCCCCTCGCGGTGCTTACGTAGCGGCGCAAAAATGTAGCGTTTAGCGTACGCAGAGGCAACAGACGCTGTAATGAAAGCGCATGTGTTTATCTACTTATCGCCCCGTCCCGTTAGTAACGCTACCGCTTTTGTTCGAAGGCACGTTTCGCACAACTCCAGCAACAAAGTACAACCTATATGCCTTTTCAGAGATATTCTGGCAAAACTAATAAATCGAGATATTTCGTAAGTAATGACGTTGAGATGCACAATACACTCGAGGGGAAGGCGATGAACAAGGTTTCAATGCCAACGGTCTAAATAGCGTTGCCTCGGTGACAACTGTAGTCGGGCTTTCGACTCGCTGAGCTCTTGCAGACGAATTGAGTTCACAACACCATTCACACCGCCGCACACAATCTTCATTCATTCCCAGAACTAACAGTAGGCATTTGAGTAAAATTCAACGCTCTCATCTTGTTACACTTCTAAACTGAATGGCGCAGCACGCGTCTGACAGTTGCACTTGTTACACGCCGAAGGTCGTGACCAGTGGATTGGATTGGCTCATATGATGTGGCTTTATAGCACCATCGTTATTTTGCGGTCTCAAAACAACATATCAAACAATGAACTGTTCAACGGTTGAAACTGTAGCGTTAGGGCACATTTTGTGTATCTATGTTGCTTTTATCTTAACGGGAGGAACTCATCCTCCACTTTAAGAATTGCGGGTATAAAGAACTAAACGGCGCCCATGGCTCTGATACAAATAAAAGAACATTGTTTGGCCCAAACCTCAAGACCAAAATAAAATTCGTTCTTTTTAAAGAATTTTGCTAACGAAAATAAAATACGATAATTTATCTGCCTAAATCGTGCATTGCTATTCGAGTAGCCCAACATACAAAAATGGCACGAAATTCAAACAACAGAATCAAAAGCGCGGACATTGTATGTTTGATATCTCAAGACATTACGTGTGTATAAGTGTAAATTGAAGATAAAACGCATAAAGCTAATGTCTTACTTCATAAATCAACACTAGGAACGTCAATTTTCTATCCCAGCAGCTTATCAAGCCACGCGAACGATCCCGACTGCAGCACACAGTTTTTTTTTTCAGGCAAGTGCGCTAGCTTCATTATCAGCACCTTTTGCTTTTAGAAGTTGTGAAACACAAGTGTATTTTGCTTAAGAATGTAGAATTTTTCGACTGACTATTAAGGCGCAAAAGAACAAAAGATGTCAGATTTTGGCGAAACACACATGAACATTGCCATTCTTTTGTGGCAGCTTAGACTTTTACTAGGCCATGCGAAACAACTAAGCCAATGCAGGGAGTGCATGCCCTCTTGAGACCACATACCAAAAATTGTTTGCTCCACCTCTTTAATAAGTGACCACTCCAGTTTGTGTCGCAAAATATTTTCATATTAGAACCAAGCTGAACAGTGGTAGTTAGGAAATTTTAACACTCACACGAAACAATTTCAAGGACAATGAGCTTTCCAAAGTTGTGGTATAGTTGTAATCCTCCAGAAGTGGGATAATAAAGCTGAGGCATAAAATTAACTCCTACGAATCTCAAATGCTCTGAAGTTACAAAATCCTAAAGTAACTACCAACCTTGAAGGTCTTTTATTTTTGAATTCAGCGATGCCTTTTTCAAACAGAGTATTTCACCTGCCTTCAAGCCCGTATGTTTGGTTAGGTGTTGCTGGAATTGCTTTCAAAACATGGCAAAGCGTATTTTTTTAGAGAAAAACATTGATGGACATAAAAATCCCTTTTGATATTTTTACTACAATTTCGGATCTTTTCACTGCCGGGATGTTTACCAAGCTCTTGGTTGGAAGAGAAAAATTACCAACAAAATTCCGCGCGCACGCAAGCGTGTATTTTGTGACGAGCGCACGGCTGTATACAGGCATTTGTGCGCTTCCGCCACGTCAGGGGCTCACAAAAAATAAAATACTGAGGGCAGAAAATACAAGCGCATGTCAGCGGGAATCACGTGGAGCGCCCGGCATCATCTACGCTTGCGCGTTGGCTTACGCCACGTGAGGGGCACTCAAAAAAGAAAAGAATTTACTGAGTGCACGTGGGAGTGCGGCTCGGGGCGAGCCCCCGGCATCATCCAACTTGCCCGTCTAGAACACTCTGCCCAGCGTTTGTGACGTGATCTCTCGCGTGCTGTTCTACTCGCCAGTTCCCGTACGCTCGCGCCGGAAGTAGGCAGAACCGAAAAGCTCGCGCTGCAGACTTCGAGCTCGCGAACCCGGTAGCAGAAATTTCGAGCACTTGGTACACGGTACACCTTGTTAAATATGTTTAAGCCAACGGACCAAACGATCCCGGCCGGCCACTCATGGAGAGCTTTCCGAAGCAAGTTAGGAAATCAATGTTGTTGCTACAGCCAGGTCTCCGACGAAGGGAGAGAGAAAGAGAGAGAATTCACTTTATTTTCCAAGCAAGTTTTGTAGGAACGCGTGGTGGCTGCTGGCCTAAGGCTGGCGGCGGCAGTGGCGGCTCGGTGAACCAGAAGTAGCTGTGCCCGCGGTTGCGACCACCCGAGCGCGTCCTTCCACTGCTGGACGCAGGAGATGGGGTGGAATTGGCTAAGAGGGCAGGCCCATATGCCGTGGCTTATTGCGTCCAGGCACTCACAGAGGGGACAGTTGGGCGCAGGGAACTCATAGGAGTTGGTCTTGTGGAGGAGATATCGACGGGCGGGAGAGTTGGTCTGAAGGAGTCGCCGTAGGCGCTTCTGAACATTGGTGAGGGATGTGTGGGCCGTGGGGAAACAGCGGAGGGATGGGCGATAATGCTCTGTGGCTTCTTGATACGGAAGGAGATGATCGCGTGACGACCGAGCACTGTGTTAGAGAGCCGGAGGAAGTGCAGCACGGCTGTTTCGTTCTCGTGCTGCTTTCTGGGCTGTCTCATTGCATCCAACCACAGTTGGGGACGTGGTCCATACGTGATGATGTCGGGCACTTGACATGTGGATTTTGTAGAATCTTGAGTGTGGTAGCCCAAACGCTACCACGAATGAAGTTTTGAATTACCGTCTTCGAATAAGTGATTATAATGTGTGGTGGGAGCCTAGTGATGCGGCCCAGGGCTATTGCCGCCTCTTCCGCCATTGCGGGGTAAGATTTCCGTACGGTGAGGAAAGTGACCGGGTAGATCCCGCCAGCTCTCCTGTTCCTCCAGCCTTTCACCGTCGGTACAAGCTGGGGAAATGTGTTTGTTAACATATGTGGGTGAACAGTGTCGCCAGCAATTTGTCAGGTCAGATTTTGTATTGTCATTACGAAGGTAGAATGAGCAAGTAAAATGGTAGTTTCACTGAATAAAAACTCCTATGAGCATAAAATTTTGTTCCGGCATATGTTGAGTTTAATTTTTTTATTATGTAATCCACAATTATATTTTCGTAAAAGCTATATTGTTGGATTACAAATCTTGCACGAAACCCTTGCTACCATACAAAACCCATACAAAACCCCTCGGTAACTTCAAAACAGTACGCCTGCGGATAGCTTGAAAATAAAGTACAGCAGATATAGCTAAAATAAATGTAACTGCGATGGACATGTTCGAAGTAAAACACGGACATAGCAGCAACATCTGAACAACGTCAGCATAATATGTCTAAATACCGTCCACATATGAAACAGAAGCAACATCGAGGGTACGTCTTTAGCATGGTTGAAAGAACGTATGACATCAAGGTACCAGCAATGTTATCTCAACATCCAAATATTTTCATAAACATAATGCACTGTGTACGGATCAATAAAATTGACAGTTGGGCTAGTTGGTTTTGATTCATCGTAAGTAGCGCTCGAGACGGGACACAGAAGAGGAGACACACACGACGGCGCTAACTCGCAACTGACTTTATTAGGCGAAAACACAAATATATACCCAAAAGAAAGAACACATGCCCAGGTCAAACCCGAAAAAGCAGTTTGATAAACACAAAGGTCAAAGGATCACGATTCGAAAAAAAAACACAAGATTACACTGCACATAGTCAACAACCAACCAGCGAAACATCTAAGTTAATGCATTTGAAAAGAACAGAAATTCCTTTTCATGAAGTGCTACCGACGCGTGGCTGATACACTTATCCTCGTGTTTTCTTATATAAAAAGCTTCGATTACCTCGCGTGTCAATTGGTGCCTGTGTCGCCATAACACACTGGTGTTCTCAAAAAGTGGACAGCATTGCGCCTGGGTCTTATCTTTGTGGGTCGCGCAATGTCGAGTGATATGTGCATGAGGGTTGTTTTTGAGCGAACTCCGGTGTTCCATAAGACGAACATTGATGCATCTGCCTGATTGGCAGATATAAACGTTGTGACATGATAATAGAAATGAGTACACAATGGCAATGGCAATGGCAATGGCAATGAGTTTACTGATTGCCATTGCAACACCCTTTTCAGCAATCAGCAACACCCTTTTGTAATTAGACGTGGTAGCTGTAGCAAGGCCCTCGGAAACTTTCTGGAAGGGTTCGCATGTAAAATGGCGCTCCCGCAGTAGCTGCTATCCAGAGACGGTCGATGTTGACTCTTCGGGAGCTCCCGAATTCCCGATTTCTTGAGCCAATAAAATAGCATGGGTCATACTGAGTGCAACACGTTGCCGTAACAAGGGGAGCTGAAGAGGTGTTTAAACACTTGAGGGCAATGAAAGTTACCTATGCCTCAATACAAAACGTACAGCGCAAAAACAAAGGAAAAACGTTGCCGACGCTGTCAGCCACGAAAGCAAAAAAGCAAGGAAACGGAAAAAGTCTATCTTAGCTTGTAGTGGACCCGAAAAACTCTGACACATCTTGCTGACATAGATTGCAAGATGGTCAAAACTGTAGCCATTGATGACAATTGGGAGCACCATTGCAACTTTAGGCAACTTCAGTTGCGGTATTAGATTGTAACGTGAGGGTTGATTTGAGGTTGCAAAAAGAAAACGTGTAATAATCGGCTAAATACAGTAACATTCGTATTTGTATTTAACTATTTAAATTGAAATTAAGAAATATATGATATTTGTTCAGCTCCTCTTTTGTTTTGATTGTTCAGCATACTTGAGCATGACAGCATCATGTGATGTTTTCAGACTGCCTAGAGATGAACGAACTCATGTTGCTCATGGAAATTCGCTGAAGCACTGATTGAAATTTAAAAAAACTAGGGAAATTTTGACACATCAGTTTGGTAGGCGCCCTGACTATAGACCACAATTTTGCGACCTTCTCAGGATGGCACCATTTGCCCGAGATTGGTGTGTAGCTTTGTAGGCATTTCCCGGGGGATAGCGGGAGCAGCCACGGCCCAGCCACATCCCACCAGGCACAGTGGACCGCGTATCGTGTGCCTGATTCGGACCCCTAATCTGATTTGAAAATTAGTAAGTTCATATTCAACAGTTTGCAACCCACAGTTTAACAGTGCAGTAGAAAGTGGGTTAAAGGCGAGTGAAAGCTAGTTGCATGCGAGGATTGCGTATGCTGTACACAGGCTGCAAATGGACCATGCTGTGCGTGGTTATCACCGAAATCGCGGTTTGTGGAGCTATATTTCTCTGTGCCACACTTTTTCCAGTCAATTGCTGCACCCGACTCTTATACCCTACGAATTAGCTGTGCACTTCACCGTCCCCGCAGAGCGGAGCTGTAGCACTAGAAAAGCGTTGATTTTTGTTTGTTTCTCGTCTATAAAATGCACACTGCTAACCTGTAGGGAACAGAAATTAGCGGTAGATAATGGGATTGGAAGCAATAACTGGGGTATAAAAACAGCGTACGACAGCGCGTATTGTTGCAAAGGTGCTGCATTGAAATATGTTCAATTGGGCGTGATAATCTATTGGCGGAAGCACTCAGGGACCCTGAAAATTTTAGTTATGGTTTTAATGCATAACGATCTTGTGATTGTTATTTTTTATGTACTCAACAACTGAAAAGTCTGAAAATTGTGGGTACAGCTGTTATATTCAAGAGGACTGCCATGACAAAATATACCACTCATAGGCCATGAATCTGATAAGACAACATGCGACACGGTGCATTTGCAGCCTGTGCGCAGCATGGGCAAACCCGCCGTACAATTAGTTCTCGCTCACTGTGAGTGCGCTCTCTAGTGCACTGTTAAACTGTAGGGTGCTGACTCGTTGAATAAAATTGTACTTGTCAAAACCTCGGTCCTAGGACAAATCGTCAGGAATGCTATTGAGTAAGCACTGTTTCATGATAATGGCACTATCTAACCTCATCGGTGCTTTATTTTTAAAAAGTTCATAGCATTATCAAAAAACCGTGAAAGATGCAGCTTCTCGCACAAGTTCACGAAGTGTGCTCTGAAATCGAGTCTGCGCTTAAAAACGTTCTTACTGGATGAAACATAAATTATAATCGTACAAAGATCTAAATATTGCCAATGTAAATTCAACAGAAATTCGTCTTTATTGTCTTTTACGCAGCATTTATTTATACTTCCTCAGAAACTTCACTGCAGCAACCAAGCACAAGCTCAGAAGTTCTTGTAGTGTATATACAAGGCTTGCTCAGTTTTTTTTAGTATCCTGTGCAAGTTTCTAACCTCTGTTGTTGGCTAGAAGCTTACTGTGTTAATAACCGTGGAATAGAACAAGCTGACATTGTTCTTGTAAGTGCTGCGGCACTAGCTCAAGAGGCAGCGGCTTTGTTGCCATTCACTATGCCGATGTGGAAAAAGCCATGTGTGCGTTTCTCCTGGCAGGCCCCTGGAGGCAGTGGGGTGCCTGTAGTAATGAGTCAGTGCTGAGGTAGATAATGTTAAGCAATTATCACAATACAGACCTCAATCAAGAGCTTCTAAGAAGTTTAGGTAGGTATCGGTTTGTAAAGGTCAGTTAAGATATTTGGAAAGTGTAGGGCATTTTCTTGCACGAAAGGCAAAAATTGTATTTTTAGCTGTGATGACGTTTCTCAGAAGATTTTGCTCTAGGAGTGTGTAGGCATTTTATTCGCAAATGGTGGTGCGTGCATGCTTCCCAGCTTTGAGGTAGTGCTTGGGCCGTTGGTATCCTGTGAGAACTGCAGCAGAGACGTGAATATTACCGGCTGGTTTTTCTTTTTTTGTTTTTCTTTTCATTGCGAACACAGTACACTGCTAGCCTTTAAATGGAGGTTGCAAACCTTCCTTAGAAAGCTAATAAAAAAAGAAACAACCGAGCAAGCGATGTTTCTGCAGTACAAATAAACCGCTGTTTTGAAAGTAGTAAAGATGATGCTCAGTGAAACACTGCGGCGATTAGTTTGTTCTTCGCAAAACAGTATTTCTGAAAGAGAAGTTCAGAATGCAGACTGGCTGTAATTTTAGAGCAGTCGTAGTTACTAAGATAGAAGCCGTGGCTTTCTACAGTGCTGTGAACCTCTTAAAAATAAGTCGTTTGTGATCTTGGAAAGGGCTGTATTGCTAATCAGTGAGTAGTCAGAAGCATTACGCATTTTTTTGCAGAAAATAGTTTTTTCTACCTTTTGTTGTAAGACAACCGCTGGTGGCTTTAGTGAGCAACTACTGATGCCCACTCCTCACCCCCCTACACACACATACGCACCTTTTTTGGCATCTTTTTTTGTCAACTAGGACTGCACGCTGCAATTTCTGTGGCTGCAAAGCTCGTGCGAGCGTACTGAGTTTGTTTGCTGCCATTTCCGTGGCCTCAACAATATTGTGTCACAGAGTTTTAGAATCTAGGCAACTGACCATTCATAGCCCTAGTGCAAAAAAAATTGTGTCTGTTTGTTTCTTATTGCGTGTGCTTTTCTTTTTTTTTCGAGGTTCAACACTGCGACTGCGAGGACACCAGTGCACAGAATTTTGCGGCGTGTGCTTCTTGCAATATCCTCGCTTTATTACACAAGACTAAAGAGGAAATGCGATACTATGCCCTAATTGATACAACTGAAATAAAGCCAACGGTATGTAGGCTGTAAAAAGTGCAATTATATAAGTACGAGGTCCAGGTTTTGTATTTTCATGATAGAAGCATTCCTTTCCCGTCATTCGCACAAACCTTTTTTACTAAGTGGCTGCTATGAGGCTTTTTGATCTTAGTGATTATTCGAATAAATGCTAATGTACTGCAGCACTTCTGAGATGCACTGGTTTAATTTGATAACGTTACAGGTGGTTAAATGTATGATGCCTAAAAATGACAGAACTGTATCAATAAGTGTTCTCAAAATACACATTTCATGGGCTTTGTTTTTCCAAATGAGAGATTGAAATGGCCTATTTTAACACACTTCAGTGTGCTATGTAATGAGCAAAACTCGCCTGCTAGTTTCCCACAGTGGACTGGGACACTTATACCCTAGTTACACGGGCATAGTTACCCCGCTAACCATGGTTAACGCAAACTGAGCTTGGGCACCTCAGTTCGGTTACGCTAACCGCAGTTGCCGCAGCTGCAGTGTTCAAAAATCGCACAAGTCAGTTTGCACGGAAGTGGCGGCGCATCAGTGTAGGCAAAAAAAAAATGACCTGGCGTTCGAAGAAGACGAAGGCCTCAAATAGCGGGAGCTCCGAAGCTGCCCCCAAGAGGAGCTTGTGCTCTTTGCGTCTCTCTCGCAGTCGGCATGACCGCGCGTGAGCAGCAGCTCGTTTCCCGGTCCACCCGATCAACTATGAGAAAAGCCTAAATTTTAAATTCCGCTGATCGTTTGCCAAAAAAATAAACAAAGCAGGCAATCATGAAGCGTTTTCAGCACTCGAAAACGATCCGTGCGCAAGTCGGCCGTTCCTGCAAACACGCCGGCGCGTCTGTCCGCACGGCACTGAAAGCGGCTCGAACCAGCCCAGACCACGGTGGCAACAACTTGTCGCCCCTCTTCGAAATCAATCGGATCGCGAAAAAGAAGTTCCATATGCGACAAAGGTGATATTATAAAGGTTAAAAATTGTGCTATGTATTATAATTCGCAGTTGTAGAGATAGCGCCGGTCAAATATCGACCGCGATCCTAAGTTCCCAACACCGAACCGACCCGAGAACAAGCCGGTCGCGAGCTGCTGGGGAAGCCCCTTTTTCGCCGTGCGCGAGTGCGCCGCGTTTGGGTCTGAAGCAACTGTTTAACGATATTTTTTGTCTACACTGCTTCGCCTTTGGTTTTTATCGTGAGGTTAAAGTTTGTTACTTTATTTTTGTTACGCTCACAACCAAGTGACCGCTGTCGACACACTTGGAATTTCCCATGTAACAGCCAAAACCGCAGTTTGCGATAACCGCGGTTCAAATTTAGTAACCACCGTTAAACGTAACTACAGGTACTTCCGCCATGTAACTAGGGTATTATTCTCAATTTTGATGGAATACAGAAGCGCTAAAAAAAACAAGGACGAAGGTAGAAGTAGACAGCACGGCGCTTACTCACAACTACTCGTTTATTGAAAAACATACAAATATATACCCTCCAGAGTGCACGTGGTCGGATTCCCTCCCCCATTATACACACCATTACAAGACTTAACAGCGGTCGAGGCACATGCGGCAGAAAAAAAAAATAAGATACAACACACGCCAAACTTATAGTACGCAAACCCTGAAAAACAGCGCCACAACCTTAGATAGACCAAAGCATTAGTTCCGCAACGTGTCACACAGATAGGAGTATTCCTTGTCGGTCAAATTGAGGGAGGGGGCGCTGACACAGCGTTTCCCACACCTTTTAATGTGGAATGATTCGATAACTTGTCTCGTGGTTTTGTCCCGAAATTTTGATAAAACTGAAGCCTCGCAAAAAATTTTTTACGGCAAAATCTTTTTTTTTCAGATTTGGCCGTAAAATGTTTTTTTACAGCAAAAACGCACAGATTTGAGATTCCTTTTCGTGCAATAGTAACCGAAAGGGGCACTTGGTAGCTAGAGGTTTCTACGTTCTTGCAGACTCATTTACAAAACCTGGTGGTGTGCGACCCGTTCATCATCCCGAATTCTGATGAACTTGTTAATTTTCTTAAGGTCTCAAACCCAGATTCCCGTGGTTTCTTTAGCATTGATGTGCAGGACTTATATTATTCAATGCCCTTTGATGATCTTTTGAAGAGTGTCCGGCTATGTATCACGGAATATAATGATGAAATCAGGTTTAGTAACAATTGCGGCGTGTCGGTTAATACTTTCATGGAAATCCTGTCTTTCTATTGGGAGTCTACGTTTGTGGAATGGAAAGAAAAATTGTCTGTTCAAAAAACAGGTGTATGTATAGGATCCAAAGTTGCCCCTGTGCTTAGCAACATTTTCCTAGGCAAAATGGATAGACAAATCCACCTCAACCTTGGTGGGGCGGCTACAAAAATTGTAAGGTATGTCGATGATTTCCTGGTGTTTGTAAAGTCTGATAGCCTTCGCCGCAGGGTTAGTGATGTTCTGAGTCTTTTTGAGCAGTATGGTCGTGGACTGAGCTTTACAGTAGAGCTACCGAAAGAGAATGAACTACAGTTCTTAGAATTAATGCTTTTTCTTGAAGAATACCACGTGTGCTCGGCGTACGTCCCGCGCTCAAAAATGCCCATATTAAACTTCAACTCTGGGCACTCAAAGGTAGTAAAGATGGGAATTGCTGCTTCTTGTCTGCGTTCAGCCATTACAAAATCTTGTTCTGATAGAGTGTCCACAAGTTTTCATAATCAATTAGATAGACTAAGCAAGGCTAGTTTTCAAGAGTCGTTCGTGCGGAAGGTTGTTCTGAAGTTAATAAAGTGTGTGAAGTCTAATTGGGCGGCCAAGGAAAAGGACAGCGAAAAACAGCCCACAAAACAGGCAGTCATTCCCTACGTGCATACGTTGGCGCATGGGTTGAAGAATGTTGCCAATGGGTTTGATGTTAGAGTGGTTTTCTCGGCTCCGAATAAATGAACGGTGTGTGTAGCAAAGTAGATAGGTTATTATCAAATAGTAAAAAATGCCCAAGAAAACGAAAGTACGGTGTAGAGCACAACCCCCCCTTTGTTCGTTGTGCAACGTGTGTTGTTTATTCCTTACCGTTGAATTGTGGCCATATCTACGTGGGCCAGACTGGGCGATGCTTGAATATACGCCTGCAAGAGCATCGAAGTTCTGTAAATTCGAAGGATGGCTCTAAGTTGGCGAAACACTGTTCTGCGTGTGGATGTACACCGATTTTTTTGCGAGGCTTCAGTTTTATCAAAATTTCGGGACAAAACCACGAGAGAAGTTATAGAATCACTCCACATTGAAAGGTGTGTGAAACGCTGTGTCAGCGCCCCCTCCCTCAATTTGACCGACAAGGAATACTCCTATCTGTCACACGTTGCGGAACTAATGCTTTGGTCTATGTGGCGCTGTTTTTCAGGGTTTGCGTACTATAAGTTTGGCGTGTGTTGTATCTTTTTTTTTCTGCCGCATGTGCCTCGACCGCTGTTAAGTCTTGTAATGGTGTGTATAAAGGGGAGGGAAGCCGACCACGTGCACTCTGGATGGTATATATTTGTATGTTTTTCAATAAACGAGTAGTTGCGAGTAAGCGCCGTGCTGTCCACTTCTTCCTTCGTCGTTGTTTTTTTTGAGCGCTTCTGTATTCCACCAAAATGAACACATACCAAGTAGCCCAACTTTACGTTCTTCTTTATTAATCTCAATTAAGGGATGGTGTGGGGACAAACAAAATATTTGAATATTAAAACAGTTCTGTTGACTTTTTGCCAGAACTTCTGGGGCTTCATGTCAAACTTCATGTCAAAATTGACAATATTTTCTAATGATAACAAGGACAAACAGGTGCAATGCAGTTGCATAAGGAGAGCAGCGTAAAATGAAAGAAAGCTGTTTTGCAAATGGTAGGATGTTGCACCATTCTTTGGATGGCTCTTCAACTGCATGGCAGCTTTTAAAGTTGAAAGAATTATAGGCAAATCATGAATATCATCCCTGGCATTCCCTTGGAACTCCCTGAGGGTTCAGGTGAGCTTCAATTGCCTGCTTCTACTCAGAGTCAGCACCTAAAGCAAGAACGAACACCATGACTATATCATTTTGCACTTAAAACACTGATAAGCTCCGCAAGGTTGTTTGATCAGCGATTCCAAAGATTTGGCTTCATCACAATGGTGTGGAATCTAGTTTGCTGACTGCCCATTATCTTGCTGCTGCCTTCCAGTGTGTCACAGGGCCCTTGACACATTATAGTGCGGGGAATAGTGAAAACTTCAATCTGCCCCTTAAAGGAAAGCTGGCACAAAATTTCAAAGCACAGATGACTACATAAAAAGCTTTCTTTTTAAATAGAGAAACCCCTCAGGAAGGTTAACCTGTATATGTTCGGGAGAACATATTTTAAGTCAATTTTATTGTGTGCATGCTCGAAAAAGTAAATGATGGATTTCCTTTCGACATCGACATCAGTGTGATGCCATGTGTGCCTCTCCCCAAACTGCCTATGTCAGGGCTCCCATGACGTATTCATGGTGGCCTACTCTGCCTGATCCTTCTGAGAAAACGCAGATCCCTCAGTGATGGAGCCAGTGTTTTCTATTGAACACAATTGTCGAGAGACACGAGCTACAGCCCAGTCTTTAAACAAATGTCTGCTGTCGTCTTGGGTGAAAAGGAAGGAAATGCCCAAAACAGGCAGCACAAAGGACAAAGAAATAAGTAGAAACAACAGCACTTGTGTTTTTTCTCATTTCTTTGTCTGTTCTATCTCGCCCATTTTGCAGTCTCGTCTTTTTCAACTTAAAATCAACTTGGCCTAGCCTCAACCCTAACACGTCTTCATTGGCCCTTCATTGAAATTACGAAGGGTTTAATGGGTTTGTACGCTTGCGTGATGCATACAAAGGAGAGATCTTACTTATTTTCATTAACTTCGAATTGAAGAAGCAGTGACAGGTTAAAAATTTGCAACTTTTGCTGAATAGGAGGGGTCACCAAGCTTTTCAGGCGGAGAGCCGGGTTTATTGCAATGGACATGGAGGGGGCCAGAGGGCACATTGGTTGGGAGGGGAGGGGGGCTTTGCAGACAAATAAATTTTGGGGAGGAAATTGAAAGCAGTGCACAAAACTAGAATAGCAATCCTTATCATGTTTATTTCCAGCACGAATGTCACAAGCTTTTATGCCAGTTAGGTCAAAACTGCCTTGTCGGCCTTAAGGTAGAAAGTGACAGAGGATAAGGGGTCTACCATTGTGCCGGGGGCCACATAATACTGCCCCATGGGCTGCGGGTTGCCAACCCCTGATTTAAAGCATTTTCGTATATCGTCTGAACATGAAGCACTGGACAACCTAAGGTTGTCAGTTCGTGATGCCTTTACTTGTGCCAGGGATGGGTGGCATCTATGGAAACTTTCTGAGTGTTGCGAACAACTCAAGGCAGGTTTTTGTGGGAAATTGACAAGCATGCTCTCATTACGTTGCAACACTTGTGAGAGGGAACCCCTGTGTCAGAGGACCTGTTTACAGACTAGTTTCCTGGTGCTAACAAATTCCAAAATTTTTATGGCTGCTGCAAAGATCTTAAAGAAAGAATTGTTTTTACAATTTTTTACAGTCTTTGACCCCGCTCAAGCATTCAAATGCTTGCTCGGTTTCTATTCCTTTTGGTTGCTTGTCCATTTTTTATTAGCAAAGTACCGTAGAATATGTCTGGTCTTGTTTTTTTTTGCAGTGCCTCGCATGAACTCCTTACTACTGATCCTGCCAGAAACGCTGTGGATGAGAGTGGGCGAAATCTGTGCGTCACTGCTGGTAATCTCACAAGGTTTCTGGGATTTCTGCATCTTAAAATCGAGGAAATTGACATGCAATTTATCAGGCTTTAGACAATACCTGCTGTTAATTGTTACTGGTGGGTTCTTTAGCAGAGCCATAAAAAACAGTGTGATTGCTTTGTGTTTTAGGTTATTTCATCCCTTTTTTCAATGTTAGAAAGACGTGTTTGGCGAGTTGGTGCATCCTAACGATACTTGAACTTGGCGCGAAATATTGACAATCACAGAAAGTAGCTGGTGACAACAGGGAATCACTAGCAACTAACTTTTAGGCAGCGTAAGAACACATAATTGCAGGCCAAAGTTACGTGGCTCCACTTGCATGCAAAAAAAATTGTGATAAGGAAAGTTCACCGCCTAATAAATAAGCTCTTTCATCTGAACACCCGTTGAAATGTCACTGACACAATCGCATCCGTTCTTTCCTATGTGGGAAGCTTCCTGTATCTCCCTTCCTCATGTGTCACTGCACCTGGAAAATTTTCTCTTGCTTTTTAAGAGCGTCAAGCTTGCGCTTGCAGAGCTATGGTTGGGGTGATGCACTTCTCAACTGAGAGGTTTTGTTCATGTTCACGCAATTGCACGTTCACACACCTTCTAGTGTGCCCAATGCAGACCTCTCCACATGAAAGAGGTATCTCATAAGCAATGGTCCTATACAGCAACTTGCGTAGGCATTCGTGGGCTTTTTCTCGCACCCTTGCCTATCAAAGGGACCCGCAGCACTTACCCTCGACTACTCGGAATGTATTTTGGGATGACGTCTATTGTCCCAGCAATGACCTCCCACAAGAATCAGGAAAATCTGTTCGCTATGATGAAAGGTATGTGCGTTGCAAGATCGCACATAATCATTCCCTCTCAACTCATGGTGGACATTTCGGACAACGCGATGAAAGCTGCATTTTCTCTCCCGGAGAAGGGGGTGGCTCGCGCTGTTCTCTTCGGGAGCCTTCGATATATCACAGGATGGGGAGTTTTCTCCTTTTCTCCTTAACGTGGAGGGGTGTATTTCCGGTCTGTAGCAACAAAAAAAGCAGTCGTGGCTACCTGCGCGCAAGTGCGCACTCAGGCCTTTTGAAGCAATAAAGGTTTGTTTTCAAGCGGTCTGATTGAAAGGGAGGTATTGAGTTTGCCATTCGCACAACGTGCACACTCAAAGGAAAAGAAACGCTGAGACCGTTCGTACAGGTTCAGGCGTAGAAGAGATTGGTGCACAGCGCCGATGGCCGCAGAGCGTTACAAACAACCAATAAGACAGCTACGGCAGAAATTACGTAATTTTGGGGGTGCCAGGGGTGCATAAATTAATGAAAAATTGAAGAGAATGCGTTTGGTATTTCGGCGTCTTTTACATTGAATTGCGTGCTTGCGGCTTCATGTGCACGTGTAATATTTGGCTCGGGTATTCTTCGCAGTGTAATAGAAACATCACGTAGGTTGTTTACTGCTCAAAGCAAGTTGCAGAGTCCCTTTCATCTTGCTTACACTGCGGGCGCACATTCCTGCATGCTTGATAAGTGGTGAAAACAGCACCTCAACTCCTGTCCTTCATTACCATTCTTATGGTATGAGACATATTTTGAAGCTGTGACGCAACTTCACGGTTTTTATTTTCCCGCTCCTTTTCAGTATTACTGTTCGCATTTTAAGTTCTTTTTTTTAGTACTCTATGCGCTGCTGCTAACACAAATAACTGCAGGAATTGCAATTCTTTTATCCTGACAATCTGCACGCCGAAGCAGTCCGTAACTTTGTGGAGGCGTGACTTGCACTGGTTGGCGGAGATATGGAGTCCAGTACCCCCTTGCACAAGAACAAATATGGCGTTAGTGCAGCGACACGCATTTGAAGTAAACGCAGGAGGCTTACCCCATAAGAAAACATATGATTGTGTAAAGAGGCCTGCTTACCAGAGAGATGAAGTATACAGAGGAGCGCATTGATCAAGAAGAGTGGAAACTTTCCTGATGACATTTCGTTTATGCATGTGCATCCATGTACCTCTGGTTGTGTTCTTGCATTGAATAATAGTTGATACTCTTTGCCAGTCCTTGTCAGCTACTCACTCTGTGTGGTTGTCAATATTTTGCTGTGTTTACTAGGGTTGTTTTAAGCCACTTTTGCGCTCATTGCTAGACACAGCTAATGCAAATATTCTTAGGCAGCATTGTTCAAATAAAGCGCTCGCACTAACATGATTCTGTGTATACGAAAAGGCAGGATTAGGGCACAGTGAAAGAAAGGGAAGTTTGGTTTCAAATCGAATGTCCTCAAATATGAAGCTCACGGAAATGTAAAGGAGTTGTGAAGAGAAAATTCATCGCTCTTTTCTTAATTTTGTGTACTTGAATGACCTTTTAGGAACATGATTCTAAAATATTTTCACAATTCATTGCTTCTGAAAATTAGGAGACAACTTCTAAATTCTTGTTTTGAGGTGCATCGCAAGCCACTATGCACGCATCGCCAGTCGGCAGTGCAACTAGCAGTGACGCCACAGTAAAAACAGCCGAAAAAGCAATTCTCATTGTGTATATTGTTCTGTACAACTGCGAACCCAATATTTTAAAAATAATGCACTCTTTATTCGTTAGCAAACCAGTTTTATATTGACGTGACCGGTGTCACGACCGCTTCTGTTGTGTGGCAACCATTGTAACAGAACTCAGACATAGCCTCCTGTAGAGGCTATGACTCAGACCTACTGGCTGTTTGTACGATTTGTAACCAGTTTCAATGCTGAAGTTCACGTTTTGCTGCATTCTCTTTGGAATCGTACCTGTTTTATAACAAATGGCGAAAAATTGTCAAAGCAAAAAAAAGTGCCACATGTGCGATTTGACTCGAGGCTGCCGGGCCAGTCCAACGTTACGGCTAGACTGCATTGATGTCAGACACTTTGCCCACTACCTTATCGACGCAAGAAGGGCGCGCGACAGAAAACTGCAGCATAAAAGCCGCTTCACATTTGTAACCCAGCACTCATGTGTGCTTTCATAAATTCTAGTCAACTTAGAGCTTTCACCGCCAACTTATGGTTGAGCGTTTCTGCAGTGAGCCAAAGGGGAGCATACCAAATAAACGAAACAGCGTTAACACCATTAGGTATTGAAGGAAACAGCAAAGCAATCGAACGGCATGATGGTGGATGGTGTGTCCCTGCTTCTTGATAGTTATTTTCGTGCTTGATAAGTAAATGACAGGTTCGTTTTAAATTTCCACTACTCGAAGTTCCTTCGAAGAACGTCTTTGCTAGTAAATTCTTATTTTAAGTATTTGGTCATTTATCTCCTCAGGTCAGAGGTTTCACGTTCGTGCAACTCACATTGCAGGCTACGTGAGACAGATGTATTTAGTTTAGACTCTTGCGAAACAGTGTAAACAGTTTACGAATACCCAGTTTACTTTCAATCTGCTTACCTCTGTCTGCGTCAATTGCCCGCATTGTTAACTGAAAGTTCGACCATGTTGATCAGTCGCATCAGAGATCAAACATCTCCCGTTCAGTTTCAAGGAGAATTTCATTATGGTGCACATTTATCAGACCCTTTGCGAGCCCACTCTGTGCCGGCATATGCTGACAAGGGGGAACTGTGATTCGTTTCTTACCAAGACGTCACTTCACGATTTGAGGAGGAAAGCCTAGGTGAAACATTCACTGCATTTATTTCCTATTTGCGAACATCGGGCAGCAGAACGGTTATGCACTGTTTATTAAGTTTCTACAGTTATAAATACCCACACAACCCAACGTTTTTAGAAAATGTCTTCATGACCTCTTTAATATGCTTCTGCTGCAAGCACTATGCAGTTCTGATCTTGAGACTGTTGCTTTGTTTGTGTAATTTCAGGACCAGAGAATTTACCACTCATAAAACACTGCTTGGTACTAGATCCACTAGGCCTGAATAAAAGTGGAGGGACATGTGGGCAACTTTTCCAAGTCATCCCGTTACGCTTTGGGGTATTGTGTAGGCGGCCAAAAACACATGAAGTACATAGGGGGTCAGTACCGATAATAATAGTTGAGCCTTTGAGTTTAACTAAATTGACTTGAAGAGGCAGTGTAAATAACTGGGCTTCTTAGAAATCCTATAATCATTGCCACTAAAGGACTGAACTACACGGTTTCAGTGCCTTCTCCATCACCTAGAGCAAAAAAAAATGAAGCTTAACTTCATGTCTGGAAATTGCAGTTGGATATTCTTCCAGCTGCATCATCATAGCAGACTTCCCAGTGAACATTTTGCTTTTGCTGTTTCCTTTGCACTGCCCAGCAGTCAACCCTTTGAGGGTCCAATTTATTTGCCAAATGCGACCCCCACAATTTTTTTATTGGTGATTCTACTTCTTCGGATGAATGTATTTCCAGAAAAGAATTTAGTGTTTTTTTAAGGTGACCATAAAGTGACAAAAAATAATTTATGTTGTTACATATATGTGGCTTATTCATGAGTAACACAAGATAAAATCAAATAAAACTGAGAGAGTAACAAGCTGGCACCTTCTTAGTGAATCAAAATCAGATAGACATCAGTTTCGCGAGCGCAAGAAGCGGGAAGCACCCGGAGGACAATACCAAAACCAGCCGCTGCGCGGGCGCGCGCGGCCGGATCGGGGAGCGATAGACAGCGCACCGCTCATAAAATAAAAAAACTCCCAAGCATTTCCCCGAGGGTGAACATGGTTAAGTGCGAATGCACGGGGTGATGCTATGAGGGGGGAGTAAAGTTAAAATCCCTTGGCAGTCGCCAGTGAGTTAACGTAAACTCCCCCGTGTGATCACATTGCGATTCCCAGGAACCATTAGACCCTCTCGGGAAATCTTGGTGAGTTTACGCGTATATGTGAAGTAAATCGCACTATAATGATGTTTATGTGTTATTAATTTTATTCGCAGATATGTGTATTGTATTGTGTAATTCATACTATATGTTATATTTATTATTTCATTATTAAATTCGCAGTATATATTATGTATTTTATTAATCCGCACTATTTATTATTTATTAATTCACAGTATGGTACCTTATGGTCTAATGGTTCCTGGGAATCGCAATGTGATCACACGGGGGAGTTTACGTTAACTCACTGGCGACTGCCAACGGATTTTAACTTTACTCCCCCCCTCATAGCATCACCCCGTGCATTCGGACTTAACCATGTTCACCCTCGTGGAAATGCTTGGGAGTTTTTACTGATGATGATGATGATGATTAAAGTGTAAATTATGAAATTTAAGTGTTGTTTGTCATGATGCATTATTATACACACACATTATACACGAAGTATTATTTATTTACACTTTTTACACTTCACGATTTTCGTACGATGCATTTAAATGCACACATCGCGAGCGCGTCACACACACGAACTACACTACAGATTAGCACCTATTCGTATTATCATTGTAGCTCACACTCACTATCAACGCTTTATGGTCGGAGAAATGTACGACGAGTGGATCCGGCAAGACGGCGCGGACCGTACAGTTCCTACTGAACGCCAAGTCTATGAAGCCACCGTTGATCGTGGTCGGAAACTCGAGAGACAGACACGTCATCGAGTAATTGTTCATCTTGTGGTCAACCAACCAGCCATTGTCCTTTCTAACGTCCACGTTAAAGTCACCCACCACCACAACCGGAACCGAGGGACGCGCGCGCACAGACACACTCTCCATCGCCGCATCCATCAGCTCCAAGACGGCATCTCTCGAGAGGTTCGGGGCCAGGTACACGGTCACAACCAGGACGGCATCGCCGGAGTAGGCACTGGTGTAGACGGAGGCGTACGGCGAGTCGTTTCTGAGCGGCGAAGTACACACGGCATGCGAGAGGACGTTGGCGTAGACGTGTCCAACCAAGCACACGCCGCAGTACTCGCCCCGGCTTCCACTCCGGGCGAAGGAGCACGGGTCGTCAGTGGGACACGTTCGCGGCGATGCATCAGGAGCGAGGTCGGCGCGCTGTAAGACCAGGAGTTGGGTCCGGTCCTGCTGTCGCCTGAGCTCTTCACTGAAGGGGCGGTAGCGCTTTAGAAAGACGTCCACTCCACCAGCCGTTCTCTCGGCGAGGGCCCGGGTCACGCGATCGTAGCCACTCATGGAGACATCGGCAGCGCAGTCACCGGAGGAGCGGTTCCAGGTCTCCGTGAGGCAGAGGAGATCAACTCTGAAGAGTACGGGGTCTTTGGCAACGTCCAGTGCATGCGCCGAGAGAGAGCGGACGTTTAGGAGCGCGAGCGTGAACTCCCTACAGCCACCCTCGCACACCCTGCGGAGCTGCTGGTCCCTCAAAACGGAGAGGTAGCGCTGCGTGACGGTGACGAGACGGTGATTCTCGAGCCTCCGAAACTCATCGAGCATGGGTTTGTCGGGGTTGTCTTGCTTGTGGTAGAAGGTGTGGTCTCCCTCGGCGTTGGTGAGGTAGAGTCCGTTGAGGTTGGTACACCGAGAGAGCGCAACGTAGACGAGCTTCTGCGGGTGCGTCTTGGAGTAGTCGTACACGACCGAGGCGTAGGTTTTCCCCTGAGACTTGTGCACGGTGATGGCGCTGGCCTGGACGAGGGGGAAGTGCGTCCGTTTACAAGCTATGCCGGCCTTTCGATCTACCGTGACGGTGGCCGACTGCATCTCGATGGGTATCCAGTTCTCACTGGTCACGTCGTAGCCGTTGGAACGGGCCTCGTGAACGGCCCGAGCGGCGCGCGCACGCGTGAGCTTTCCGGTACCGGGCACATCGAACTCGAGCCACAGTCGCCTCACGCGCGTCTCTTCACCCTCGTCTCCTCCTTCTTCACCCACTCCATCTCCATCATCGGGCAACGGGCCGGCGAGCTCACACAGGCGCAAGACTCCAACCGCACCGTTGACCAGACCATCCACGAGATCGATGTTGTGAGTGATCATGTAGAGCTTGCCAACCACGGCCATGACTTCCCCGGGCAGATTTGCAAACTCGCTGGGAACCATGCGGGCAACCCTGCGCTTGGCATTCTCGAGCAGATGCGGCGTCTTACAGCCGAGGTACCGATCACGCGCGCGAAGCACCATGAAGTCGTCCTGCGAACGGGCCACAGTCTCGTTGAAACGCGTGACATCGGCGTTCGAGTAGAAGATGCGCACGGCCGAGGGCGCGCGCTCGGCGGCTTCCTCGACCGTGACTCGAACCTGGACTCGAGAAGCTCTACTTCTTCGGGCTCGAGCGCGCGGCCGTCCCCGATCTTGGGGAGGACCGCGGAGAAGGTGACGTCGGACTGGCGCACGACTCTCACGAGCGGGAAGTATTCGAGATGATGCCAGGTGACAGTGCTGAATCCGAGGAGACCATCGGCACTGCGGGGCCGCTTGAAGATCTCGCTGGCACGCACGGGCGGCAACTGCCGCAGGTCCCCGCAGAGGATGACGTCCAGTCCACCGAAGGGTTCGGTGAGTCGCTGCGTGATCTGGCGCAGACGGCAATCAACCAGTTTGAGTTGGTCGGCGGACATCATACTGACTTCGTCTATGATGACGCACTTGACTCTGCGGAAGGCACACCGGAAGGTGTTCAGGTCACTAGGTCGGAGTCCACCGTCCCCCATGACTCCGAGGCGGGCGTCCTGCCGGTTTGCACGGGCAGCCCGCACGAGTTTGAAGGCACTGTGGACGGTGGTTCCACCCACAGCAACGGCGGCCTTTCCCGTACTGGCGCAGATCACGTACGCGTTGTAGACGGAAGGGACGGATGAGGAGGAGCCGTCTTCCCAGCCAACGGCACCGCAGCAGTCCGCACAGAAGTTATACACGTCCATGGCGAGCTTGAGCACGAAGGTCTTGCCACAACCCGCGGGTCCCGTGAAGAAGACCCGCAGCGGAGGCTGCCCCGGCGTGGTCTGACGGTGCAGAATCTCGCGCAGCAACTCGTAATGCTCGGGGTTGGTGCTGCGCATCATCGAGACGTACTCTTCTCGTTCCATGATTCCGCGCCGTTTCGTACCAAAGCACACGGCGTACTGACCTCCTTGAGCAGTCGGAGCAGGCGCTCGTTAGGCAGCACGTCCGCGTCCACACTAGCATCCGCATCTCGTCGTTCGGGGATTTGTACCCGCGTGCATCCGTCATCTTCATCACATTCTTCTTCTTGCATTGTTCTTTCCTCATCCTCCTCTCTCTCTCGCCTGAGCCGCAGCATCTCGGCGTATTGGCATTCCACCATTTCCTGGACAACGGCATCGTCATCCGCCGGGTTGTATTCTTTTCGTTTTACCTCGATCAACTGCTTGTTGTTCTCGTAGATGGTCACGTACCTATTACCATCCAACACATCAACTGATTCACTTCGGAATGGGACGTATAGAAGGAAATTTGCCCGCATATACGACTCCACATCGTTACCGGGGTTGTATCCGCGGTAGCGTATCACAGCCGGCCGTTCCCTGAGCACGTAACGGCAATCACCCCTCGCCGGCCGGTACTTGCTGGCGAAGTCGGCGAGGCATACGTCGTTCAGGGAAGGCGGCCTGGCCTCGTACTTGTGCACGAGGTTCGCTTTCCAGACGTCGGTGGAGCCCGGAGGGAGCGCCTCCAGCTCGGCATGCGTTTTGCGTACGCGCACCCGTTCTTCGGGGTAGCACGTGGGGACGTACACCACCTCCCGGATCTTGTGCGACATGTCCTGTTTGAGCAGAAACCAGGCCGCCTCCTGTGCCGACATTTCAATTCCTTTAAGGATGTCCACACGAAGCTTGCGGATCACGGCTTCGAAGTCGTCGTTGTGATTCGTTTTGAGGATCTCGGCAACGGTGCGCTTGAGGTTGGACATTCCGCGGTAGGACTTATTGACATAGTCCACCACGTAGGAAGCGCACGCGTAGTGATCGAGTATTATCTGGATATCCATATTCGAATCCAAGACCCGGCCTATCCACGCGTTGAATGCGTTCACAAACTTCTCCGCCGGGGTCCTTCGATGGAGGACGCAGGGTCGAGAAAGGCCGGCGCGCAGGACATCCATATACTCCTTCTCGGAGTGCACGCCGAAAGCGCGCAGGAACGAGTCGAGATCCTCAAAGTCGCCGGACTCGAGGCCCTCGTGCATTTCATCATACTTCTTCTTGAGGGCCTTGAGACGCTGCCGTTCCCGCTCACTCTCCGCATCGTCTCCCTCCGGCGCAGGTGGAAACGGCACCACGATCCTCGTTTCATCACTGGGCATGAAGGGCGCCCCGAACCGGCACTTGGTGCGGCCGCGCTTGTAGCACGTGTGGGTGTGCTGATGCGTCTGCGTGCGCGGCCGCCTGAGGAGCGTAGTGTCGAGCGTGAGGAGTTGGGCCACCATCTCGAGGGTCTTGGGCATGGCACCTTCCTCACCGGTGAGCTCCTCGTCGGGCGCCTCTTCGAGCCACAGGATCACGTGCACGTGCGCGCTACCTCTCTGCTGGAACTCCACCCGCTTGAAATAATTCCGGATCACGTACGGGCGGAACGGCGAGCAGTTTCGGTCGGCGAGCACGTTCATGATGACGTCGAAGATCCAATTGGTGTAGATCGCGCAGGCAACGGGGTCTTCGTTCACGAGCTCCACGCGCTCCCAGGCCATCATCTCGGACACGGGCCGAGGCGTGCCGTCGGGCCCGGCCCGCAGCCGCTCCAGGGTCTCGAGCAGGCGCTCCCAGTGGACCTCGGACGCGGACATGGTCAGGAACGCTTGCGGCTTGCCCAACTGGCGGATCATTGCGAAGAGTTCACTCCTGCGATCCTGCCAGTACTGGACCGTATTTGGAACGCCCCGCATGAATGCGAGGTCGCGGTGCAGCACCTCCTCTTGCAACTTCTTACCGCCACTCTCGAGCTGCTCGCGCGTGATGGAACCAGTGGTCTCGTTGGTGCGAAACATCATGTTGCTTTCCGCAACGTTGTACCGCATCACCTTCGCGGCCATGTACAAGACGTGCTCCGGCGTTGCTCCACGCCGGTCGGTGCGCCGTAGCTCGCTACTGGCCATGGCGAACGGCGTGGAACGCGGACCGATGATGTTGCGAGGCACGCCCATGTATATCGTGGGGAAGGCGAGCTCTTCCGCATACACGTCCATGAAGAGCGCCAGCGGGACGCGGTTCTCACCCGGAGCGAGGTGAAGGCTGTAAGACTGATCGATCAACTTGTCCGCGGCAGCGGCATCGTCCAGTTCACCGCTTCGCCCCCCATCATCTCTCATCAAGAGAGCGCGCGGTCGTTGCTCACCCTCCTCATTAAAGAAGATCGTCTTTGACATATCATTGAGGGCAATGGCTAGTTGCACGGGGTCGTCCAAATCTATGTTCTCGGGGACAGTCTCGATGTCATCCGCGTCGTCTCCCCCCTCGGCGCGTTCACCTTCACAAACGGCCGCATCATCGTCATCGAAGACACCCAGCCGACTCCAGTCGATGCGCACGCCGCTAGCGACATACAACGGCGCATGCGCCAGGTGTTTCAACCACGCCAAGATGTTACCGCGCTTCACCAGTCCGCGCCTGTACGTAGCCGGACTCACCAGCCTCCGCTTCACGGGAACCAGCTCGGGAACCAGCCGCGGAAGACACTCCACCACGCTCGATACGTCGATGGGCACGTTCACGATCTGTCCCTTAATGCCGTACTGACCGTTGCCCCGCGTCAGCCGCCTGATACTCATGAAGGGGAGTCGAGGCGAGATGAGGCGCTCTTCCACCGGGTTCAGATCGGGGAGGTCCGCGGGACGAGGCGGGTATGCGTAGCCGTGGCTCTTGCTCAACGGCAGAACCCACCCGGCCAGCAGGGACTCTCGGCACGAGGCGCACACCCGAACGCACCGAAGGGAGCCAGCCGCGGGTCTTGCGCATCTATGTCGTCGCATCGGTGTTCGCCCGACCGTCTTCCGAACTCGTTCCAAAGAACCCGCAACGCGTTCAACCTGTTGGTCTCATTCCTCACGCCGGAAATGCAGCTTAGGTTGTTATCAAACCACAGCCGGTCGCACACGGCGCAGCTGTGACCGAAGCTGCGATCCACAAAGTCGCGCTTAAAACGCGCATCCGGACTAGCAAACTCCAGGGCTCGCACCCTCTCCCGCGCGGCACGTTCACTGGCTCGAACGGCTTCGGGAACGTCCACTCGCCGTTGACGCTTGCGAGCGGCGTCTTGGCGCCGGCCTTCATCGCCCTTCTCCGCCTGACGCTTGCGTTGTCGTTCCGCTTCTTTGGCCGCGTTCGCGGCTCGATGCTGACGCCTCGTCTCTGCCTCGCGAGCGCGCAGTTCGGCATCCGCTGCACGCTTCGCCCGCTTGTCCTCGGCTTCGCGAGCGCGCAATTCGGCATGCGCTGCACGCTTCGCCCGCTTGTCCTCGGCTTCGCGAGCACGCAGTTCGGCATCCGCTGCACGCTTCGCCCTCTTGTCCTCGGCTTCGCGAGCGCGAAGTTCGGCATCCGCTGAACGCTTCACCCGCTTGTCCTCGGCTTCGCGAGCGCGCAGTTCGCCATCCGCTGCACGCTTCGCCCGCTTGCACTCGGCTTCGCGAGCCCGTAGTTCGGCATCCGCGGCTCGCTTCGCCCGCTTGCGTTCGGCCTCGCGAGCCCTTCGCAGCGCCGCCTTGTCTTCCAACGTCGGCGAAACCACCGCGGTACCGTCACCTCCAACGACGGGTGCAGTGCTGGCATTCGGTTGTACTGTATTCGTTGTTGAGGGTAGCGTCCTCACCTCCAACGACCCACGGAGGTCTGGCGATTTATCGCTGCATATATAGGGGGGTACGCCGCGCCAAGCGCGCCGAGCCAGGTGGCTGAGAGAGGAGGCGGGCGCACGAGAGAGAGGGGTGCGCGCGCAGCTGCAGCCAGCGAGGAGAGAGGAGGGAGCGAGCGAAGGGGGAGGGACGCGCGCAGCGGCGCACGGCAGCTGCCGGGGAGAGGAGGTGGGTGCGTGACGTCACGGCGCGGGGGAGGGAGAGGATGCGCGCGGCGCACACCGCCGCGCCGCGAGGAGCGGTGAGGGCGTGCCGTCACGTGGGGAGTGAAGTCATGCGCCGTTGCTAGGGACGCTCCTCTCCGCTCCGCGCCGTTGCTAGGGGAGAAAAGGACTGCGGACGCCGCCGCCGCCGCCGCCGCCGGCGGTGGAAGGTTTGGGGTCGCTTATAAAGTGCATTCGCACTTAAAAAAGGAGAAAAGAGCGTAATCAGTTTTGCAGGCGACCTTGGTCTGTGTTACGCACACAAAGCCCACACGCACACGAATGTGAAATAGCTTGCCCTCTCTGTCCCAATTCCTCTTCACACCGAATTTGGTGTCAGTACAGTGGCATGTTAGCTTATGGGAGCAGAGTGCCTCTACGGTCAAAAATTACCTAACAGTCTTCATTGTACTGTCGTGGAACCAATTGCCCAGCTCTCTTAATTATTGCAGCAAGCTTGCATAGTTGGAAGAGCTGAATAAACTTTTTTCCCCGAACCAACAGTCTACAATTTGAAGCTGTGGCAGTTGTGCTCAAAAAGGTTTAAAGTTTCTTCACAATGAAGTAATGCAGTTTAGCTTTAAAATATTGATTTGGAGCATATGTTGCTTTTTGGAGTTGCGATTGCTTTGTAACTACAAATCAGGCACAGTCATTGCAAGCGTAAATTAATTTGTAGCAGTGTCTTGCTTGTTGTTTAGGCCAGCAAACAAGTCATTGTCAGTGAGCTCATGTCAGTATGGACTATTTGTGTACCGACTGAAAGGTTCTGGCAGCAGCCACTGAATTGTGGGAAAGAGCCTAGCTGTGCATCATGAGTAATGGGTATTGATAAAACATGGTTTAAATGATAACTATAGTTTAAATTTAGAAAATCCCAGCTTTGTCTTGACCCAGTGAGGCTGGGAAGCCCGGTCTGCTAAAACATTGTGACTATTGTTACTTTGTATTATTTCCTCTGTACTGGTTCACTTTTTGAACCAGCACGTTTGAACCAGCTGTATCTTTAAAAAATGGCTTTGGGCCATACATTGTTTGAACTACCTGTAAAGGTTGTCGAAATTCTTAGTTACTAGACAACAGGTACTGGTAACTCAAGATTCATAAATGTTCTTTCTGGAATTTTCGCTTTCTTGAAGGGACACTGCAGCACTTACCATTGACTACTTGGAATGTATTTTGGGTTAAAGTCTGTGTCCCAGCAATCTCCTCCCGCAAGAATTATGAAAATGTGTTCGCTATAACCGAAACTACATGCGATGGGCAATCGTGCAAAATTGTTCCGTCTCAACTCGACTGCAGACAACGTGACGAAGGCTCCGCGCTCTCTGCTGGAGTGAGGGCGGCTCGCGGTATTTTCTTTGGGTGCCTTCACTAGTATATCACAGGCCGGGGAGTTTTCTTCGTTTCTCCGCTATGTGGAAGGGTATTTCCGGTCTGGTGACACAAAAAAGCAGGCATTGCAGCCTTCTCACAAGTGCGCGCTCAAGCTGGTAGGGCATTTTTAAAGGAATGAACGTTTGTTGTCCATTTGAAAGGGAAGTATTTAGTCCATCACTCAAACTCGGCGGACTCAAAGCACAAAAGAAACCCCAAAACTGTGCATACAGGTTCAGGCTTAGAATGATGATGATGATTGATGATTTCTATTGGTTTCCCCTTTGTATCGGGGTGATGACATGTCATCTTACCAAAAAAGATTAATATACCTATGTTTTACACTTTTGGTTCAATACTAGCGCTGCTTAGGGCAGGCACAAAAAGCTTATTAGGCACAAAATACTTTTTTTTTCTGTTACAAGTGGTAACTGTCCTAGGCAATATTCCCCTCTCTGCTTTTCGTCCACCAGCATTCTAATCTTCTTTTCGTCCCCTCGACAGCCTTGAAGTTCACTTCCTCTGTGATACCTTTAAATCCTAGGGCTTCTGACAGCCCAATATTCCCTTCATGTAGATTTGGATGGATGCCCTCACATTCTAGCACGATGTGCCGCATAGTTTCTGTTTCTTTTCCGCAGACCACGCATACCCCATCATTTTGTGAATACTTCCCCACAAAACTCTTAGTTCGCAGGCAACCTGCTCTAGCCTCAAAAAGCAAAGCACTGCCCTGGGAATTATCCTAGAAATTTTCCTTTCTGATGTTCATCTTCTCAGCCCTGTACATCTCTAACGACGTTTTGGCTTCCATTTTTTCCCTCCATTTATTCGTTTCAATCTGCCTTGCCTCTTTTTTGGTTACCTTGGCTGTTTTGGATTCCCCACTGTTCTTTCCGTATTTCATCGTTAGCCTTCTAGTCTTTCTTAACCACTGCGTGTCCACGCTTTTCAAGTATAGGTACCTAAAAACCTTAGCTGCCCACCTTCGTTGATCCATTGCCCTCAACCTCATCTCAAAGCATATTTTACTCTGAGCTTCTCTAACTTCAAACGACGCCCAGCCCATATCTCCCTGAACTGCTTCGTTAGTTGTTTTTCCATGCGCGCCTAAGGCAAGACGTCCTACCGTTCTCTGGTTTACTTCAAGGCGTGATAGAACGTCTGATTTTAAGCAGAGTACAGCATTCGCAAACGTGAGACCCGGAACCATTACTCCTTTCCACATTCCTCTTACTACTTCATATTTGTTATACCCCCACAGAGCTCTATGCTTCATTATAGCGGCGTTTCGCTTTCCCTTAACCTTAAGTTGCTCCTCGTGAGTACTTAAGTAGCTATCCCCTTCGTTTATCCACACTCCCAAATATTTATATTCCTTGACTCTAGGTAATTCGCCTTGCTGGATAGACACTACGTCGGTGGTAGCGTCATTGAAAACCATTATTCTTGATTTTTCTGCACCGAAATTTAACCCGAGGTCAGTGGCTTCCTGGCCGCAAATATTTATTAGCCGCTGCATATCGGTTTGGTTATCAGCTAAAAGAACAATGTCGTCTGCGTATAACATTCCCGGAATATGCTGTTGTACCACTTCGCCTTGCAGCATATGGGTTAGGCTAAACCCTACTTGACTTTCTTCCAGTTTCTTTTCTAACCCTGCCATGTAAAGCATGAACAGTATTGGGCTCAAAGGGCATCCCTGTTTCAGTCCCCGATGGATGTTGACCTGCCGGGCGCATTTCTGTCCTTCCCAAGTAAGGTGCACTCTATTGTCTTTATAGATTGCTATAAGGAACTGTAGTAACTCGTCATCTAATCCCTGGAGTTTCAACATTCTCCACAGCCGTTCTCTGTTTACGTTGTCATATGCCCCTTTAATGTCCAAGAACGTAATCCATAGTGGTCTATTCTGTGCTTTCGCAATTTCAATGCATTGCGTTATCACGAACAGATTGTCATCCAGTCGCCTGTCTTGTCTAAATCCATTCTGCAGTTCCCCAAGTATTTCATTTTCTTCCATCCATGCTTGAATTTCTGATTTTATCGCCTGCATTACGAATCTATACACCACTGACGTTACTGTGAGTGGTCTGTATGACTCAATACTGGCTTTGTCTCCTCTGCCTTTATATATTGAATTCATCCTACTTTCTAACCAGTCCTCTGGTACTTGTTTGGTTTCTATTACCTTATCTATTGCCCTCATAAACGATTCCTTACTTTTAGGTCCAAGTAGGTTTATCAGTTGCATTGGTATTCCGTCCGGGCCCACTGCTGTCTGAGGGGAAACCTTTTGCTCTGCTTTTTTCCAATCAAGGTTGCTCAAACTTATTTCCCTTTCCGCAGTCTTTTGTGGCGCTGATGTTATCGGTGCCGGTTTCCCTACCACTATTATCCTAAACTTCTCACTAATCACTCGATGAATATGCGCCAACGCCTGCTCTCCTTCTAAATGTTCCCCCTCCTCATCAATCAGGAATTTTTGATGGTTATCGTTTTTTGAGGTTAGTGATTTTACATGGTTCCAAAACTTCTTGGATGCGCTTTTGTCCTTCTTCCGTATTTCTGCCATCCATTGTTCGCTTTTCTGCTTGATCTTCGCTTGCACCATTTTCTGCACTTCTAGTTTTTTCCCACAGTAGACATCCCACTTTTCCTTCACTACCTCCGGTTCCATACTAGTTCTTTTTGCTTCTCTATGTTCTCTCGACGCCTTTCTTCGCTGGTCGATAGCCTCTTTTATTTCCTTATTCCACCAGCTTCTCGGCTTTCTCTTCCCTTTCCATCGGTTTCGTTCCTTTTCTTCATTAATCTTACCCTTTATGAACGCAATTATTTCATCGTAATCCCAATTTTTGCATGGGTATTTTTTGATTTCATCTTCCAATCTATCAGCGATGATCTTTAACTGCTCATTATTCAAATTATTTCCTCCCATTGTACCTATTTCTGCATTTGTCCGGGTTGCACCTCCAAAGTGCAAGCTAAACCGCTTGTGGTCGCTTCCTAAGCTGTCTGTTCCATTTTCATCTATCCTCATTTCCCGCAGCCTTCCGTATACTGTCTCGGATACTAAACCGTAGTCTATGCTGGACTGCCTGTTACCGCTTTCCCACGTTATTTGTCCGTCACACTTGCTTTCCGTGTTTACTATTACAAGCCGGTTTTCCTGACATAGATCTATCACTAGAGAACCGTTGTGGTCTGTGTATCCATCCAAACCTTCTATATGGGGATTCATATCTCCAACTATGATTATTTCGCCCGAATCTTTGAACTCGTTTATATCTCTTCTCAAACAGTTTACCATTTCCTCATTTTCTTCCTTAGCACTACCTCCGGTCCCCAGATACACCACTCCTAACCATGTATTTTTCCCCTCTATGGTGCCTCTAACCCATAGATGCTCTTTACAACTTTCATGCACTCTCTGCCAGTCGGTCCCTTGTTTAATGAGCATGCCAACACCTCCCCCTTTCTTCATTCCTGTGGTCCTGTTGCAACCTTCCCAGACATAATTGTCTATGATAGGTGGGGCTTCTAGGTCCCGGAGGTGAGTCTCGGCTAAAGCGTACACGTCTATTCCTTCCCGTTCAAGTTGCTTTTGAATTTCCACCCACTTATCTGGCTTTCTGCCTCCCTGCATATTTATGTAGCTGATTAAATATTTATTGCATTTGTTTTTCCCTCTCCGCTTACGGGGTCTGTTTTTGTCGTTTACAGAGTTGTTTGCTCCATTGTTTCCACTTAAATGGCGTCTGTCAACGCTCTCAGTTACGTCCGTAGGCTCTACGTTTAGCTCTAGGCCTGGCTGCCTCCCCGCGTTGAGTGTGCATGTGTCTCTTGCTTCCCCTTTGTCTCCTAGTTTGCCTTCCTTAGCTGCGCGGGGCCCCCTAAAAAAGCTACCGCTCTCCCACCTAAGCGCCACCCCACCTCGTTTCCTAGCCTGGGGCTGAAGTGAATCCCGTCCCCCTGAAAAGCTTGCCTATGTCCGATGCTGCCCACTACCCTGTTCACGTCTATCACTTCAAGCCCAAGTTCCCTGCCGCACCTCACGATCTCGCTGTTAGCAGCGAGTACTACCCGTTCGGTGTGCACGCCCTGCTTCATCACCTCCGGCACGGTGCAGACAGCAATGCTCACATTTGGGGCCGTCGCCCGCAGGTCCTTTACCCCCTTCGCTATCTCCTGGCCAAGTTTACCCTCCTCTCCCTTTAGAACATCGTTAAGCCCCGCGGCAATCACCACAAGGTTTCTAGCTTTACTAGACAAGGCCAGCTGCCCCTTCGCTGCAGTCATCACCGTCTGCATCGTTGACCTGGGAAACACCCCACCTTCACACGCTTATCCCCCTTTACCCTTTCCACTATGGCAGCGCCGCTCCTCTTCATGTTAGAGTCACCCGCAATGATTACCACGCTATCATCTGCCACGTGCCGCTCTTTACTGGTACCCGGCTTATCGGCTGGTTTTGCTGTCCTATCTTGCAGCACGTGGGAGTAGCTGTTGCCTATCGTTGCTTCCACCCCCGGTGTCCCCTCGGCGCATGCCTCCGCTTCGCTGCATGGGCCGAGGTGGTCGTCATTTGTTGGCGAAATGACGCTCCTTTCTAGCTTCCTCTCAGCTGCTTCTAACTTTCCCTCAACGGCCCTCCGTTCCTCGCGTTCGTTACTTAGCGCTGCCTCCAGTTCTGCAACCCGCTTAGCTAACCCCGAGTTATCCGCTTCTACGCGTTCTAGCCGCGACACCACTACGCATAACCGACACGTACCTGCCCCTTCGTCTGCCTCGCCGCCATCCCGCTGAAACTCCTCTGCGTCTACGTGCCGCGGACAGCTACTACACTTTACCAGCTTTCTACGCGCCATCTAGGCTGAAACCCCGACACAACGAGAAAGAAACCGTGCAGGTAAATACTCAGCTTCGGCTGTCCTCCGCTGTCTCTGCCGTTTCGCTGTCCTTCACTGCAGAAACACGCTGTTGTCGGAGCACCAGAAAAGTACGTCCGAACAGGTCGACTGCGCACTGCGCACTTATTCGCTGTGTACCAAACTCTTCATAGAAGAGTTTGGTACACAGCGCCGACGACGGTGGATCGTCACAGGAAATGCGAGAAATAAGCCGCGAGGTTGACCAGCAGTAGCCAATAGCATAGCCATGGGGGCAATGACGTCGTTCAGGCCATGCCAGGGGTGCATAATCAGGACAATTGAAAGCGCAGTTTGTTTTTCTACGTCTTTCACTGTGATTTGCGCACCCACTGCTTCACGTGCATCTGTAATATTTGGCTCAGGTATCCCTGGCAGTGTAATATACACGTCGCGAAGGTTTAGTTCCACTGGTCAAAGAGTGTTGCAGGGTCCCTTTAAAGCAAGATGCATTCCACATCTGTAGTTTAAATATCTGTAGGGGCCTCGAACTGCCTTGCGGAGTTTGGGGACTGTGGGCTGTGCAGTTTTTGTTTCTTTTTGTTCCCTGCTGCAGGCACTCCTGAGCATGCCAGCTGTGGTTTCCATTGGAGCAAAGCAGCTGTAGCCTGTCCGTGACCAGCATAGCGGTCGCATCAAATGGAAGAAGTATCACTGTATGGGCAGCAATTCATGGAATAAATCTGCCCTACATTTTGTTATAAACAGTCTTTGTCAGTTGCTGAATTTATTTTTTCCTTAAAAGCACGAATGATTGCTGTTACAGGTTGTAAATTCTGCACTTGGCTGTATAAACAGCTTGGCTATACTTATTCTAGTGCTGGATGAGAGCTGCAACACAATTAAAACCCCTGCTGCAGTGGTACGGCCGGACGAGTAGGTTGCACGGCTAAAGTTCAACTATGTCTGAGCAGCTATGGTTTGACAGCCGTCCTCCTGGCTAGGATGAATAGCCATCGTCTGTGAAAGTTGAACGGCCGTGGGTTGTTAAAGGTTGAACTGCCGTCGGCCAACAAAGGAACGGCAGGACGGCGGTGAAGTCTGGCGGCCAAAGGGCGATTGCAGGCCCCTTGGCGATGGGTTGGTCAGAGGTGAGCGGCTGTTCAGCTTACACCAGGGAACTTTCAGCACATGGCCAAGGCCCACTTTTGAGTATGGGCTTTGCACTCTCATGGGGGAATGGCTGTGCAGAAATTACCTGGCCAGAGATGGACAGCTCATGCTTAGCCGTACATGCGTATGCTGCTTGGGGATAGCTGGAAAACATTACTTTCTTCCATCAATTCATACTGATACCGACAAAGTTTGGAAAAGAATTAGTGCACTACAAGAAAGAAACACAAACACCCTACCACTTGTTAGCACAACTGGAGACATGCTCGAAGATCAAGCTAACGGCCTTGGGTAACACTTTGATAGTGTTTCCAGATCTGCTCAACACACTGCACAATTTGTGAAACACAAAAACCTAATGAAACCGCAGCCTCTGCGGAAAAAGAAAGATCGCATGCGCTACAATTGCCCGTTAACCAAACATGAGTTTGCTGTTGCACTTTCGACCTGTAGAAAATCTGCCCCATGGGCTGGCGAAATCACCTATGAATTGTTAAAACGTGTTCATGAAGACACTAAAGAAGCAATTCTATTCTTATTCAAAAAATATTGCAAGCGAGACGCCTTTCTAAATACCGGGAAAAATTCATTGCAATTCCAATACTAAAAGAAAGGAAAGATACCTGTTTACCGTCCAGCTACAGGCTGAATGCAAAAACAAGTTTATGCAAACATTTGAAGAAAGTGACAAACAGACGCATTGTTTATTTTGTAATGCAGAACAAGATTTTAGACAAGCGCCAAGCGGGGTTTTGTTCGGGGAGGTGTACAACGGATGCCCTTTAGGCCTTTCAGGCATACCCGCGTGACGCCTTCGTGCATAAACAACACTGTATGACTATATTATAATACTCGGGACAGGCCTATGTTACTATGCGGCGTTACGGCATTCTACTCAACCTTTGTTTATTCGGAGTCTGCGGCAATATGCTAAATGCCATAGAAGACTATTTGACCCACAGGACATTCTGATTGAGAATTCGCCACATCTTATCACGGGCTTACTTCCACAAAAATGGTGTAGCTCAGGGAGGTGTCACGAGTTGCTCACTTTTCTTCGTCAATATGAATTTTCTAACGAATATTTTACCCCACTCTCCCTTTTCCTGTGCATATGTGGATGATGTTCAGAGTAGTTTTAAATATTACAATAAGGCCATTTGTGAGAGACAACACTAACCTGGTGTGAACAGCCTCTCAAGGTGGGCAAATACGAATGGTTTTGAGTTTAACTGTGACAAAAGCAGCTGCGCAATTTTTACAAAGCTACTAGGCGCGCGGGCAGACCCATGTGTTAGCTTGAAGGTTAGCCCATCCTGATATCAAAAGGGCACAGTTTTCGGGAGTGCTGCTTGATGAAAACTTATAATTTATTCTCACATAAAACAAATATGAATAAAATGCAGGAAAGCCCTTAACATTTATTGATTCTGTCACGTCAGTGATATGGCAGGGAGAGCGCATGCGCATTGAAAAATTTCAACAGCCTCGTAAGATCGACGCTTGGTTATGGTTGCCTAGTGTATAAGTCAGCCCCAAAAACTCTCTGTGAGGCTACTGGATCCTGTTTATCATTTTGGCCTGTGGTTGGCGACGGGTGCTTTTCGTACGCGCCCGATAGAAAGTGTGCATGTAGAATCTGACATGTGGTCATTGCAAAACCAGTGTGCTTACACATCCTTGTTATATGCTGTAAAAACAACTTCACTCATTAAGCACCAATCAAACATCTTTTTCATGACACATCCACTGTATGTTTGTTCGTTAAGCGGCCGTCACTTCCTCAGCCCGATGCAATCCAGCAAACTGTAGCCTCCAATTTGAACATTTTCTTCAAAGGCACATAGAAAACCTCTTTAGCTGATGTTATTGCCCCATTCAAGCTATCGCCTCGAGCATGCGACATGTCTTTTGCAAGCATAAATAAAAACAAAGCACCTAATGCCTTAATTCAACAGCACCTTTTAGTCTTACCCTCTGCGCTTCAAAAATCCTAGATCCCCGCAGCAGCATTTTCACAGGTGAAGTCTAAGCCTCTGGAAGGGCAATACAACACATAATACAGAACGAAATCTTTCGCGAGGTCATGTACCCTGATTTTTTCAGTGTGGTGAGAGCCCTCTAGTTACTGAAACCGCATAAGAACGCAGTCGTCAATTCCCTTATAAACGCTATCTAAACTGAATATTTGATAGGGCTCAAAATTACTGTCTGCTGCGTTCCGGGTCATTGTATGATAGCACGAATTGAGGCTGCTGATATGGAGGCAGCTGTTACTGCTCTTCATAGAAATGTGCACAATATGTGAATGCCGTAGTGTGACATGAAATCACTCATTAAAAGAAAACTCCTGAAACGCTCACTTAAACACTGGGACACGCATACAGAAAACAAACTCCATGCAATGAAAGCACAAATAGGTAGACACATAACCGAAAAACTTCACAGGTTCTAGAAGCTGCTCTCTGTCGTTTAAAGATAGGGCACACACATGGCACACATGAATACCTGATAAACACCACGACCGACATCTGGCAAACATGGATGAGGTTTTGCTGTACTCCATATCCTAATTGAATGTAAGTCACTCTAAACAGACCCAGACTCCGCGCTAGTTTATACACACAACCCATACCACTAAACGCGGTGCACTTTCTCTCGGGGAAGAAATAATCGATTACAGAAATGCTTTACACTACTTGGCTGAGGTTCATTTTAAAGAAAAATATCTTATCGCAAATAACTGCAGCTTGTCCAACAGTAATGGGGAGAGTGCTCAGGTACATTCCGTGATACTCAGAGACTTTATGCTTCTTTTTTTGGTAGATAAAAGCTCTCTTCGAGGCACCCTGATTTTAAGCCCGAAACGTTTTCTGGGCTCTTAGCTATTTTTATTTATTTTAGTGAATTTATATTGGCCCTATACACCATATAACTCCCCTACGACACAACGCGCTCCTCATTTTTTTGGCGCTCTTTGAATTAGACGCCATTGCGCCTAAAAACCAAATCATAGTGACCATCATCATCCAGCAGATATCGGCGCCCCTCTAAAGGCAACGACCGAGTGAAACCGGAGTTGGTTGCCTCCCAAAAACAGAGGCAGGTGCAGTCGACCAACGGGTGTAGTGAGGCCACGGCTGGAGTTGTGCCAACGGCCGGGAAGACGCCATTGCGCCGTCACAGTCAGGGCGTTACAAGGAATTGGCTGAATATTCGGCAGACATTTTATGAAGTTGATTCGCTCGCTCGCTCGAATGATATACAGGCTATGTTTAAGCATTTCAACCACTTCCAAATAGAATCTGCATTGCAGTTTTTTCTGCTGACGTGGTCACCGTGAAGTGCATGGCCCATCAACAAATTGCATATCTGGTAAGGATGATTAGCTTTGTTTCTACTTCTAGAACAACAAATGCACAGTATACACGGTACTTTTAAAAGGTATACACACGTGCCATTTTGAAGTCATTGTGCAGCGGCCTTCAATGTCGAACAGATACCTTGCGTTCATGCAAGGCTTCGCATTTTCAATAAATGATCTCACTAAGAGATGGCAGTTTTCGCTTTTGAGAAAGGAAGTGCCCCTGTCGCGGTACGTCATTGAAATTTTTAGGACGACATTCTGGCATGAGAGAAAACACAACAAATAAATCATTTAGTACGGTGCTGGTGTCTTTGTTTTTGATCGCCTTCGACGGAAAGGCAGGAAACGTGGTATATCCTTCGTGGTATATTCTCCCCCACCTGGCAGGTGAGATTTCGTAATGAATTAGAGGAAAGGTTTCCTGGCTTCTACAAAGCTACTCTAGGAACGTGGGAACCGGCCAGGTCATGCTGTGCTCTTCCGTTAACTTGGTGTAGCTCTCAGTACTTGTTATATGTATGTGCAAAAATTCCACCTGTTGAAGTGGACACTGTAAAATTCTACGGCTGTTTTAGAGGGCATTCAATATGCATTCATTGAATTCTCGTCTTCTATTCGTTTGATATATGAATCGCATTCTTTGAGGAGCTTAAAGGCAAATTTTTTCGCTTCGAAAAACTGGAATAGGTCTTGAGTGTACCGCTTCGGCACAGACATGGTGCGGCTTGTGCTACTGGGCCCTCATCCGCATAAAAAAAGAACACCCACGTGCATCGTCCGCCGCGTTTCAACCCGATTCTTGGCAGTGGCGTCAGAGGATATATTCTACTTAAAGAAACACTAAGTGGTGGCGCTCTTGTTGTCATAAAAAACCTGTCACATGAGAATAAACCTCCGGCTTGCAAATGAAAGCGACCGGACGCGTGAGAAGCCGACGCTGCAGTCGCCTGCATCCAAGTGCCCTCTATGCGCTGTTGTGGGCACAAATCAAATAACGGAGTTGAAGAAATGTTTAGCCGCACTCTGATTTACATACAATAGCAGCACAGCAGCTAGTGCTTGCGATGCCCTGTCCCTAACCGTACGGGCACTAAGCACACGCCACAAGCACAAGCGAATCCCAGGTGCCATTTAAACAAATCGTCGGAGTTTGGCTTCCGAAAGTCAAAATTTTTGTCAACAATATTTCTGTGGTTATCCTTCAACACGTAACCGCCCTTCAATGGGTGGTCAGGTTTCACTAGCATACGGGAGTGTTTTCGTTCATGCCAACAGAGCTGTACGGGTACGTGGCCTCGAAATATTTATCGTTCCGCTCATCCGTGCGACGATTTCATTCCTGTCTGGTGACAGGTAGATTATGGTGTGCTACACAAAGCCGTATTTGCCAGTATTTGAGCACAGACATGTAGCACCATTTCCCAGAGCCGACGTAACCAGTGACTATGAGCAGAAATGGTTGCCTGCATGCGCTAAATACCAGTGAGTACAACCTGTAATATTAGTAGCATGACATAGAGGTGTACTTACCCTATATACCTAAAACCCGATATGTGTTTTGGATGTGAAGCCGACGTCAGGAGAAATGTATTTTTTATAAAACAAATATGTTACAAAGCAAATTTTATTAACACAAAACCCGTTAAATGTTGAAGTAACATGAGTACATGTATTTTTATAAAGTTTCTGCAAAAGTTGATATTTGCATGCTTGCCATTTATTTGTGACATTCTAGAGTAGCCGTTCTGCTGCTTTTATTTTACACAAATTGGATCTAACAATCATGCCATCTCTTTTCGAGAAAACAATTTAAATACTTCGGCTGGCTACCACCAAAAAGATGGCATCTTGGCCACTCGATTTATTTATTCTCCAAAAAATAATGTGCACGGGCAGGAAGAAAAGTTTTAAAAATTGTTTTATGCGAAACATGTCAACTGAAGTTTCGTAGTCTATTGATTCAAATTGAAGCCATTGGAAAATACATGGTTGATTTTACCGTAAATTTCAAACGTTCATAGAGCTGCGACTCCAAAAAAACCGTGCTTGTACAACAAAAAAATAGTCAGAATAAAGGCAATAAAGCGCTCTATTTGTAGTACAAAGGTTCGTTGTTGCTTGTGTAACCCCACTTCGAAGGCGTGCCGTTCATGCTTTTTTGGTTAAAGCACAATGGCGACCCCAAAGATGAGTTGATGCCATTTATCTACGCCGAACTTAAGAGCCCCAAATTCTTAAAAAAAAGTGTATGCAAGTTTTGGCAAACTTTCGCAAGGTTTAAAGATTTTAGCATATTTTAAAGTTGTCCTGAAATGTTAGGCACTCAGACCAAGAATATCACCAAGGTTTAAATCTGTTGGAGTCAAATCCTCCCGTGATGCCCCAATAATTTGAGATTTCTTGATAAATATTCAAAATAAAGGCAGAAAAAAAGCAAGACCTGGGTCAATAATAGTGTAATGCTGCCAAGTGATTAGATGATAAGGAGGTAGTTCCGAATATTTCCCGCCGACTTTTGATCCATACTGCTCAGGAGAGATAAGGTTTTACTTTAACGGCAACATTTTTATCTCCAACTGAAGGTTGTCGTCGGCCCAATGTGTGGCCGGAGGATTGTCGCGTCTACCCTTTTTCTGTGCAGCGAGCTTTACCGCTGCTTTCATTGTAACAACGGCACCGTATCGCAGGCAAGCATTATTAGCACACCCCATTTCCAAGCGGTCAAATTGAGCGCATAGGCCCAATGAGTGCGACTTGTGCTTGGCCGACCACGCTCTGTTGTGAATACAAGAGAGGCGCGACTGCCTTGTCAACCAAACAGTGCCGATGATGATCATCGCATAGGAACAATTACAGCTTCGACAAACAGGTAACAAGCCTTTTCATGAGCGTGTACACGCACATAATGTTTGATCCATGAGTGCACAAAGCCTGCGGATACTCAAAAAAGTTTTTTCACACCCGCCTGTTGCTTTCGAGAGCAACCGAACAGCATCCCAAACAGACCTCACCATATGATGGCACAAGAAGTTCAATCGTCATTCGCTTACTCCCATGGGCTGCCTACACAGATACTTTAGGTCTGTCGGGAGGCCTTGAAAGTTTACGTTGCAAGACTGGGTAGATCCGCCATTCGATATCAGAATACAAGGCGCACTTTGGCTGTGCGAAATATTCTACTACTCTTTAGTGACTAGAAATATAGCCTGATGGTTTCTGCGCTGAGCGGAAGAAGTGGACAACTAACTTCCTCGCCCGCCTAGACCACCATTAAACACCCCATTTCTTCTCCAGTGCTCGTAACCTGTGAAATGAATAAATACAGAAGTGCACAAATGTCTGTGGCATCGCTGACTTACCCCTCAATACGAAATGCAAAAACATCGCTTAGCCGTACTAATTTTTGGTGTCACTTGGTAAACATTTTTATAATGCTATAATTATAATACTCTTTGTCGTAAGCCTGCGTTTGTCTACTATTGTGGTCCCCCTTCTGGCGTTTTCCGAGCTGGACGACCTGGTGGTCCTCGGTCCCCGACGGTAGCTTTGCTCGTTTGGCTCTGCACCCTCTCCGATTACCCAGCTCAAAGGGTGATATCAACAGCTCCCGACGTCGATTGCCAACCACGGCTACTCCTGCTTCCGCGAGACGCTCAGAGAAAACGGCTCTGCTTAATTCTAATCGATGATCATTATCTCCTGCGCGGGGCTAGTCACGTAGTCGGGCTGCGACGCAGCAGTCGACCGCGCATACACCATGCCAGCAACCCCAGCGGCGGTGGCAAGACGACGCGGTCATCGGTTAAGCTTGGCCTGTCTACTAACCTAATGCGTTTCCAAAGATTCGGCGCAGCAGTCAAATGAAGGTCTGATTCTCCATGACGGCGCAGTGACTCAGCGAGATTTCTAAATCTTTGTTTTAAGAAATGCTTCCTCCAGGCGGAAAATATCCGGGCTCCATCTCAGGGGATTCAGTCGCCATGCTGCAAAGACGTAGCGCCGCCCCACACAACGTTTCTCCTTGCGAAGTCGCGCCACACGCTCCGGCGTCATTGCGCCCTGAAGACACGTGTAAATGAGTAAATCTAGGGTGTTCTGCCCTTCCCCGTGAGGCACCAAATCTGTATATTCAATTCATAAGAGTGGAAGTTTAAGTTTTGTTTGCGTGTGATGGCACTAGGGCGGTTACTAACTTCATGAAGTCCCTCGCACACTATTTTAAGCCCACGGGGCTCACGGATAAAAGTATTCCCTCGTGTTGTGGCGCTCGTGCTTAGGAAGATATGCGTGCAGTAATAAAGTTGTTTTGGTCACCCGTCTATCCGTTTATGCAAACAAAACCGGGTAACCGTTATAAATTTATTCGCGTAGATTTCCACCGTACGATGAGTCGTTCCGTGAAATTGTACAGCCAGGTTCCTGAAGAATACTTCCTAGAATGCTAAAGTGTGTGCTAACAATGCACGAGTTATGTCAATTGCCAGACATACCCCCGCAAAAAATGAACGCACCGACAATTTCTTGCAGACGTGCATTCCACTTTTTTGTGCCTGCGTGGCTCTCCGTTCATCCACCTATAGGAGCTATTCGCTGAGGCCACGTAGGCACATCCCGACCTACTTTAGTTTCGCTCGATCACTTTTATCTTCACGCAAACGCAGCTAGAGCTCAGCTGTGCCCGCAAAGGAACTTCCTATTTCATCACCACGTTCCACACACTGCCAACGCAATGGTGGCGACACTAACTATAAACTAAATAAGGAAACCACAAGGGATAGTTGGGTACAACTGGGCAGTGTTATTGTAATCACCGCGGTGGGTAAATTCCCAATCGCAACAATTCTTCAACGAACAATCACCAATACTCGTTCGTAGGTACACAATTTGCTGACAACGTTCCCTGTTTATGTAACAACGGTGGCGAATCGAAAAGCATGAGTGCTGCAATATGCAATCAGAGCAGAATAGAGGCCCTGAAAATTACTATTACGAAAACTAAAGTAATGCGCAATAGTCTTGGTAGAGCACACCGGTTTCAGATATGTGGAGAGGCAGCGGAAACCTGCTTAGCCCAAGTAGACACCCTGGATCCCAAACAAGGCAGAAATAGTTGTAAGTAAAAGATTCATATAAAGGAAATTCGGTGGGCATTTTGTGATAATGAATGGCAGCGTAATAATTTTTCTGAAGGTGAACGTGTACAACAGCTGCACCCTACCGGTACTCACCTCCGGGCACTAACTTCTAGGCTCACAAAAACGAATAAAATTCTAGTAAGGACGAGTGAGGATCAATGAAAGCGAAGGTGATAGGTGCAAGTTTAATGGACCAGGAGACAGGATAGTTGGTGAGGCAAAAAACTCGCGTTAAGGATGTATTTTTGGAAATTACGATGAAATGACTGTTGGAAGGGTATTTATTACGAAGCAAGATAACCGTTGGTTATTAACTGCAACCGAGTCGATCGCTAGGGAAGAGAACCATGGTATGGTGTGGATGAGATAAAAGTCTGTGGAGATACATTGGTCGCAGCTAGCACAGGAGCCAGATAATTCTATAGCTATGACAGAGGCATCTGTCCTGCTGTGGGTCAGGCAGGCAGATGATGATAATCAGGACGACAACAGTTATAAAGACTACAAGAAGAGATGGATGTAACAGTTTGTTGATGGCTGGGAGGAAAAAAGTGCCGTGAATAAAGTTGTGAGGCCCGCTCACAGACTTGAACAACGAGAGTTTTTGATGCTGCACCAACTTCTACACGGCTCCCTTCGCGAACGGCCTGCTATTCAGTGTGTAGTGGGGAACCTCCCATAAAAAAGGTGTTTCTCCGTACTGGATGACACAAATATGCTATCGCGTTTTAATGGTCTTTTTTTACTCTAACAAAATGTTATTAGAGCTTTGTTGTTCGCGTGATTTCATTCATTTGCCTATGGTTGAATGTTCTCGAAAATAAAACGTGGGCTCAAATTTGCGCCACAATTATGACATCGTAGTATGTTTGTCGTCACCAAGGGCAAGTTGGGTACACCTTGCCCTAGTCGTTTTCCTTCACTTTACTGGGCCCAACCGAAGTCCCAAGAACTTTTTCTTCTGCAGGCCCAATAAAAAACAACGGCGAAATCTCTATATGGTTTGTTTCTTGTCAGTAATCTCTCTTTTGCGCCCAATTTCAGAAAAATCTATGAAAACGTAAACGAAAACTACACTGCCCCATTTTCCTCTGTTCACAGAAACTCCCCAGTGTTTGCGTCTCATTGGCAGCGGTCTATATACCCGACCCTGTTTTTTTCTAATGTGGCAGTGCACAACAATTTCACGCTCACCTTTTGTGGATTTCAGTCTAGCCTTTTATAGACTGGCCCCAGACTTCCAATGGTCAAGCGATGACTGCTCTGAGAATACGACTTCCGCTTGAGTAATTACAGCGACATGTAGACAATTATAAAAAAGGCTTCTCAATTGACGTTAACGGGGTATCTGTATCAACTAGTTTGTGCTGCATAGCTGGAGTGGGGAGTGACTAAACTTTGAGTACCAGAATAAGGACTAGAAAAACTACAAAACAGGACGAAGCGATTCGTCCTGTTTTGTGGTCTTTCTCGTCCGTAATGCTACTAGTCAATGGCTAAGGACTCGCCACTCCAGTTGTCAATTGATACGGCGAAATTCGTTGACTCCGAATCTCTAGAGGAATCCTGAAGGTGTCTTTCAAATGATGCTGCTCCATCCCTGTAATTACTACCATGCAATGGGCTGTCATTCATTTTGGCGAGTTTTGTTGGCGTTAGCTTTTTTCTGATCGTCTTCAAACAATTGTGTTACAGTATCACAGTTTAGAACCAGCTGTTTCATACCTTTCGCTGCGCGTTATTTTGCTCAAAAAAGAGCTTGTCCTTATCAGGTGAGTGGTTCACGTAGTGTTTCTGCCAAACAAAACCATTTCTTACCTAAGGTTAGGTTGTTCGTAATAAAGGCTACGAATCTCACAACAGTCTCGGTCCTTAAAACATCGTATTTGTATGACTTTCGAATGCTGATGGTAAATGGTTGGTCGAATTTAAAAATAAAGTACTCGGTATTTGCTCCAACCAACTTAGAGTAAGTATAATAGCACTGTTATCGAACCACTGATTGTGCTAGGTCAATTTTGCAATGATAAGTGCCATCCATTTGTAACCACATCGTTTAAACTTGTGTCGTGATTTGTCAACACAACAAACAATATATGATATCACCTCAAGAACAATTTTATTTGTGCTAGCTTTTTGTGCAAGAGTACTTTATACAATTTGTAATGAGATGCCTCACAGTTTCGTTTTCGCGGAGCTGGACACTACGACAAAGTAGAGGCTGTAGATGGCACAAGTATGACAATGGGAAGGGTGAGAAAACTCAAACCTGGTTTATAAAATGTCCATGAGTGTTTATATACTTGCAATACTCTATTTGTTTCTTTTTCTGTAGGCTTGGGAAACGCCTCTCTTAGAAAAAAAATCTTTTTTTCTTTTTTTCAGCAAGAAACATTTCTTTTTCTGCTAGCAAATAATTGGAATTCCCAGATAACCGAAATATTTGTAATGACTCGGGATTATTAAAAAGCAACCCTATCAGGTCGCTATCGTGTATATATGCTTCTTAGGTGCGATACTAAAAAAACACAAAAAAACCGCTTTTGCGTAAATAAAAAATTCTGGTATTGAAAGGGTTAACTTCGGGCTTTTGAAAGAAAAAGTCAATAACTGCTTTGGGTAAACTGAAACAGAAAGGCACGTCGTTGTATATTCACAAGCCGTTTCTTGAACGCACCTTAATAGCCAAAAATAGCCTAATGAATACATTATTAAAAACCAATTCCTTGTTCAAAATTGGTGTTGAAGTTCTTGTGCTATGCGAGATACAATATATGTGCCATGCGGACTCAGACAGTGTCGGTGAACTAATACAATTGTGTTTTAGCAGTGATTCCAAACCTTTACCACTGTAGTTCTACTCACGATCGACTTCTGACAGCAAAGGCTCCTTTCATATTCTGTTTGCCTCAGTCAATATTCTAAGCAGCTATTCGCCACAAAACGATGCTGTAGAGGCACTTTCTGGAAACAACTTAGCCAAAGTTACTAAATATCGGTTAACCCTGCTGACGATAATCATAAACATCTTCACTATGTTTCACTGTACCGACGTGAAAGGACTGGTCGGGGAGGTCATCGGCATTGCTCTTGGTATGTATCGCATAAAATAAAATGTTTTCACCTCCACTTGTGATGAAAAAATGATTTAGATGCAATATTCATTATCTAAATGCACAGACAAGATATTTTGCTACCGAGCACTCGAGTAGATTCCTCTACCAAGGAAACATTAGGAAATGGACATAGAAAAGTACCAAAAGTACAACAAAAAACAAAATTGATGTTGTTTGAAGTGAGAGCTAAGATATTGTACAAGAAGTTGAGGTGCTAAGGATCGGAACAGCGATCATAGGATGCTCACATGCAAGGCAGACCTGAATCGCAAAAATAAAAAAAACTGAACTTATGAAAAGTAAGAAACCCAGAATGGGGTCAGTCAGATACAGAACGTAGAAGTTCAGAATAAATCTTCAAAGAAAATTTGCTCTTTTAAACAAGGAGAACGAGTATAGTGTACGAGGAACAATGGCGATAGAATACTGGCAATCCCACAATCTGCAGGAGCTGTCGCAGAAACAGTAGGCAGCAAAAAACTAAAAAAAAGACTAAGAAAATAACAAAAATGACTGCAAAAAGATGCACCATGAAGGCGTTGAAAGCTGTGAATCAAATTGGGTTAGCAGAAGTGTTTAAAGCGATTAGCAGAACTATAGAAATGTAACAAACGATAATCGTGAATGAAATATGGTAGTGAACGAGAAAACGCTGCCAATAGTGGTATGCTCAAAAGCACTAACAGGAATGACGCGATTCAGAAAGACAAACTGTAAGGCTTCAAAGACGAGCAGGGTGGCATCACGCACAACGTCGACGAGATACTGATCGTAGCAGAACGATTCCATACAAGACTGTATGAGAGTCACCTGACATAAGAGAAAACTGCTGAAATTGCAAGCAGAAATACCGATGTCTTATTAGATAGTAAAGAGCAAGTTGGAAAAGGTGTCAAGGCCAATAAAATACTAAATGCAGCAGGCTGCGACTGCTTAATCGTGGATCGTTTGAAGAAGCGATGAGATATAGTACTGAACAACTTTCTACCCCTTTTTCTGAATCCGTCGGCACTCCAGAACTGCCCTTATCCCAAAAAAACGCTACCAAATTTTCTATTTATAAAAAGACACTAAGAATTTGCTAAACTACACATCCATCAACCTACTCTCAGTTGTTCACGAGCTCTCTAACAATGGTATAGCTAATCCCATTGGAGACAGCATGAATTTCCAACAACCCAGGGAGCATGTTTGGTTTAGGAAAGGGTACTCAAACATGGTTCAGGTCCATGCCATGAGTCAATTGACATAAAAACGCCCAGAATACACTAAAATCCTCTATATAGCATTTATAGACGATGAGAACGCGATTGACTCAGCAAACTCTGCAGCAATGCTCAAAGCAATGAAGGATCAGAGAATAGAAGATACCTACATAAGACTTCTAAACCACCTATTTCATTTATGTACGTGATGAATAACACCTAAGGAGCAAAGTGGTAACTTTGTATACTGAAAGGGAGTAAAAATATCCGATACGATCTCACCGAAACTGTTCAGAGCATGCCTGGTATAAGAGGAATTTACAAAGCTTCACAGGAAAAACAAACGAATAATGGTAAACATAAAAAAACTTGAGTCATTTTACGTGTGCAGACCACATAGTATAGGCGAGTTATATTGCAGAACACCTTGAAGCAATGCCTGTCGAAGTACAATCGGAATAAATAGGTCATTGCACTAAAATAATGTAATAAAGTTACAGTAATGATATAAACAACACTCTCACCAGAGAAGGATCTGGCCACCCTAGCGTAGTTATATCCAGCCACGCCTCACGACTAGCCAACTCAACTCTCGGCCCCTAGTCCGAAGTATCTGTTGAGCACCGCGCACGGCGGTGCTCGAAACAGCGGAACGGAAGGTGGTGCTAATATTTTCTCGTCTGGAGAGACCACTTTTGGAAATTGACCTAGGCAACGTTCACCGCGCGCATTTTGTAAGGAAAGCTTAGCTGTACTTCTAGAGGGCCTTTCGTACATGAAGTGGAATAATACGGGGATAGCTTAGACGGAAAGAATCCTAGGCTGCAAAGAACCCAAAAAGAAGAAAAAGACGGGGTGGGACTTTTAGACCGTAGAAAAATAATAGGAAACGTGGAGGAAATTTTCCGCATTAGCACAATAGTCGCGGCTGTTGTGATCAATTAAAACAAGCGATATAGTTTAAAGATAGTAAAGCCCTATTCGGCAACAATAGGCAAGATGAAGCAAGAAACATTCTACAAGGACGTCGAATTGCGAATGAACAAGGCAACTACGCAGTTCGCAATTGGGGTAGGGAGACTTGAACGCAAATGTCGGTAAGAGGGGCATGGGAGAACATTTAACAGGAAACTCCGGAATATACAGTCACAACTATTGAGGAGACACACTGGTGCGATTTGAAGCGACAAATAACCTCATGTTTGCGAGCACATTCACCTACAAAAAAGAACAAGAAATGGACATGGAAAAGTCCAAGGGGTACAAGAAAAGATGAAATTGACTCCTTTTGAGGTGACAGCCCGGGTACCGTGCCAGACACAGAGGTGCTAAGTAATTTTTGAAGCAGTGGTGATGAAATGAAAAAATGCGAGCTATGAATAAATATCAGAACACAAAATTACTCCTGAAAAGAAAAAAAAAACAACCCATGTGGAGTCGGTCAGAGCAAGATCGCAGGAGTTTAAAATAACTCTTCAAACCAATTATCGCTTCTTAACAAGCAAAACAAGGTCAGTGTCGACAGGCAAAATGCAACCCTAAATTCTATCCCCTTTATTTGCAGAAATAGGCAACCCGAATTTTAAATTCTTAAATGATTACGGGTTGCAAGTTGATGCAATCTTCTTAGATTTCTCTACAGCCTTCGATCGCGTTCCTCACCACAGGCTACTCCTTGAGCTGTCTTACGGTAACTACAACCCTACGTTCTGGCTTGGAATAAAGATTTCCTCACTTCTAGAATTTAGTTTACATTTGTCAACAATCACGCATCTTCCTTCGCTCAAGTAACATCAGGGGTCCCTCAAGGTAGCCTACTAGGCCCATTACTTCTTTCTAGTCTACGTTAACGACCTTCCTGCGTGTGCATCATCCCGTGTTCGCCATTTGATGACGAGCATGTTTTTACCGTACCATCCTTTCTTCTGCTACCGACCATTGCAGTCTCAAATCTGACCTGATATAATACCTCTTGGTTGTTGAGACGGTTGATACCCCTTCTTATACAAAACAAAAGAAATGCCATGTTCAGATGGAACCCCCCATTTTGCAACTTCTAATATTGTAAGTCAGTTCAATATCGGTAATGAACAGACAAAAAACTGTTGGTTTTTATATCTGAAATGACCTAACGTTGCAACACCACATTAACGTTATCCTTGCCTTCGAAAACCGATCTTTAGGACTGCTGAGGCGATTTCTAATACCAGCCCCATCTGATGTAAAACGACTTGCATACGTCACCCTTATTTGTGCAAAAATAGAATATGCCTCGGCAATCTTGACTACTCCTCACACATTTATCACGAATAACCTCGAGTCACTACATAACCGTGGTGCTCGCTTCATCGTTTCTGATTATTATACTTTTTCAAGCGTCATAGCTTTAAAACATCATGCTGAACTGGATAAGTTATGCGTTCGTCGCGCATATGCTAACCCGACCCTTTTCCATAAAATGCACTTTCACTCAACAGTTCGCCGCGATTTTTCGCAGCCTCGATCAGCCATTTTTCCACGCAGGGATCATCCCAACAAAATGAAGCGCCTACTATGTCAGCCGTCTTGTACGCCCACTCAGTCTTGCCGACACCAGAACTGGCTGGTATAATTTACCCTCACATATACCGACTCAAACAGACAGAATTAAATTTCAAGAGTTGCTTGATTAGTTGTGATGATTTGAATTGTAGTGTTCTTTGAAAGGTATCATTTTGCACTCACCGCTCTTCTCTTCGTTTGCCCTTCGTTGCTTTTCTCTATTTAACTGTAATTAACTAGTTCCGTACATCATTTTTTTTTGTCATCTGTAAGTGCCCTCTTGCGAAGGCGCAATTCGTGTATTTGTTCAAAATATTTTTAATCAAACACACTGCATTCCTGCTATATTTTGTAGTACTTAAATTTTCCTTTTACATTCTTTTGTATCTTTTTTATTATTATTGAACAGAAGTATTCATTTTTTCGTTCTTCTCTGTCTTTTTTTCATTTTTCTATTTTTCTAATACTGCTTTCAGCATGTGTGTTTTCAATGTGTGTATTCCTCCCACCTATGTAATACCCTCCATTGAGAGCCTTTATGAGTAGTATAAAAAATATTAATAATTATAATAACAATAAAGACCCCTTCCTCGCACGCGTCAAAACGTGTTCGTGCAGCTCGTTTGTTCCCAAGCCGACCCAAATATAAACAATGCAAACACACTATGCGCAGCCTTTACGTTCTTACGAGAGCGGTGATGTACCTGCAGAACGTGCCAGAGTTTGCTCGTAAAAAAACGCATTACACACTGAATCCCTGACAACCATTGAAATGCAAGTGCCTTTCCATTTCTTGGCATTTTCTCGCAGTTAAACAATTTGCCAGCGCCAATGAGGATCACTGTAAACAGAATTTTCCAACGTCACTCCCAAATACTTCGCTGGAATCGTTTCCCGGCTGATGCACTCAAACACAATATGTGTAGCTTCTCAGTACCCACGTCAAAAACACAATCATTTTGTTCAGTTTACGTCACTGCTACTGTACTTACAGAAAGCCTTGCCCGTGTTTACACTAAAGCTTCTGCTGTTCCTATCGACACCAAAGATACAAATATCCTGCTGATGCATCAACACACGCAACTCGCATGCCTCTAGTAGAAAGCCATTCAATTTTCGACAGTTTATAATGCTCAAACAAAAGGCTTCAATGCAGACCCAAAACCCCGCACGGGGCACCTTGAGCAATCTTGGTGACGGTACTGGCAATACCGCGGACCCCGAGCCCCCAAACATAAGCTGGACCCAACCGTGGCGATGTGTTTATAGGTAGAGGGTTAGAAACCACGAACGGTGGCGGTCAACCTCCGGCGGATGGGCTCCCTGTCTGTTCACCAGGCAGGGAGCTCCGGGACCTCTTTGACCATTAGGGTAAAGTCAAAGAAGAAAATACCCCCGTCCCCTGCTTCTGTACTATGATATATGGCATTTTCTAAACCCTCCCCCCCCCCCCCCTAGACGTGATCGGCCTCCGAAAAGGGGCCGCACCGAAGTTTCATTCCCACCTCTGTCAATAACTGTCTTTTCAACAAACGTGAATAACTATTCTCGTTTTCTTGTGATCGAGTCAGCTGACCCACCGAGACCCGTCGCTTCAATGTCCGTATTCCTTGTCTCAAAATTTCTGCAAAGCACATTAGGTGAAAAGTATGAAGCCAAAAAGCTCAGAACAGTAGAAATCCTTGTCGAACTCAACAATGAAAAACAATCCTGCACACTTCTTGCCCAAACTCGCATCCATGATCTGGACATCAGGATCACGCGCAACCGGAGCCTGAACAGTTCCCATGGTGTGATTTCAGAGTCGGATCTCCTAACAGAAACTGATTCCGACCTTCTTGAAGGGTTAAATTAACAGGGCGTCACAGCCGTGCGCCGCATCACGATGCGCAGAGACGATAAGATAATCCCCACCAAACACATTATCCTGACCTTCGACCGATCGACACTTCCGCAATATATAAATGCAGGCTACATCCGATGCTCTATTCGCCCGTACATACCGAACCCGCGCCGCTGCTTTAAGTGCCAGCGGTTCGGGCACCGCACAACCTCTTGCCGCGGCAAAACAACCTGTGCGAAATGTGCAGCGCAGGACCACCCCACTCACAATTGCAAATCTGACAACCTCACATGTGCTAACTGCAGGGGCCCTCATGCGTCCTACTCCAGGAAGTGCGAGAAATTCCAAGTGGAAAAGAAAATAATCAATCTAAAAGTGACAGACAACATCACCTTCACGGAGGCGCGGAAGCGGTTTGCCTCTTTCCCCCTGTGGAGGTACGCTGACGCAGCTCGCCGGGGGGCGGAGCGGCGTCTAGTGTCCACAGGGACCCAGTTCAGTGAGTCTGACCTGGTCCCGCCCGCGCCCCCCGCTGGGTTGCCTCACGCAGCCCAACTCGGCACCACGCCGATTGCTGAGGCAGCAGCGGTTGTGGTGCAAACCACTTCTGTTGGGACTGGTGCCACTCCCACCGCGCCTGCGCGTCCTCCAGTGCGTTGGAGAGTACCGAGGTGATGGACACCACGGGCCCCGCATCGGCTCCCACCGCCACCGCACCGCCCGTGCCACTTATGGCATCCCCGACGCCCGCGGCAGTGGCGGCTCAAACGAAGGGCTCCCGAAGGGGGGCCAAGTCCGGGGGGCCCGGTCCGTCAGGCACCCCTCGGACATCCGACGACGAGATGGATGTCGGGCCGTTCCTGCCCGCAACGCAGCGCAAGGACCGGCCTTCGACGCCCAAGCCAGCAGCAGAATTCCCCAAAAACCAAATCCTAGAGTAACAGCCCTGAAAGACACATGAACACACATACACACAGACTTCAGTAGCTTCTAAATCTCCATAATGGGAAGAGAACATATTACTCAATGGAACTTTAGAGGCCTCATTAAAAATCTTGATGATGTCCATGAGATATTGCATTCGAACCAGCCAAGTGTGATGTGTCTTCAGGAGACGCATTTGAATCCCAATCACACAAACTTCTTAAATAGGTACATGGTATTCAGAAAGGATAGGGTTGGCTGCACCCACTCTACGGGCGGTGTAGCCATATGAGCCCGAAAATCCCTAGAATGCCACCCTATCGCTCTCAACACCGTCCTTGACGATGTAGCTATACGCACAATAATTTTAATAGGTTGATAACGGTATGCAACATTTACATTCGTCCTGATTTTACACTTTCGAGCTCTGACTTCGAGGCGCTGGTCGACCAGCTGCCCGAACCGTATATCCTAACAGGCGACCTTAATGCACACAACTCTCTTTGGGGCTCCTCTAGAACGGATGCCCGAGGTCGCCTGATAGATAAATTTTTTATATCTTCAGGAGCATGCCATTTCAACAAAAAGCAGCCTACATACCATAACTTAGGACATCATACATACTCACATCTCGACTTGGCTATTGGTTCTGCAATTCTCTTTCCATGTCTTGAGTGGGGCGTGGCACTGAACCATATGGTAGTGACCACTTCCCCACTTCCCTAACATATACAGGTAAAGGCCCATGCAGTCCATCTTCCCATGACAGATTTAATGAAGCAAAAGCAAACTGGAGCATATTCACAGAAACATCTAAACTACACCACACAACCATAGAACACCTACACATTGAGGAAGCATACCAACTCATCACGGCGCACATCATCGACGCTGCCGAAAAGTCCATTCCCCACGCCTCTGGTGCCCTGCACAACCAAAGGAGGCCGTGGTAGAATGAGGAATGTAGGCGGGCGCGAGAGGCCCAGAACAAGGCGTGGGGTGTCCTTCGCCGGTACCCCACGTCAGATAACGTCATTTCTTTTAAACGGGCAAAGGCTTTTGGGAAGCGAGTTCGTCGTGAGGCGAAAAGGGACAGTTTGATCACCTTCCTCAATTCCATCAACTCGTACACTGACACGCGAAAAGTATGGACACGTATACGTAAACTAAAAGGACAACAGATACACAGCCTGCCCCTGGTTAGTACAACAGGTGACACACTGGAAGACCAGGCTAACACACTCGCACAACACTTCCAACATGTGTACAGTTCAGCGTGCTACACCAACACTTTCATAAAACACAAAACATCTTGTGAGAAGAAGTCCTTGCGAGACAGTAATAAGTCGACCTCATCTTATAACACCCCCTTCTACTGCATGAGCTGAAGATCGCACTTAGTACTTGTAAACATTCAGCTCCAGGCGCAGACAACATTACATACACTATGATTCAACACTTGCACGCAGACACACTTGAAACCCTCCTTCACTTCTACAACAAAATATTTCTTTCGGGGCACCTCCCAGGGTCATGGAGGGAGGCCATCGTAGTGGCCTTTCTGAAAGAGAAGAAGGACCCTTACTCTCCCGCAAGTTATCGTCCCATCGCCCTCACAATCTGCCTGTGTAAGTTGTCCGAGAAGATGATCAATAGGAGACTCATGTACTTCTTAGAGTACAATGGTCTTCTGGACAGCTGCCAGGCTGGCTTCAGGGCTAGGAGATCCACCAATGATCAACTGGTTGCATTGGAAACATATCTAAAAGATGCCTTCATTCATAAGCCGTATGATATAACAGTCTTCTTCGATATGGACAAGGGCTATGACATGGCCTGGCGGTACCGCATCTTGTGTGACCTCAAGTCGTTTGGTGTTTCCGGCAACATGCTGAGCACGCTCAGTAGCTACATGCCAGAAAGGACCTTTCTAGAGAGGGCTGGCAGTGCTCTTTCGAATGTATACGTGCAGGAAAATGGCGTCCCTCAAGGCGGTGTCTTGAGCTGCACACTCTTTATAGTTAAGATGAACTTACTTCGGAAGGCATTGCCACCAGCCATTTCCTGTTCTAAATATGTGAATGACGTTCAAATATCTTTTATGTCCTGTAACTTTTCAGTTTGTACCTGCCAAGTCCAGCTTAGGGTGAACCCACTTGCTGGCTGGGCAGACACAAACGGTTTTACCCTGAACCCTGAAAGGAGTACTTGTTTTGTGTTCTCCCGCAAGCGCGGGATTAAGGCAGACCCTGAGATTACCCTTCATCGCGCTTCTATTCCTTTAAAAAAGGAGCACAAGTTTTTAGGTGTCTTATTTGATGAAAAACTCTCGTTTATTCCACACATCAAACAACTTAAACAGAAATGCCTGAAAACACTAAACATTCTCAAAGTCCTTTCCCACCAGTCCTATGGTGCACACAAAGAAGTACATCTTCGTGTCTTTACCGCCTTAGTCGGATCTTGGCTAGACTACGGTAATGTTGTGTATGGGTCGGCATCAAAAACAGCACTAAAAATGCCTGACCCAGTGCTCCATTTGGGCCTGCGCCTTGCGTGTGGTGCGTTCCGCACTAGCCCGGCCCAGAGTCTGTACACTGAAAGTAACAAATGGTGCCTGGAACATCAAGGGATGTACATAGATTTATGATATGCTTTTAAGGTCTCATTATTCAATAACCATCCTTTTAAACCTGTCCTCAACGATACATCTACAACCCAGCTATTCTCAAATCGTCCATGTGTTCCTTTGCCCTACTCTCTAAGGGGGAGAGAGGAAGCTTCAGGTATTTCCGTTGGGTTTTTAGATGTCTGTACATCATCACCATTTTCTGACGTTATAGCACCATGGCAACTGCAGCCTGTCTGTTGTGATGTCGCTTTTATGAAAATAGATAAAAACAGGGTTCCGAGAGCTGCGATTCTGCAGCATTTCTTGTCGCTTCAGGATTAATAAAAATGTGCCGAATTCTATAGCGATGGCTCGAAAACTTCAACTGCAGTGTCTTGCGCCGCTCATGGTCCCAAATATATTGCTTGCAGAACCATGAGTGTACACACCAATATCTTCTCTGCAGAAGCATATGGTATTTTACTCATCGTTCAGCACATTCTTAAAAAACAAATTCCTAAGTTCATCATCTTCCCAGACTGTTTGAGCGTTGTGCGCGCATTGTCTTCACACAGACCCAGGAAAAACCACATTGTCAGTCTTGTCTTTAATTTCATAGTGTCTATATATGCAAATAATTTTCAACTAATCCTGTGCTGGGTTCCAGGCCATGCTGGAATCGGGGTGAATGAGACTGCGGATGAAATGGCCGGCGCTGCTGCACTTGCAAACACAGCGCATATAACAACAATACCCTACACTGACCACAAGCCACCGATCCGACTACACCTTCGCAAAACTTGGCAAGCCGACTGGAATACACAGTCAGAGAACAAGTTACACATAATAAAGCCACAGTTAGGACAATACACTAGAGATTCACACAACAGCTTCATAGAAGTTGCCCTAGCTAGGTTACGAATAGGTCACACACACGCGACACGCTCCCATCTGCTCACTGGATCTCCAAGACCCCTGTGTAGCAGGTGTGGGGAGGGCCTATTCGTACTTCACATCCTCATTACATGCACAGCACTCCAGGAAACAAGACGAAAGCACTTCCCTCAACTTTACAGACAACACATTCCACTACACCCAGCACTCTTTCTAGCGGATGATCCCGTGATTCCCGTGCAACGCACTATTAAGTTTCTCAGTGACATCAAGTTTTTACATCTCATTTCCTATCACGCGTAGTTTTTTTTAAGCCTTATTTCATGCCATGCACCATTGCAACCTGGCCTTTTACACCAGCCATCCTCACTGTCTTTTATTGATTTTGCTTTTGTTCTTGCTTACTAATTTTAGTGTTCACGTTCTCACCTCTCATATTTAACCACTGGTTTGGCGCTCTTTGCCCCAGTTGGCTTTGCGTCATTAACATCCAACCATAATCATGTAGACACAAAAAAAGCAAGACGGAGCACGGGCAACCCTGGCGTACACACCGATGAACTGGGATAGGCTTGTCAATTGTTAAATTGACAACAAGCTTAGTTGTACACCCTCTACATGCCATACGCACGCCATTAGGAATAACAGACCCCGCATTTACTTGTTCTAACAATCTTAACAGATGTTCGTGGGAAACCTGACCAAACGCTTTTGCTAGAACAATTTGGAACACTTCTAAATTTCCTGAACGCATTCTAAGCATTTCAAAAGACTCCGGGCTGTGTGAACATTGGTTACAATCGACCTTTCTTTTACTTAACACGTTTGGCGCGGTCCAACAATGTCTTTGATCACAGTCTGCAGGCGGAGGCAAATTCATTTTTTTTTAAATCTTATAGTCGACATTCGTTAGGCCAATGGGGCGATACCATAACATTTCTGTGAGCATCCTCAAATTTCGGAATGAAAACAATACGCGACTCTAAAAATAAAGCTAGAGGGGTGCCATTCCGATACCACTCCAAATAAACTCAACCTAACACAGCACTAACCTTCGAGGCCTGGTGTCTTTTCTGGGCTTAGCTCGTCGATGGCTCTTCTCACCCCCTCTTCGGTGATATTCCTTGCAAAATGCGGTGCGGTTTCTTGGAAGGCCCTTCTTAAACTTGGGAGCTCCTTCTTAAATATGGGCGCTCCCTCTTCCACTTAAACGTATCGACAGGGTGAGCCGCAAATACCTTTTCATACCGCTCACAAAAACACCGCCTAATATTGGTCGGGCCATTGTACTCTAGACAACTGGACCATATTTAGCCTGTCACATTCCTGCAGGCTTATTTTTTAAATAGGTGCTCTTTTTGTTGATACTTCGCGAAGCACAAAACGTGCCGCCTTTGGCCATACAAAGTGTCTTAAGAGCGTTATCCCTTCATTACTTCAAGTTGCACTTTTGGAGTTTTCATATCGTCTTGGAAGATACCAGGCGATTTACATTGTTTTTTAACCATAATATCCACACTACTCCGCAGCCAGGCCTCTCCTTTTCTCCTCACATTTCATTTGAGATGATGTCACAAGAACTTTCATTTTAGGCGCTTGAATAAAATGTCATTTAAAAGCATTGCTCACATCGTCTTTACTGCAAAAAAGCTTCCATCCACACGTGACGAAGCCCTCAATAAAGCCTTCATCATCAAGCAACTTAATTTTATGTTTTCACAATCTCCAAAAGAACGCGTTTCTTCCCTTGCTCTCCTGCTAAGTCATACCGACATAAAACTGTGGTCTCTGAACGACACCGGGGACAACTGGTAATCATCAAACTAATGCAGAAGCTCAAGCGACATATTCACTCTATCCAGACGAGCCTGACTATTGCCCTGAAAATGTGTTTATTTTACTCTCCCCGAGCCACCTAGACCATCGCCTACATCTTCCAGCGCGAAGTCTGTGACGATGTCGTTCAGCACCACCGTACTTGCATCTCGGAAAGTTGACGGGCTGCTCCTATCACGCGCAGAACACGAGCAGGTGAAATACCCCAATAAAACAAACAACCTCTCATTATCACATCATGTTCTTAAATAACCTAAAAACGACTTTCTTTCGGTGCTGTTCTTGGGCACATACACACAAACAACACCCCATTCTTTCAAACCTGATTCATAGTCGCCCACAACACACCTGCCCACTTCCAACGCAGTGACCGTCTTGAGACTAACTCCAACCTTCGCCTTATAAAAGCACGCAGCCTGCAGAGAAATCCAATGGCAAGAGAAAAGACAAATATTGTACCGAGTCACGAAGGGCCAATCAATACCGTCCTTGGGAAGGCTGCGGCCGAGGCTCCCTCCGGGGTGAGCATGGGGAAGGCTGGTGGGTAATAGCGCCCTATCGACGCGCCATCTACACTGTGCTCCGTGAGTGAAAATCTCACGATGGGTACGGGCTAGATAGCACTCAGCGGGCGCTCCCAAATACATAAAAGTAAACTACCTCTGTCACTCAAACAAAAAATGTACAACCATTGCAAACTGCCCGTGATGACGTACGGGACTGAAACATGGCGCCTTACTAAGCAACTTTGCAAACTTGAGCAGACCTTAGCAAACTTAGGTGTTGTTTAATGGGGGGTGGAACATACGGTAGACATAACGCTCAGTCACAGGAAGCACGCTATCTGGTTCAGAGGAAAAAGTTGAGTTGATAATATCATTGTTCAAATAAAGAAAAGAAACATACTTGGGCTGGCCACGTATTGAGACGAACCGACAACCAATAGGTAATTAGGGCAACAGAGTGGATAGTAATGAATGGGTATGGAAGAAGGGAAGGCCGATCCAAAATAAAGAGATAAAATACAGAACTTCGGAATTAAAGTGAGGACTCCAGCACAGAGAGACAGGAGGGGTTAGAGTTCAATGGAAGACACCTTCGTCCAGCACTAAACCTGAGTAGGCTGATAATGATGCTGACGATGAAAGCAATAACCAATAAAGCAGGTCGAAAGCAAACTCTTCAGTTTATAAAAGGAAGTGCTAGAAAAAGTACAAGAAGTAAAAGTATATGTTAGTGGCCCCTATTAGTCATGAGAAGATTGTCACCCAATGCAATACTAAGGGGACTACCAGCGGAGGTGAAATTGGCGCCTTACTAAACGCCAGGAAAGCTAACTTAAATCAGCTCAGCGAGAAATGGAACGAAGAATGATAAAAATAACACTTCAGGACCGGAAACAAGCTTCCTTGATCAGCGAACAAACTCGACTAGATATCACATCTGAAATTAAGAACGAAGAATGCATTTGATCTTGCCATACAGTAATACGAAACGGCAACCGACGGACAACTAGGGTAACAATTGTGATATCAAAAGAGGGGTCATCAACAATGCGAAGTCCAATCGCATGATCGAGAAATAAGATTCTGTAACTCGGTGTCAAACAGTGGACTCGTGCTTGGAAAGCTGGGGCTGTCCGAAGTGAATAAAATATGAGAGCACTGTAGTGGGCCTTGAGTAGTCTGTTGATGATAATGCTGATGCTGATGATGACCTCCAATGGTAGCCAAAATTAGGAACTTAGGAGGACTACTTCATTCCTGTCTGACTTTCTCGTCAACATTACACATTCTTTATCACAATCTTCCATGTTAGAGTCCCACTTAGGGACGCTGCAAAACCCGAAATATATCTTCCTGTTTTATAGCTGTATTCGAATTTCAGCCTATATTTTTCAAAAAAAGAAATCAATTGTGTCAAATGAAAATGCAAGTGTGGAGTAAACGTTGCAAAAGGCATCAAAATAAATTTGTTTAATCCTTAACCACACTTTTCGTCGTGTAAACGGAGACTCAAATTGAGCATTCCTTTCCTTCGGAACGTTCGCACTGCTGTTTCCTGAATAATTGCAATTTGCTTTTATTTTCTTTCGTAAACATACGATTACGGTATTCACTGTGAGGTTCCGGGTAAACAGAATTTTTTGCACCTGCGGAACCAGCTTTTTACACATGTCGCCCGTTTAGGACGAAGGGTCTCTGCAGAGGAAGTTTTCTGATCACCCTACTAGAATCTTCTCGCATTTCTTAGCCCTGCCATCTATATATTTTTTCAAAGCGCTTGTTTCACTAACTTCAATGTTACTGGGGCTGAATTTGTTTTTTGTGCGAGCATGTTTTGCAATTTGGGGTTCCTAGCTACGTCTGTTACTGTATTTTACATGTATTCAGCTGTTGTATTGATTTAAATAATTGTGTATCTTTTTTTCTTATTTTATATATTGATGCCTTGCACCAGAAGTAACTGTTGAAATGTAACACAAGATGCGTTGCTTGTCAAATCGGATGAAAAAATGGTTTGGTAAACTCATGAAATTAGAGAGCGTTTGGGAGTTCATGGCATTGGTAGGTATATTACTGTAATGGTTCACTGTATATAAAAAAACAAATCAAGATAACCTCAAATATGGCCTGCTGGTAGCACTTGCATGTGGCTAAACTTGTTCTTGATGGAATGTCTAGCATATCATCCTGTGGGCGTGACCAACAGGAGATAGCAAAATCTATGCACGACATATGTTATAAAAAATATAGATGTCTGATATTTCGCTCCACGAGGCTAAAGTATAATATCGGTGTGAAATTACAGGGCAGATAAGCTGGTGATATAAAAATAGCCGAGTGAACAAATCTTACGCACGGTTTAAGCGGTTTCGAGAGGATATGTATAATTATATTTAGAAGGGTCTATCTTGCACATGCACCATTTATGTGAGGCCTAACGGCTGCCAAAGTATCTCTGATCTATAGATTGCAGGATGAAGTTTAAAATAGTTGCAAGAAGTCAACCGTGCAGTAAATGTCGACAGCAACGTTTTGTAAGTTCTATGATAAAAGCAGATTGTTTGCGAAAGTGGATGTTTTACTATGTATCTGGGGGTATATCACCAAATTTTTGCCTTGAAAAGGTGCACCTAAGTGTTTGTATTGGCTGTCTCAATACAACAGTATCAGCACGATGTTTTCAGTTAAAACTCATTACCCGTATTTTGCTCCTCATTGAAAGCCGTGAATAATATGGTGAAGAGTTTGGTAACTAGTGGCAGCAGCCACAAGGTCTTGAAAGACGCAATCTTTTGGAAAAAGTTCATATGTGTATTAAATTATAGAAGGTGGTAGTTGTGTACTAAAACAGCAGAGGACGGAAAATATTCCCATGTAAAATAACAGAAATCATTACGAAAATAGAGATGTTTTAGCAAATAAAATACTTGCTAGTAGCAAACAAAGAAACCATCTTATCAAAAATCTACACGTGTAAATTGAGGCGAAGGTGGACAAAGTTTCGAAGGTGGACGTTGGGTCGAAGCTCTATTGCTTAATTTTTTCCTATATAAAAGCTTGTACCGGTTGTGTGAGATTGGTTCAAAAGATATTGTCACGAATGAACAGGTCAAATTGAGTGTCAGGAGAGATCGCTTTGAGGAAGCATCACTGGCAATCGTGGAAATAGATCCTAAAAACAAAAAAATTATCAGTGCAGGTGTGGATATGATACCTAAATTTAAAAACAGAAAAGTTCAAAGAAAAGTGCAGTGATTGTAATTGAAATTACAGGTGTTTGTGTTGCATCTGGTATAGCTCTCTTTATATACAATCCTAGGCGCACACTTCCAACTCAAAATATTGCTGAAGGCTGTGACCAAAATCATTAAAATAACACAAATGATAATCTTTATTACAAGAAGATTACACACCACATTCAAACCCACATAAGCAATGATGCTTGTTAGTGGGCTGGGGAGCCCAACTTTGTTCACGGGGCAGATGCGTATGCCCTTACGAAATATACAACGATAAAGAAGGGGAGGAAATTTCCTTTGGCAGAACGTATCCTATAACCGACCATATTTGGGGAAAATCCCGAAGTTGGAGTAAGTTTCGAGAAAGAAGAGTTGGACATCTACTTAAATAGCGCCAATCGGCTACAAACAAAAGATATACAGCGTTCTAAGAAACTTCGCAGTTGAAGAAAAATTCATCCTGGTCCAGGATTCGAACTCGAGACCACCGGTTAACCGGAGCAGTCGCTCTACCAACTCATCAAACCAGAAGGCTAGTCGTTTGTAGCATGATAGCGAAAAGATAAACAATTCGATGTGAAGGACAGGTGTTAATCGACGATATTTAGGGGAGATCATCAAGGTGGAGTAAGTTTCTACGAAGGGAAGTTTGACATGTACCTAAATGCAGCTAAGCGGCTACAAAAGAAAGCTATACAGCTTTCTCAGAAACTTCGCAGTAGAAAAAAAAATTTGTCCTGGTCCAGGATTCAAACCCGGTACCACCGCTTAACCGGAGCAGTCGCTCTACCAAGTGAGCTAACCAGGAGGCTAGTTTGTAGCGCAAGAGTGAACTGATCGACAACTCGAAGTGAAGCACTGGTGTTAAGCGACCATATTTAGGGGAAATCGTCAAGGTGGAGTAAGTTTCAACGAAGGAAAGTTTGACATCCACCTAAGTGCAGCCAACCGACTACAAAGGAAAGCTATATAGCTTTCCTTTGAAGCTGGTCGGCTGCATTTAGGTGGATGTCAAATTTTCCTTCGTTGAACAATTACCAATTTGATTTTTAAAAGTATGAAAGGCAGCGTATACTTCAAGTATTCGAAAAAGGAACGTTCAAAGCAGGATCGTGTCCTTTTTAAATAATTTCGAAACGCGAGGAATTATATATTGTTCAATACGGTGCAAAGGTCTTTGTTTTTTGTATTCTGCTTTAATTGTATTCGAGAACTAATGATTGGAAAGCTCATAAAAGGCAAACTGTTTGTCGACAATCAGCATTTCTGGTTGACGCATGAAATATTCTTTGTCCTCTCTTTGAAGGAGTCTTCTATACGAAATGACCCGAGCTTTTCTTTTTATTATCCGGTTTAATATATTTAGCCGGTAGTGTGCGCCGTGAGCATAGATAGTTAACCCATATCGTATCATTGATTCTCCCAATGATTTGTACTCCACTTTTCTGCTTGAGCTATCTGAAGTAAACTGTAAGGTATAAAGCTAACGGTACATTACCTGTAAGCCCTTCGTTACTTCTTGTATGTGCCTGTCTCAAGTTAGTATTAAACCTAAGTGTCGAATATTAAACCTCAAACTTATCAGTACTTGATCGTTGCAAAGTTGGACAGAAGCACTGGCGGCAGCTGGTATCATATAGATAATTAGGAATAGGTTGTGGAAGACGCTTATGTGGGTTATGAAAGCAGAGTAGGGTCGTTTTTGATTTACTAACGAAGATACGTTTATTAGCAAATCAATCGAGCAAATTGCATATATCAGGCTGAAAAATTCTTGCAGCGTCATCATACCAGCTACACGGAAAGGCTAAGACCATCTCGTCAGCGTACATATAAAGTTCGGATTTTAGTGGTACGTTCGCTAGGTGGTTAACATCAATCCTAAACAAATGTGTAATGTTTAAAGACATGAATAAAAATTTAAAGTTTGAAGACATGTTTTCTGCTGTTGCGTATCTTTGAATTGATTTTATCAAACCCACATGATGATGCTAAACGAATAATTGAAACAGGTCGAAAATTTATTAAATTCACACGTAAACGAAGTTGTGACCTTTTCGGGCAAAAATTACGTCACTGAATTAGGACTTTGAAGTTGTGCAGTTGATACAGATAAAAGAAGTTTGTTTAGAAATCAGGTGGCATCGTGCTCCGGTGCGTGGAGGTTTCAAAAAACCGTTACTGGCAACCATTTGAAATGAGTAGGGTGAAGTGTCTTCTAGAATTGCAATTAAACATTCGGAAATAATCAGGCGGTGTGGCGGTAAAAACCCACATTGCACATTCTCTAATTGACCTTGTGAGAGTATATCAGCCGCGTGATAACTGGCCTAACGCGGTGGCTTGCCTATTGAGGCTGAACACGTTATTCTTTCTCATCGATACTGACACGTTAAAAAGGTTTGCGATTATTTCCGAATGGCGATGTTGCAGACCTTTCAAAATTACCCGCTGCATTAGAGTTTCAAAATGAGCAACTGCGTTTAACAGAGTGTTGGAAAATTGTGTGGAATCAATCTTAGGGACTTGATAGCTTTTTTTTATTCAAGTGTAATTATCTATTTTTTAAACCGCGGTGTCTATTTTCTCTTTTTACATCAAAAACTTCAGGAGAACTGTGGCGGCGGCTACTTCGTGATTTTTTAGCCTGGCGAATTGGTAATACGTGATATGCCGTGGCATGCGAACCTCATAAAAAGTCCAGTATGTTTGTGCTATAATGGGTTCGCATGTGGCTCGAAACAGAACGGGAAACACACTACTTCCATGTGCATCGACGAAATAACTTTCAACGGTACATTCCCATAAAGGCACGTAGTGTACTGTGGTTATGGAAATTTAGCCCCCCAGAAAAAATGCATACACTGGGACTTCGCTCAAAAAGTACAGTTTGTGCATTGAAAATTGGGTTACTATTTGAAGATGAGCAACCATGGTACAAGAACACGCCCAAGTAACCGTGCAAGGTAAACATTTCGTCATTTTTAAAACACCAGTAAAAATTCGAATGGATATTACGACGGCTAATTTAGTCTCACGATCAAGTTTAAAGACATCGGTGTGATGGCAAGGCAGGTGTTGGTTCACACAAAAAACAGCGCTCAAGACGGGACAGAAGAAAGAAGGCTACAGACACAGCGCTACAGACTCAGAAATGAAAGGCTTAAACTCTGTTTTTGCTATAACTAGAAAATGAGTGCATGAATGAGAGAACGATCACTTCGTGCTTCGTCATAAGGCTCCGGCATAGGCTGGAGAACAATACTCCGGTCGAACCCTTTTAACGTGTCAGTATAAAACCTAAAGCTTTATAAGCTTTAGGCTTTTTATTTCAAAGTTACCATGAAAATTTTTCAACTGGCGGATTTTCAAGCAGAAAAATGCTGGGGTCTTCCCATTCTATGGAATAGTTACAAAGAACATATTCTATTGAACCCGAAGTACTGCAATGTGTAACAAAAATACCACTGCAGGGCTTTTGAACCCCAGTGTTGTTACCGATGTAGTCTAAATGGTTGGTTCGAAGTTGCGACTGGCTTTTACTGTCGTGAGAGAATTTGTCCTATAAGCCCCGTTCAAGGGTGACGAGACAGATATATTTTAAAAACCTCTATCATTCAAGGGAAAGAACACGAATATTTGGTTTCTTTGGCTGATGTATGTGTACTTTGACATTTACAAGAATTTACTTCCTCTCTGTGTTGTCTCTGGAAAAATTATCAAAGTAATATTCATATGCAACGAATAAACCATTTTCTTAGAAGACAACCTGAGAAACACCCACCGTATAAATTCCCTGAAATAAATAAATAAACAAGCCATTTCTAAGTTCAATTTGTGATACGCCTTAAAAGTTTTGAAATAATTTTGTCGGGAATGCTCAAAAACCATCAAAAGCGACATTTCACTTTGAAAGGAAACACAAGTATCAAGAATGCACACTTTTGCGTTTATAACTCTTTTACATAATATTTATACATACTTCTGTATATTTCTACTATTGAAAACATACAAAAAGCGGAGTACCTATTAAAATTCACCTTACGCATTTCCAAACCCAATACTGCAATTTCAAATGTTCATGCGTAAGACTCGTCAGTCACAATTCCTCTATAGGTAATAAAAGTTTATATTTTCCACAATGCGCGTAGAGGCACAATAGAGTGCTGGGACACTTTTTTGTAATTTTGATAGTACGTCGCATCGCCTTCTATCAATGTGACCGTATTTGTTCCTGCCGAAACAACAAATAAATAAATACCGTTAGAGTCGTAAGGTGTCTACGAGGCTGGGTTGGTTAGTACAGTCACGGAGATTTTTTGAACAGTTGAAACAACAGGTTTCTTGCAGTGGTCATGGGATTTTTACCAGTGTTAAGACTGTTGCAAGGAGGCTGATATTGTCCTGGTGTATGTGTACATAAAAATATATGCATTATTTACCTCTGCTCAACTACTTCCTGGACAAAAACCTGGTGATACTAGCCATGTAATACTCTGCTTTTACTTTGCATTGGCGTGTGCTTGTTCATGTTACACTACTACGAACATGAGCCAATATAGTGGTGCAAATGCATTCGGCTCCTCCCAGAAACATTATTCGAACTAAATCGCTTTCAAAAAACAATACTGTGGGTTTTTCAAAGATTAGTTAGGTAGAAACTTTGTTCTAAATTGAGGCTTTTGCAGCAAAGTATAAGAGAACTCCCTTTCCTTTTGATTTGCTGCAAACGCTTTGAAAATTAAACAGGTGCGCAGCAAACTCCGAAAAGGGGATGGTCCGGAACACAAAAGGAAGAGTAGAAGACAGCTGATTTGTCAGACAACAATACATTTTGAATACGCACTGAATTTTAGATAATATACAACATTCATTCGATTCTGAGTTTTGTTGTGAACCAAAAAATGACTCTACTATACATTATCAACATAGACCAATCACCATAGGTGTGTTAACAAATAAATAGTAAGTGACGATTCTGTCAAAATTGGGAAACCCACCGATTCCAAAACGTGGTGTCGTTCTTCGCTTTTTATTACGTGGTTTATAAACCTCCTTTTCTTGAAGCGGTATGCACGAACAAGTACAACAGAATATTTTACTGAGAAACTTTGTGATCTATGTTTATAACGATTTCTTATTGTCATGATCCAAAGCGCAATTTATCATGGCCCCAAACCGTAACGACCCCAAAAAATGGGGTTCGGTCGGCACCAGAATCCCGGGACGCTCGCCGCCGAGTCTGTACACAAAGCAGCCGCGTCGACGGATTGCCTCGAAAGCGCGTCATCCCTATTTCATATTTGCCGCGCTTTCGAGCCGCTTTTTCAAAGAAAGTGCTACGAGTTGTGCCGCGCCTCCGCCAGATGGCGACACGGGTCCCGCGACGGAGAGAAGACGCAGTGAAACATCCCCCTCGCTAGGGGCACGATCAAATGCAGAGCATTTCCGGGGGCGCAAGACGTAAATAGTTGGCGTTACGTTAATGTTGTTGCACTTGTGGCAACTGCTGACGAGAGAGCGCTCGTCAGCAGTAATTTGAATGAGTGAACGATATAAGGCGCGTTCGTAGGGTCCCGTTCTGTGTCGGCTTTGTGGCGCAGTGGGTAGAGCACTATGTACATTGCGTTCCGCCCTCAGGGTCGAGGGATCGAAACCGGGCGCCAGATAGTATTTTTTTATGCAGTAGGGAGGGGTGCGGTGCGGACTACGGACGTCAACGCGGGTGACATCGCGAGTTACTGAAATGCTCTGCATTTAAAATACCAGCCTACCCTAGTTTTGCATCAGCTCGATAGTGCTCACCTAACCACCGATGATGCCAACAGACTTGACAAAGAAGCTTCGGATTCACATTTCCAAGCAAGATAGTAATAGTTTAAGTTGTTCAGCGTACACACTCCTAAAATATTCGCGTGGCATACTTCAAACTGTTTGCTTTACTGTGTAAAATATTACACTGGGCTCTTTTCATGGATGCTGCTCTTACAATATGAAAATACTCGTAAGTGATAAAGTTAAGATCCACACTCACCCATGATCATGGCGGAAAGCTGATGTGTTCTATAGTGCCCACAAAACACAAACAGCAAACGAATTTTTTGTTTCACGGAGTCATCATTGTGCGACAATGTTATCTGTCCAGCTATAGCTAATAAAGAAACGCTTAGGTAACAAAACTAACCGTCGTAAGACATTTCAGTCATCATTGTATATAAAACAAAATAGCCCCTAATGCATCAGTTACGCTATAAAATATTTCCACCTCCAACCACGACAATACATTCACCCGAAATCAAATATGAAAAAAAACAAAGGCAAGTGCCTAACCACGAGTATAAGGAATGAGCAACAGCAATAATTAACCTCCGAAGCATGGAAGTAGTAAGGAGGAAACACATTTACATTTAAACTATACCCCTTAAAGAAAGAAATCAATTCAGACTACTGAAGGAATTTCAGACTAATTTCAGACTTCAAAATGAAGGAATTCAGACTAAAAAAGGCAGCAGACATTTGGGCAATCAACGTACCCCCCTTCCCACACAAACAAATTTCAAGCTTAATGTGTGTCTAATGGTATCATCGCTGACTGTACAATAGAGCACGCCTTAATGTATTACTATTAGTATCTGTTAAAGTATTTTCTATAGGGCTGCAAATGGGCCATGATAGATGATGAAAAGGAAACGCTTGAGAAAACGAGAAGGTAGTCCTACACGAAGAACTATACCACGCGAGCCACCCACATGCAGTTGTGGTGAATGCGGGGCAATGATAATGCCAGAGACAGCGATTCACTATTTGCAGAAGAATGCGGTATGTAAATATTCGTGGATTCCAGCTGCAGGCATATGTTTGGTTCTTGAAAGCGACGAGTTATTTCCTCAGTGTGTCGATCCTTCAGTCATTGACCCTGCGTTCCATTCTATCGCCGTCCAGACTTTGAGCCGTCCAGACATCCAGACATTCGACTGTTTCCATTCCGCGTGTATGCCATCACTCTCGATTTTCCCCACGACATAGTGAACATTTCTCCTTGTAATTTTTACTCTGAAAGCCCAACGTCATCGCACGGATGCCGTCCGCCTAAGAGGCATCTGAAATTAGGACCCTTACCATCAAGGCATGATCGAGATGTGATCAACTAAACTCGCAGTTCACTATTGTCGAGCACGTCACTGGAGCGCTTACTTGGAACTCCTGAACTTTGAATTGCTGAAGAACATTATATTCTAGAGATGACAGCGCAAATCACTTCCCCTTGAAACAGGGGAACCTCTCGAACGCACAAGAAGACGACCAACTTGCTCTTTCCTGCAAACGCAAAAAACGACACCAAGAATTACTTTCTTGCAAGTGTCGTGCAATAAAAACAGTGTTCTGCCACCATTTTTACGTAAAGGAATGTGTATACTCCCAGGCACACTTATCATGTTTTTTTTTCTCCCTTTATGCTTGTAAGCGGAGAAAAAAGGAGGATATTTTGTAAAAAAAATACAACGTTTCCTTGTTTTACAGCCCACCCTTTTTTAATGAAGCATTTCATTCTTGTGGAGCTGAAATACCATAAACTAGGAAAAACTCCTGGCATGCCCCCTTTGGGTTGAGGGGACTTGAATTCTACTTCTATTTTTATTGAGGATTGGAGAAAAATGCGCACGCATGGAGACCGGGCATAGGTCGCGTCCTTTGGATAATTTTTGATTTGTATCCTTTTTCCCCCGTGACCGGATGTACGGGCCTACCTTGATATCGCGTGGTCCACTTGCTCTAACACTCAGAATTGTTTGTCTTGGTCGTACGTACAAATTTCCGCTGCGAGCCGTGCCGGTAAGTTTCCTGAGTAAGCTCAGGCTACGTCTTTTATGCAGTTGGGGCGCATGTGAGTAACTGAGGCACGTCTCCCTGCGGCATAGACTACAAGTGCGCAGCAGGGACTCGTGATCACTGTGTATGCCTGTACTTGTCTAAACATGACCACCAGTTCTCTGCCCAGCTCGTAAGCGGCTCATGTTATTTGCGATTAGCTTGTCAGTCTGCTTCCGTGCTTAACTGCCGACGGGGGTTGCCGCCCCAGCTAGGTTTATTCGCGCACATTGGCATTGGCTGCCTCCTTGTGGTCACAGTGTTTTCAACATACCTCCCCCTTTGTGGGCATTGAACCATATATTACGCGCTTGCTCGCCTCGATCTCTTTCGTTGCGTCTTTGTGCTAGAATGCTGACCACTATCGGGGAATTCCTTCCCTTATATCTTCAGGCTGTTTGTGTTACGTCTCAAATGTTATTGCTGCTTTTATTATCCACCATTGCGTGGGCCCCTCTCTGTATCTTCTCCGTTGCTAGATCTTACGCTTGCTGGCACTCCCGACGTTCTCCCGGCGTCTTTTTTTCTGAAAAAAAAAATGTCAACACGTATGGCTTCTTCCCTATGGCAAAAAAAACAACCATCTAAGACTTCTATTTACAAGAACAGCCACTAATATAAATATACATGTTTCCCTCAACCTGATGAGGTTCTCTTGGCTGAACAACATTGATTTTAGGAACAGCATTTTCATGATTGATGTTTTAAACTTTTTGTGGCGCAAACGTCAGTTTACAGTAATAGGTTTGCTTGCGGTCTTACGAGAAAATCAAGGGAGATACTAAAAGACCTGCGCATTTTTTTGGTTTAAGCGCCCTGAGAGAATCTATCATCTTTTTAACGCGACATTTCCTTAGCTGTCATGAAGTGGTGGCTCAACAGAGTCAAAAATGTATAGTCGGCATGCAAATGATTTGTGCTGGATTTGTATGTGATGTAACTTTGAATGAAGTTCCTGGAATAACGGAGATGCCTTGAAGTTTTTGTGTGAGTCGGCGCAGGGCATTCTTATTGTTTAGGAACATAAATGGTCTTCGATATAGGGTATGTTTGAACTCTATAATACTCCTTCGATAAGGGACTAGGGTACCAGACGGGACACAAAAAGAGCCAGTGACCCAGGACGAGCCCTAGACATCAAATTGGGCTTTATTGAAAGAGACAAGCAACATACATAAATATACGCAGAAATGATGAAAAGATAGGGACGGCGCCGCTTTTACTCCAAATTTCATTGAAGCTGTGGAAAGGCTTTTTATTGTTCAAAGCCAGAGAGGATGTGATCATGGAATCGTTATTATCATTAATATACAAAACGCCTCAATCCTTTTTTGCCTTTTTGTCCTACCTGTGCACAGGGTGCGTGTCCCCTGAAAGTCAGGCGTGGAAATGCACTGCTCGTACAGTCGAACCTCGTTATAACGAAGTAGCATCTGCACAGGAAACTAGTTCAGTATTTCTGATGTTTCATTATAAAAGCCGAGGTAAACATCTGCTGTAACCAAACAAAAACCTGTCTCGCTCAAAATTAGGTAATACAAAAATGCATTTTTGAGGCCCCCAACCCCCTACAAACGAGGTAACCCGTACCTTTCTCCTTGTAGCATTTTGAAGAGAATCAGCCAGAACATGAGGGCGTAAAATTGAAACAAAAGAAGGTTCACCTGACGAAGCAGTCCCGAGTCTTTATATTTATTTATTGATTGATGTGATCTTCAGCGGGTCACTATTCACAGCAAAGAGCACGATGGAGTTTTCCAGAGTGTCCATGAACAAAAGGGCCTTTACAATTTCGCAGTTTCGGATACTGGAGAAATTTTGCAAATACCTTCTCAGTATCCTGGTCAAAGATTTCTTTGTTATAACTTTGATATCGTGTTCTCCTCACGGTTTCAATTTTGTTATAAAAGAATAAATGCAATTGAAATAAACGCTGACCAACCAAACATCATTTTAGTTTGCTATAGCCGATAATTTGCTATATCAGTGTTAGTTATAACGAGGTTCAACTGTAGTGTTCTGCTAAATGTCTTCCTCTCCCCACCAATGAATTATTGCTGCGCGTTGCTCTAGCAATCACACATTATTGCACCGCTCTTGCGCACTTGCGTGTACATTTTTTATATTAATTAAACACTAGTTGTGAGTCAGCACTGGTGTTGTGCCTCTTTTTGTCCTCCCGCGCGTTTGCACGCTGTGTTGTTTTTCCCACATATGCATCAAGCAGCCCTTTCAGCAAAATTATTCTAGAGTTTAAAAATACGCCAATTCACAGTAAGACTCCGCGACCAATGGCATGTTGCGCACTTTTGTAATTAGTATGTTACGCTATTTCTGGAACAGTAGAACATGGTTATAATGAACTGGTAACGAGACAGAATATTACTTCGTTATATCTAATATTCGTTGCAATGGTGGAGCTAAAAATCGGTTCGAACAATTGGTAGTCTTTCTCCTGTCAAATGTCTTGATAACAAAGGCAATATTTTACTCTTTCTACTTAATATTGGCAAGAAAACTTTTATCTTTCATTTTCTTGCATTTTATGCTCAATGAACCAAAGTAGGAAAAGGGAACTTGCCACACAACAAAGTTCCTTTTACAAAACAGGCCTGTGTTCCTTTTTTTTTAGGAAAGATGTCATCTTTATCTGGTGGGTATTCAACACACCAGGCAAGCTGAAGTTTTACAGAGAGTCTACGAACAAAGGGACCTTTTCTACTTCAGTGTCCGACGCCGAGAGTTTTTCCAATTAGTTCTTACCGTACTGGTCAATTATTTCTTCGTTATTACCTATTGTGCGACCGGCTGTAACAGTTTCACTTGTGTTATAAAAGAATATGTGTCATTGAAGCGAACCGTGACCAACGAAAGTTCGTACTAGTTTACTATTGCCGATAATTTTCTATATATCAGTGTTTGTTTTAACCAGGTTCAGCTATGAATAGATAATTATTCAAGATTATTTAGCCAACTTGTGAAGCAAGGAAGCTGGGAAAAAATTAAAACCACAAAGTTTAGGAACGGTTTGGCAAACGTCCCAATGAGCACATTGTCTTTCTATGTATTAAGTACAAGTGTTTTTCTATGCAATGATGATGCCCGCAAAATACAAAAAATACCACGTGATACGACGGCTTCTTCCTCGTGAGTGCAGTGCTCCCAAACGTTCGCCGCACAAAGAATCATGGGCATGCTGGCACTTCATGCAGATAAAATATACGTGGTTTTGGTCAAAATACATAGTGTTTTATGATGCCCTCAACGCTGGTCTGGCAGCAAACGATGCTTTTTACACAGAGAAGGTAAACATTGTAATCCCAAAATTTTAATTCTCCCACAATATAGTCTGCCTTCATGACGTCGGCAATGTCGTATTGGGAACAGGGCGGTATAACTACATATATCCGTCCGACCACGCTGCTCCCTTATAACGAATACCGTTTGGTTAGCTTGCTTATTGCCCACTCTCATAGATTGCACTTCCTTACTGCTATAGTGCAAACATTCGCATCTTGCTTTTGGCGAGACTCCTATTCATGCCGTTTTTTTATTGGAATTAGCACTACTGTTTCTTAACCGGAAGCTACTCCTGGACAAACATGATCGTGTAAGGGGCCATGCCGCTTATGACAGTTGGTCAGTGTTTTGTGAATTAGGTCCAACTCGTCTGTCGGCTGTTTGTAGCAGTGTCCGCAGGCAAAATGCCACCCTAACGGCTGTTTTAGCTTACTTCTTCGTTGCCTACTTCTTTTGTTCACCCTACTATTGTTGCAGCTAGAAAAAGAATGTGCGCTAAATGTAAGCGCAAATAGCTCGTTCGTCAAGCTTATCAGAACTGCGTAATTGGCCTTAGCGTTTTACGGCCTCACCCAATCGCGCACCTGAGCATGCGACATCATAGCTTCCTTTGCAGGAATTGAGCCAGTTTGTCGCAAGGCCATTCCCTTTTTGGCAATTATACAGCTATTCGAGCGACATTTACGTAAAGAGTGGTATCCGTTTGATCCTGAGGAGGCTATCTTTCGAACAAACGAAACGTGTTTTGTCGGCCCGGCCCCTGTTAAGAACAGGATACTGCAGCAGTGCAACCGTTGGCTGCGTCTGCTTGTCGCTAGAAACGATTTGTCGCGAGGGGAGAACATTGCCGGCGCAAGTTACACAGCAATCCGCTTGGGTTTCTACCATGTCGTCGTAGAAGCGACTACCCACCTATGATTGTTTGTGCACAGAACGTTTGCGGCATCAATCGTAAGCTAAAAAATCGTAATACTATAATTTATAGATGGAAAGAGAGAAACAGTGTATTTGGACGTTTTGCAAACTCTTCTGTCACTCTCTAATTGAGTTGTTTTTCCCTAGCTTCATGGCTCCAGAAGTTAGTTGATTAACCTTGAATAATTGTCCATTTAGGCAGTATGCTAAATTGGTGTACGCACTATATAGAAAATCAGCAAGATGTATTTAGTCGCGTCGTCTTACAGTCCATCGGCATATTTTCAAATTCGTGGTAAATATGGCGGAAACTCCCTGTGTATAATGCTGAATGTGATTAGCCCGATGATGTAGTAGTTCACGAAGTTGGTGCAGAAAAGAAGGCAAGAAAAAGGAAGGCTAATCCTCCGCACATCGGTGTGCGCCTCAAAAAAGACCACGCATGGGAAGAACAAGAACACCAAGGGGCATGGCCGTAGAAGCTTGGGGTGCTGTTGCTAAGATCGATGACTTCACTCACTGACGTTGCCCGAGCTACGGCGCCTGGATGTCACCAGCTACAGTCTTATCACAGTGGCAGGAGCTGTAGCGCCGGACAACTGTATCTGTCGCTGCACCGGAATCGCGCCGGGATATTGTGCCTGCTGTTCCAGATGCTCTGGGCGAGATACCCGTGCTCATGCGCCAGTCCACCTACGCTTCCACTCAACGTGGGTGCCAGTAACACCACCGGAGGTTCAGACTAAACGGACCATTGGCTACAAGTTACAACTGACCGCTGTTTTTGTGGCCGGTCCATGCCTTGTGCCTGGATCTCGGATTAGAGTGCTTTTCCTCATTTCGACCGCAACGGTAGGTGGCCTAGTGTGGTAGCTGGGGCAATGTCAGTTGGTGAATTCGCTGTTCATTGCAAGCTCGCTGGAACCTTCTACCGGTTCAAGTGCCACACCGTATTTTTGCCGTTCCCTTGCACGCTCTTTTGTTACATTCATGTTCATGTTCAACCAGGTTTAACCTCAACCTAAATGCACACACAATACGCCATTCCCCTGGGCCCACTATGCGGTGGCTGCTTGGAACAAGGAGTGAAGCTTATTTCCACGCGCGGATGTATAATTTCTAGGGACATGTGCAGTGCGCTTGTACTCAAGCATTTTTATATGCTGGATTACACCCTTCTATGCACGCTAATCTGAATCCACGTAATACGCGGCTATGTTCAGGAATGTGCGTAAACACTGTTGGCGGAGCACACGGCTTAATGGTTTCTTCTTTTATATTCGCTATTTTTTGCACTCCTCTGGGAATGGCCCTGCCTAACACGTTGACCCTTTTCTTCGCCACTCGTCTTCGACTTTCCACTAACCCCGGCGGCCACCACAAGTCAAGATTTACATCAACCTATACCCACCTACACCATGCAGGCTGTGCAAACACGGCACACCCTATCTTCACATACCTGCACATTGTGTAGCTTAGTGTTGGCCAACAGCTCTGGCAAACATTACTGCGAATACCATACCTTCTATCAACACCACCATGGCTGAGAACACTGCCATTGCGCTGCGCTCAGACAGCACCCAACCCCTAAACTGGCCCTGTTTATATCTAAGCAGGTTATCCACACAAATATTAGTGAAAATGTCTCTTCAATGGCCATGCAAATTCTTACCAAACGTCTTTCTTCAGACATCGTAAACCAGTTTATGGCCCGACCCAAACAAGCGTAGCGGCTTATGAGGTCGTGCACGTCCGCGCTCCAGACCTCACTGATGGAGTGGCCATTTCAAAACCACACCTAAATTATTGCCACTACCGGCGCGCCCAGTTCCCCCGTGCTAGATATGAATATTACCCTCCTCTACGGCCGCCGCGGTCACCTATGCCGACACCCGCAATAACATTTCTCGCAGGTGGTCGGCCATATGCTGTCCAGGCTACAAGCACACACTTTCACTAACAGAACACACTTCACAGACACTACGTGGCACGTGCTTGCTTTTCCTACCTGTCCAGCCTTCGAGGAACTGGACAGTAAATAGGGTTCTCACAGCGAATTCCTTGCACTCCGATGATCCCGATGTTCTCTCCGTTCCTCTGAGAGGAGATGTTTTGCGACCCAGAGGAGTGAGGCAAATTTATCACCATTTCCCGGGTATATACGTAGCTACTCCCATCTGACCCTCCACCACCTGAAATCATGAGTCAGGAGGATGATATTAAGTATTTCTCTCTCTCTTTTTTGCTCATTACCCGTCACTTCACTGGAGGATATCCATTGTAGTCTTTCTCCAATGGAAGCATTTTGTCACCATTGTGCCGCAATTTTGAAGCATTTAAATGTTCACTCTCACCAGGACTATGCTCCTAAAGAGTTTGCTACTCTGTAACTCTTAGGTTCTTTTATTCGGTAACCGCAGTTGAACACAACCTTCGAATATACTGAACAACCAAATATTTCTTACACAGAAAAACAATATTACCCCAGTTGCTACTGAATTGTGGTAGGGGATACTTACGCATTCTATTACCTGGAAATGAAATAAGAAGTTGAAACCCAAAAGAAGCAAATGTTAGTACTGTATACAAACCAGTATAAACATATTTTTATCAAAACAAATGCCTCTTTACTATTGTCTATCTTTGCTACACCAGTTTGAAAGCAACCAACATTGTTACTTTTATGTTAAATTACGTAATAACACTTCTCACATCTTACTAAGGCCTGACGTTGGGCTAGTTGGGTACACTATATTCACACTAAAAACGGCGCAGGGACGAGGACGGAAGAAGTCACAAACTAGGGCGCTGAAGAACTGAAGTACGATTTATTACACGACAATAAATACATAGAAAAACCAGTGGCCGCAAGCATGCGCCAGTTCAAGGATAAGATATCACTTCAGTATGCCATGGAAGCTAACATCAAGGATAAAACAATCAGACCTTGTCAAGCCTGCTATCCGGTACAAGTGAAGTTCAACTGGCTAGATATGCCACCTCTCTTTCCAAAAGGGGAATTGATGGCGTGCTCACGCATTTTTCCTCCCGAATGCCAATCAGTGAGGCCTTCAATATTTCCCGAAAGCGAGCATCTCGATAGCGTTTCAAAACACGCGTTTCTTTTATCTTTGGGTGGCAATCACTTTTATCGCCCTTTTTGCAATATATTCCAAGATTGCTGTACGTTCCTGTGCGCATGGTGTAGGCATGCTCTCTAAGGCGATCATTCAGGCTACTACCAGTCTGGCCTATGTAAACTCATCCGCATGAAAGTAGGATTTCGTACACCACTTTGTCCGCACATTCCAGAAACTGGGTTTTATGCTGCTTCTCACATACGGTCCTTGGGCTGTCGTTGCAGTTTACCTTGGCGCACAAAGACGCCAGTTTGTTGGGCGCTGAAAAAATCGTCCTTACCCCTGCCTTATCTTCTATCTTCTTCAAAAGGTGTGATACCCCATGGACGTAGGGTATGACGCTTAAGCGGCTCTTGGATGTTTCTTCTTGTGGCCGGTTTTTTGCGAAGTTAAAATTTACCCTTTGCAGCACATTCTCAGCGGAGCTGCGCAACATAGGGACCGGGTATCCTGCTTCACTGACTCTCTTGATTTGGGTGCCTAAGCTCTTCGTCGTGGCGTGCAGACAGAATCTTGCTACTGAGTTCGTTATAGCCGCAACAGCAATGCCACGTTTTACCACTTTTGAGTGGGTTTAGTTGAAAGACAGTAGGCCTTTTTGCGATCTTGGAGCGTATTCCCAGCAGACATGACGCACGTCGAAAGTCGAAAGTTGAGGTTTCTCGACCTAGAAATGACTTTCGACGTGCATTATGTCTGCTGGGAATACGCTCCAATATCCAAAAAAGGCCTACGGCCCTTTTTGCGATCTGCTATTTGTTACTGCTATTGTCAGCTGGTTTTTGTTTCGTCTGACTACGTGGAATACTCAAGTTTTTCGCTGGTCCAGAATAGTGTTTCGTCGTCGGGAGTGTTAATACTATCATGTATTGTTCCAAGTCCATTCATCGTCGTTAAGTTTTTTCCAGACCACTAGACAGTCTTTATAACTTCACGAAAACTTCACGAGCGGCAGAACGCACTGGCTGGAAATATTATTTGCACTGATAGGGGTACATTACATTTTAAAATTTCACGGTGCTTGGCAGGTGTGCACCAGCGCTTTCAAATTCTAGCAGGATTTAACGCTCGGGGTTTTGATCACGACTAGTGACTTTTTAGAGGACTTTCTACAGCTCTACTTGGTGAGCTGTGAGAACATAACGTAAAGAGGACTTTTTCGCATGGCTGATCTGATTTTTTGGAGAGGCATACTTGTTTTTATTTCATTGGTTAAGTGTAACAACTATTGGTAATGAAGCGTGATTGTGCGGGCCGTTCCGACTCATTGGACAAGGCAAATTGCTGTGCAGACGTCCAAGGATTGAATAATTCTCGTGTTCTTTTAATACTGCATTTTGTATTCCAGCCATCTAAGCACACCTACAAACACATTTTCAAGCATCACCTTAAGAAGCAGATTTTCACTTGCTATGCAAGGTTGCAGCTAACAGTGGCGTGTATTACTTTCAAAAATTATTCCTTTAAAAATAAAATTAGGCGTAGGAGAATATTTCTAGTGAACTTTAGTAGAGTAATTCTAGGCATGAAGTTGGCGTGACGTTTTTTTATACTGTGCACACCCGTATACAACCGAAAAAAGCTGAGTATAATTCTTGACTGCTGTATTAGGATTCTTCTTGTCGATGGAATGTAGGTTACAATTTTTAAAAGTATATACACCATACAATGCTTACAAAATGACAAAACTTCACCAAATGTTTTACAGCAATACGTTTCATGCGAACGATTCACTGTAGTGTACTCGTCACTAGCCGCTACTATTTGTTTCATGATTTTAAATAAGGGTCACTTGTAAATAGATCGCATAACTAGCGGTACCATCATGTAAATATATCGCTGACATCTTCCATGATTCGTGTAATTTGCCTTGCCTGCACGCAATATCTTTTGTAGGGTCACTGGTATCCAAGTTTTTTCCCACTGAGTGTGTATCTGAGTATCTGAGAGCGGGATTATACCCATGTTGGTATCTGAGTGCCTACATTCTGTCGATAACAAAAACTACCTCTTAGTTGCTGTTTACACTACTACGCCGTATGGAGTTTTCTTGATTACCACCTCGGTGTACTTTAGGCATACTCAGCGTATTTATATAAAACAGCACGGGTATCTCCACCAACTCATTTAAACCCAAAGTACTCGAATTTTGAACCTTATGCTTTAAAGAGTGTATCGTTCTCTTAAGTTAGTGTGCGAGTGTGGGGGACACGTTTAGTTCAACAGATGAGAGTCAGAAAGGAAAGTCTTGAAGAGAGCCTGCTCAACCTTTGGTCGGCAGTCAAGAATAATTCTTCACTGGTAGTGGCTTCGGCGATCTGAAACAGGATGACTTCTTGGGGTACGCCTGTGTAGCATGTTCTATGACCGCTCACTGCTTTTAACAGTTACAATGAATTCTGATATTTCTTTCTGTGATTCTGTGAATCCCAGACCATTAGTTGCTTGTCCGCCCGGTTTTCGCGTTGTTTAGATATACCAGAGTACAGTGCCTGGTAGCAACGCTTGTACACCGGGTTCGGAAAAGTATTCCTTTGGATAAAACACCATGACACTACCTGTCATCAGAAGAGGCGCCTGTCCGCTGCAGATTATATTATCCTTCCGAGCCTCTAGTTGTCTCCTCCGACGACCCAATAGGCATCGAACCTGTTCATGTCAGACCACACATACGGCGAGGGTACTGGAGTCAGACTAAGATAGTAATGTCACATCGGTCAGTAAAGCTGCAATCTGAGTCAAGCACTTTTTTGTTCGCAGGAGGCCACAGTGAGCAAACGCTCTTAGTATTTCAATTCCTGTTCCTCAGAGTCTATCCTAATAAAAAGCGGCCCTTTCGATTCTAAGGGTCTCATTGCGTTTGCGTCCTTTCAATTTTTTTTAAATTTGTAGACAGTTTTGAAGAATTTTGTCCGGGTGGGCAAGATCATTTCGTGTGCAATGCCCCGCCTCTCCCTAAACTTGTGGAGATATTGTGGGAACCAAGCGAGATGTAACCGAAGGGAACTGTTTTTTCACTAACGATATGGCCATGGCAGCGGGACCGCTGTAGTCTACGGCCTCCACGCGAACCACGTCCTCGATCCGCGATTACTTCTAGTGTATGGCATGTTACCTGGCGTGCCTTCTGTCTGGATTGGATTGAGAAAACGTATTTCATAAACTGTGAGGGTGCACACACACACACACACACGCACACACACATATATATATATATATATATATATATATATATATATATATATATATATATATTGTCACGAAGACAGAGACGACGCAGTTGTCTTTAAGAAAAACACGTTTATTGGAGCGCATTTGTGCTCCCCTAAAAACTCAAAAAACACGGGCGGCGAAGCCGCAGTTCGAAAAGTGACGTACTCAAGCGAGCGTCGGAGATCAAAGGTCATGGTGTGTGAGACTTTTATCTTTCGGCGCAAGTGTTTCTGGAACCATCGATTCGCGTCCAGAACATGGTAGATAACAGAAGATTTTTCTGGGCTAGCGGCGTAAGGGCGAAACAGTGTGCGTATCTGAATGTGATAGCCCGTGCGACATAAAAGTAAAGAATGAAAGACGCGCTTCGTTTGGAACGCAGATAACACAGCCGGGCGTGGCCAGGCAGTAAAAACAAACAATAAATAAACAAACCCAGACATGGTTTGCGGCATTACCCCCCTCTAAGAGTGCATCAACCCGATGCTAAAAAAACAGTCTGAACAAACAATAAACAAAGTCCGTCATCTTGCATAATAAGGTTTCAAGCGAACAACGTGAACGACATCGGGCCGCATGCGAAGTCGTTATGTTCTGGAATCACCATCGGGGATCACCTCGGAAGTAAGTTGGCCGACACGTCGTAGAATCTGGTAGGGTCCGAAATACCTTGGCAAAAGCTTCTCACTTAGTCCGCGTGACCGATGGTAGTCCAAATCCATACACGATCCCCAGGGTGGTACTCGGCGTCTCAGCGTTGGAAGTTGTAGCGCCCTGCATCCACCAGCTGCTGGTCCGTTGTACAAACTCGAGCCAGGCGGCGGGCCTCCTCCGCACACTGAAGGTATCTGTGGACGCCGGCGTTGAGTTCGTCGTCTTCTTCGTGCGGAAGCATGGCCTCGAGCATCGTAGTCGGCTGTCTTCCGTAGACAAGCTCGAACGGCGTCATCTGCGTAGTTTCCTCGATAGCCGTGTTGTACGCAAAGGTGACATACGGGAGCACTTCGTCCCAAGTTTTATATTCAACGTCGACGTACATTGACAGCATATCCGCGATTGTTTTGTTCAGGCGCTCCGTTAGTCCGCTAGTTTGTGGGTGGTACGCCGTCGTTCTTCGGTGATCCGTGTTGCTGTAGCGTAAAATCCCTTGCATCAGCTCCGCAGTTAAGGGCGTTCCGCGGTCCGTGATAAGAACTTTCGGGGCTCCATGTCGCAGCACAACTTGGCTTACGAAGAACTTTGCGACTTCTTGTGCAGTCCCCCTCGGAAGAGCGGCTCTCTCTGCGTAGCGCGTCATCTAGTCAGTCGCTACAACAATCCACTTGTTGTCGGATCGGGATGTAGGGAACGGGCCCAGAAGGTTCATTCCAATCTGTTGGAAGGGCCTAGAAGGGACGCCGATTGGCTGCAGAAGTTCGGCGGGTCTCATAGGTGGCGTTTTTCGTAGCTGGCAGTCACGGCAGCTTCGGACGCAGTGGGTGACATCGGATTGCACGCTTCCAAAATTTGGTCACGAAGATCTGCCGGGATGACAAGAATATAATTCGCTCTCGTTTCGGGGCTCAAAGTGTTCTTCACGAGGACGCAGGTCTTCAGGCTGAATCCAGGTAAGTTGCGTTTAATGGCCCTGGGCACGGCGATGTGGCATCGTTGGAGGTAGTCGATCATGGCGCGTAGATCGGGGTCGGCACGCTGCTGGCCGGCCAGGTCGCTCTCAGTCACGACTCCGAAGAACGCGCTGTCTTCATCGAAGTCTTGTGGTGGTGGGTCGACGGGGGCACGGGACAGGCAGTCGGCGTCGGAGTGTTTCCTCCCGGATTTATAGACTTGTGTAACGTCGAATTCTTGCAGGCGCAAGCTCCATCTACCAAGACGGCCAGAGGGGTCCTTAAAATTGGCGAGCCAAATGGAAGCTGAGAGTGAGAAAGGGCGTCAGCGACGTTATGCTTGCGTTCTGACCTGTACAGAACACGGATGTCATACTCTTGGAGGCGGAGGGCCCAGCAAACGAAGCGACCGCAGGGATCCTTTAGTGACGACAACCAACAAAGAGCGTGATGATCCGTCACGACGTCGAACGGGTGTCCGTACAGGTACGGGCGAAACTTGCCGATGACCCAAACGATAGCCAAACATTCCTTCTCTGTTACAGAGTAGTTAGTTTCCGCCTTCGTCAAAGTACGACTCGCCTAACTCACTACGTATTCCTGATAGCCGTACTGTCGTTGGGCGAGCACTGCGCCTAATTCCACACCGCTGGCATCTGTGTGGAGTTCGGTTGGTGCGCGGGGTTCGGATTATCTGAGTATTGTTGGTGACGTAAGGACAAGGCGTAGCCTCATGAAAGAGTTTTCGCAATCAGAGGGCCAGTCAGAAATTTCCCCACTTCCACCGAGAAGTTGCGTGAGTGGAGATATGTTGGAGACAAAGTTCCGTACAAAGCGGCGGAAATAGGTGCAGAGTCTGATAAAGCTCCGCAGGTCCTTCAGTGCAGTCGGCTTTGGGAACTCCGATATGGCATGGCATTTCGCTGGATCTGGGCGGACGCCTTCTTTCGAAACCACATGGCCCAAAACGTTGAGTTTCCGAGAAGCGAAGCGACACTTTTTAGGGTTCAGCTGTAAATCAGCGCAAGTAAGGCATTTGAATACTTGTTCCAGGCGTGTTAGGTAGGCCGTAAAATTTGTTGAAAATACGGCGATGTCGTCTAAGTAGCAAAGGCGCGTTTTGCATTTCAGATCGCGCAATACCTTCTCCATCATTCGTTGGAATGTCGCGGGCGCATTAGAGAGTCTGAATGGCATGACATTGAACTCGTAGAGGCCATCTGGTGTTACGAATGCCGTTTTAGAACGATCGGCGTCGGCCATGGTCACTTGCCATGGCCGACCTCAAATCCAATAATAGAAAGTACTCGGCACCTTGCAAGCTGTCAAGAGTGTCATCAATGCGGGACAGCGGGTAAACGTCCTTGCGAGTTATTTTGTTGAGACGTCTATATTTCACGCATAACCTAATCGATCCATCTTTTCTCTTGACAAAGACCACGGGAGAAGCCCAAGGACCCATCGATGGTGGAATGACATGGCGTTTCAGCATGTCCTCCACGTTTTCCTCAATGACACGACGCTGGGTGGAGGACATACGATATGGTCACTGTCGCAATGGTGCGTGGGTGCCAGTGTCCATCTGATGCGAAACAGTTGACGTGAGGCCCAAAGGAGTGTGATGACAGTCGAATGATGTACTGAAGCGTCGTAAAAAAGTCAATAGTTGGTCTCGTTGGGTCGAAGTGAGGGCATCGTCAATGGCGTTGAGCAACATAGTCGCATCAGGCGAGATATCACGTAAGCAACCTGAGCTAAGTGCGGTAATATTTGATGGGAAAAACGTCTTCGCCTACGTCGGTAACAACAAAAGGGTGAACTTCTTCTATAATGCCAACTCATTCACTGCGATAGAGTTTTATGGGGTATGGACCAGGGATTGAGACAGGCACAGAACCGGAACTCGACTTGATTTCGAGGAAAGCGAATGGCAGTGGAAAGCATTTGAGAAGCGGAAAGAGACCAGAAGGAGTGAATATGACTGTGACGTCCAAAACACTGCTGCACGAAAACGCCACACGCACAGATAAATCCGGTGGAAGGTCCGTGTCGTCAGCAAGAAGAAACTTTGTGGTGCCTTTATCACAATTGTTTTCAAGTACCGGAAAAAGCTCTACTTAAGCGTGCGTGCAGTCAATGATGGAGTCATGGCATAACAAGAGGTCCCCTCCGATAGTAGGATTCTGAGAGCAAGACGACAAGACGATGAGCTCGATGATATAGACGACCCCTTGAACTGTTACCTGAGCGGTGCATGCGGCCAGCGGTTCCACGGGTTGCGAATTAGGTGTGCGCAGAGTAAATCCATATATAGGTGTTATCATTCGTAACGGTCGGCAAAATTTCTCGTCAATAACAGAAACCGCAGCTCCAGTATCAACAAGAAGCAGGGTAGAAACACCATCAACATTCAATTTGATTAAATTAGGCGACAAAGAAAGAGGACTTTGGCATTTCTGCGGTGACGCAGTTTGTACCTCCGAAACTGCGCCGTCTAGTTTTCCGTCTGACTAGTCGTACGGCAACGGCGCATCGGAGACAGTGAGCGGCGTTGTGGAGACTGTGAGTGGTGGCTGGCGAAGTCACGGTCATCGGACGAGATAGGTGTCATCAGAAACGTGGCTGGGGCATGCGTCATGGGTGGGGAGGGCGCATAGGGAAAGGACCACGATGAGGTGCGAGTACCCGTCATACCACGACGACAGTAGCGTGCCCCATGTTCCGCAATCCAACAAGAATAGCAGATAGTGCGATTATCGTGCGTTCGCCAATGATTTGCGACTAGACACGCCGGATGTGGCACGGCACATGTGGGCGCGATGCGTTGAAGCCCGGCAGTAGCATGAGTCTCAGATCTTGCAGCAGTCACAAGGTAGGGTCCCGGTACGGGTCCAGTAAAAGGTCGCACCACGGTCTCGGCATAGTTTACCGGCATACGCGGCATTGGGTCGGCGAAAGGCAAAGGAGCGGCCATCGGCGTTTGCGGCTTGATGTCGGCGTAAGCCACTGGAGGTACCATCAGATTGGTCTGCCGGGTGCCTGGATACGCGTCAGTGACTTGTTGAATAACGCTTTTGAGGGGTGGAGCTAAATTGGACTGAGGCGGCTTCGCGACGTCGATAACGAGGGAAAGCTGACGAACCACTTGTTCGCTGATAAACTGCTGAATCAAGGCAAAGAGGACACCCCTATCATCAGAGGCTAAGCTTCAAATCGAATGGTCGTGTTCCGCTGGTTTAGGAGCGAGAGCCCTCTCTCTGCGGAGTTCCTCGAACTCTTGGCAAGCGTTGATGACTACAGCAACAGTGCGAGCGTTTTCGCGAGCAACATTTGGAAGGCATCGTCGTCTATGCCTTTAAGGATATGCTTGATCTTTCCCGCTTCGGTCTTAGCCTGTAGGGACGCAGCCCCTACGAGTGCCCGCGTAGGGTGATTACAGTGCAGTGCGCCAGTGGAACAGCGATAGTGACGTCAGTGCGTCATGTGCCCGTGCGTGCGTGTGATGAACGGTGAGCCGGAACAAATACGTGTAGCGTGCATACAACCCCGAACATGCGCACAACTAACGAAGTGGCGTAAAAGCGCCGCTAACAAGACCAGGGGGGCAGTGCGCACCGGGCTCATGCTAGAGTGGCTGCTTGAGCGGGCTACGGACGGGACCGACGGGTGGCGAGCCACAGGCATTGGCGCCCGGACAGCCAGAAGCAACCAGCGTCGGCGGCGTACGCTCTTCACCCGTTGTCGGCACAAGTGACAGAAGAAGTCGTCGTGGCTGTACAGCTCCAGGCCCTAACTTTCTCGACAAGCAGTGCTTCAACTGCCGCAATGTTTTCTTTACGCGCACGCTGACTGTACTGTCGTAACAGTGCCTCCCAAGTTGCTTTCTTTGTTTTTTTTCTTCCTATGTTCTCCCGCAATAAACCACTGACTTGTTCTCGTATTGATTGACCTTACTTCGTCGGGCCGGTTCGGGCTCGCGAACCCTTTACGCTGGAAGGGCGTTCCTTCACTGGCGCCCAATCTGGTTTCTATCTTTATTCCTTTTTTTCTTGCCTCCGAGCCTTCACTCCCCTCCGAGCTACACTGCCGCCCGCACGTCGGAATGCTTGAAGAACGCTTCAGAACTGTGTATGCATTGTTCTGGTCGCCAACCTTTTTGATGCAGCAGTCACCGGCGGATTTTGCGGCCCAGAAGACGGCCGTGCGTACTTTGCGAGCATCACTCAGCCAGCGGATTATGCTTCCAACCGTCTACCACAAGCCACCGCTCTACAATGAAGCTGGCGTTGAAAGGAGCAGCCGAAAGCTGCGCAACATATCCTGTGAGTCACTCGCCACGGAATTCGCGCATATCGAAGTGTAACCGCTGACCGTCCGTACCCACTTCGGAGCATTTTTTTTCTTGTGCGCCGGAGAGAAAGGCTGTATTACAGGCTTGAGAGTATTTTGCAGCTAAAACTATGTCGACGGACGAGAATGATTTTCCGCGATAAGCGAAAATGCCTCCGTACTTTTCTCGGATAGTATTGGGCAGACTGATCCGCAATCTGACAACACAAAGAATTCTTGAACCGATGACCCACCTGATGGATTCGAAGGCCTAGTTTAAAAGCAACTGTTGGCGCTTCAGACTAGCAAGCTTAACACTGAGGCAATATTGGATGATCGGCCGCCGCAAGCTCATCAATGCCACAGTCACTGCAGCGCGTCATTTGCAGTTAAACTTGGCCGTGCCAACGTATGCACGTTTGAACGGCAAGAAGTCTGTTTTCGACTTTCTTTATGAATTGTCGGACTACAAACAAGCCATAGCAATTTCAGACAGCCTGCTGATTAGCAGGATCTTCCCAGTTGCTTTGCGGGTGGCAGCCGGCATATGGAGACGTCAGCACAAGCCATTCGAAGACATGAATGACTTCAATGAACGCTTTAGGCTGGAGTTTGGGCCCCCTGGGTTTGCGTACCGAATCAACGACGAACTTCGTGCGCGGACACAGGGACAGGGTGAAAGCCCTCAGGGATATGTGCGTTCTAAGCAGGACCTGTACAAGCCGGCTGAACCGGCGGCACCTCAGGCGGAAAAGGTTTTCAGGTCATCCGATAGTTCCACCCTAGGTTCAAGCCGTACTTGCGACCCCGGTGGGTCTCAGACTTTGAAGACTTCGCCAAGGAGACAACAGATATACAAGCTTCGCTGATGGCCACGAAATCCTACCAACCGCCGCCACCTAAAGAGGTATGCTTGGAGGCTTTGTGTGCATACACCTACCGCACACCACCAGGGATGGACAAGCGGAGGCCCCGAGTGAAGCGAACAACGCAGCGAGGAGGGAAGGCGGCGCTGTTCATAGGCCCGGGGCCAGATAACCGGCAATTGCAGGAGAAATACCACAGGGGAGCAGCGATCATTCATGGCAAAGGTCGTTGCAGCGCCAACTCACTCTAGGGTGTGGTGCCACCATGGGAAATGGTTTCAGCGCTGACTCACCCCAGTGGTGCGGCGCCCCCGAGAGAGATTGTTGCACCGCTGACTGAACCCAGCGGTGCGGCGACACCGTGGGAGATGGTTGCAGCGCTCACTCACCCCGGCGGTGCGGGGCCCCCGTGGGAGATGGTTGCAGCTCTGACTCACCCCGGCGGTGCGGCGCCCCCGTGGGAGATTGTTTTCAAGCGCCGACTCACCCCAGAGGTGAGGCGCCATCGTGGGAGCGCTCGTTCGGCCGGAATGACCAGAGGCAAGAACCTCTCAGTAGGGAGATATTTCCTAACTATCGGAAATCCATATGTGCAGACATCAGCAAGGAAGTCGTGTCCAAATCACCCGAGTCTAGCAGCAAGGAAAGGCGGCAAGTGGCTTTCCACTAGACCGTGTACTCAAACTCTGCGAGCTCGGAGCCGCCACCTCGGCCGGACGCAATCCAACCGACAGGCGCAACCGAAAATGCACTGGTATTCTGGTCCACGCTCTGCACACCCCTTGGCGCAACCAATCGAGATACGCCACTCGAAACTGCGGCGACACTCCCCGCATCGCGCTAGGCAGCAATGCACAAACCCGCAGACGCAGCAGTGCAAAGACCCACTGCCGCCAAAGTGGCCAAAACGGCCGCCGAAAGCCGGCGCCGATGGCGGGTGTAGGAGCAGAGCCAACATTCCACACCAACTGCCTTCGAGCAGGCCGCATCCTACATGGATGACATGGAAGGTGGGAACTTGGTGAAGAAGGCACACGAAGGGTCTCCAGCGAGCAACAATCGGCGCATGGTGAGCTGTTGGCCCTTAGCCTTTGGCGGACAGGCTGCAAGAGTGGATAATGCACCTTTCATTACCGTCAAGGTAGCCGGCCTTACTATACCTGCCCTAATTGACACTGGAGCAACGGTTTCTGTGTTTGGAGACGTTGTCGGAGAATAGTGCTCCTCGAGGAAGATCAAATTCTGGCACGTAAGTACCAGTATCAAAACAGCTTCTGACCAGTTCGTACCGGTAACATCGGCAGCGAGGCTGATGGTAATAGAAGATGGTCGCAAACACGGGAAAGTTTTTTGTACCTTCACAGTCTTTCCTGTCCAGCCTTTCTGGGCCGCGAGTTTATGGCCAGGACACAGCTAGCGCTTGACGTAAAGGCTATAAACTACCACTGTGGCCCTGGAATGCCGCTGAACAGCTTTGCAGCAAGACCATCAGAATCTCTCTCAGGGTTGCTGACAGCAGAAACAACCGCCTGAAAGGTTGAAAATGGTTTGCAAACAATCGATGGCGTTCGCAGGACCACCGGAGGAACAATCACGGCTCGCTGCAGTACTACAACCCTTGGGAGCGTTCACTGAAGCACAGGGTACTGTGAACATTTTGGAGGACCACATCGAAATGGCAGATTCGGGTCCACTACGGTTCAACCCCAGGCCTTTGAGCATCCACAAGCAACCACAGCTGAATGGAGACCTGCTGAAGATGGTAAATACAGGAGAGGTGAGGCCATCAAAAAGCCATTGGGCATTTCCGATTGTGCTGGTGGGTAAAAAAGACGGCCGTGTCCGCATGTGCATAGAATACAGACGCCTAAACGCAATAAGCACAAGAGGCTCGTACCCCTTTCTATCCATCGATGCGGTTATGTACGCGCTTTGTTCGGCAAAGGTTTTCACCACACTCGACTGCAGTAGAGGTTTCCTACAGATACCTGTAGCAGAAAGCGATATCGAGAAAACAGCGGTCACTCGTACCAGAGGGCTATTTGTATTCGTGCGGCTGCCTTTTGGTTTGTCGAATTCCCCAGCAACTTTCCAGCGCGCGATGGACATCGTGCTGGGGGAAGCCAAGTTCAACTACGCGATGGCGTACATTGACGATGTGGCTGTATTCTCAGACAACATTGAGGGTCACGGTGTTCATTTACAGACTGTGTTGCAGTGCATGCAAAACATGGGCCTAACAGTAAACCCTCGAAATGTACAACTGGCGGACAGCAGGATTGAGCTCCTGCCTTCGTTATGGACCAAGGTTTAGTCCGGCCAAATGAGGATAAGCTCAAGGCGATCTTCCACTTCCCGAAACTAGAGAACGTCAAAAGTCGGCAGCGCTTCGTGGGTACGGTCGGCTTCTACAGGCACTTTTTTCCGAACTGTGCAGACTTGGCACACCCCCATCCTCAGCTGCTACGGAAGTGCACCAGGTGGTCATGGACGGCTTCCGAGAAGCAGGCGTTTCAGGCCCTATCATCAGCCATCTCCAACTCTACAAGCCTGCGGTTGCCAGATCTCAACTGCCCATTTGTTGACCAAGCCGATGCAAGTGAGTACGGCATAGGGGCTGTTTTGCTACAGGAGCATAGCGGTGAACTGTACCCTCTGGCATTTGCCAACCGCACTCTGTCAGCGGCCGAACAACACTATTCAGTCACAGAAAAAGAGTGTCTCGCCACAGAGTTCGCACTGAAAAAGTTCAACATGTACTTGGATGGCGAAATTTTACTATACAGACAGACCACCAAGCACTGTCATGGTAGTCACGGCTTCAGAACCCTGCAGGTCGCAAGGCACGCGGGGCGCTGAACCTACAGAAGTATCACTACAAAGTGGAATACAAAAAGGGCACAAGCAACCAAGCCGCGGGCGCCTTGTCTCGCGGAACCCAACTAGCCCAACAGCAACCGGAAGCCTAGGTCTTCGCGATTACAACGCCTGAGGAAGCCTGGGGAACCCTGGTAATTCGCCAGACGATGCTGGAAGCGCAGCAGGCCGGCGAAAAGTGCAAGCGCATTCGTGAGTTCATTACGGCCACATAGAACGACGCTACTGCGGCGGCACAGGCGCCGGAATACGACTGCTACGTCGAAAAAAAGGATGGCGTGCTACTTGGGTACATTCCAAGTGGAGACAAAGACATGGTGGTATTCCTTCCTGGTATTCGTTCCCAAGCGCCTAAAGAGTTCTTTTCTCGAATATTACCACGACACTACCCTCGCAGGTCATAGTGACGGACGAAAAACGTACGAAAAGCTATGCTGCGTTGTCACATGGCCTTGCATGAAAAAGGAGGTAATGAAGTACGCCCAGACATGCCCAGTTTGCCAGCCTGTAAAGCCAAGAGCAGGTAAACCACCTGGTCTCATGTAGTCGGTCGAGAGCCGCTTCACTTTTCAGGTCGCGGCGTGTGACGTGATGGGCCCATACCCAAGATCGGTGAAGGGCAATCGCAACCTCCTTATCGTCACAGATCACTTCTCCAAGTGGGTCGAGCTGTACGCGTTACGTAAGCTTGATTGAAAGTTCATCTTCGACACATTGCTGGAAAATTTCACCCGCTTTAGATTTCTGGAACAACTCATAACGGACAATGCGATGTACTTCACCACCAAGAATTTTGTGGACACTTGTTTGGTACTGGGCGTAGTACATAGGAAGACTACTCCATAAAATCCTCAAGCAAACATTCCGGAACTTGTCAATAGGAACTTAAAGATGATTCTGGTGGCCTTCACTGAACGCCAAAAATACTGGGACTCTCGCCTATCGGAAATGACGTGTGCAACTAGGACTACGGTCAATCGCTCAACCGGGTTCACACCGGCAGCCTTGCTGTTTGGTCGCGGGCTGTGTTTTGCTGTTGAACATTCATTCAGTGACCAGGTCCATGTGCGCCTTCGCACTTATGTTAAGTATGCGCAGTATCTTCGCAGCAACCTGAACGAGACCCTTCTGGAGGCCAGGCACCACCTGGACTTCGCAAAACTCGAACACCGGCAGCAGTACTACCAAGGGCAGCTTCAGATTGAGTTTTCCATCGGGGACGTGGTACTACACCGTACACATCGCTCGAGCGATGCAGCGAAAGGGTTTTCTGCTTCTCTGGCTGATCGATGGGAAGGCCCTTATGAGGCAACAAAGCGCCAATCTCGGCTGACTTATAGCATTCACAACCTAAATGGAGGACGGGATACGAATCTCGTACACATTGACTACCTTAAATGATATTACAAACGACACTCTGAACAAGAAATATATTCTTGTTCATGTTCTTCCAGGATGCGCTACTCGCTCAACTATACAGCAACATGGCTCGAGCGGGAACACCCTCCTAATGCCGCATTCATCTCAAACCCACTGGAGAACTCTTCCTCTGCGGCAAGCCCCAGCACTTCTCGGACAACTCGGGAGTTGTCCGCTCTTGGGGAAGGGGGAGTGTAGGGACGCAGCACCTACGAACGCCCGCGTAGGGTGAATACAGTGCAGTGCGCCCGTGGAACAGCGATAGTGACGTCAGTGCGTCATGTTCCCGTGCGCGCGTGTGATGAACGGTGAGCCGGAACAAATAGGTATAATGCGTATTCCACCCGGAAATTGCAAACAACAAGCGGAGTGGCGTAAAAGCGGCGCTCACAAGACCAGGGGAGATGAGGTGGAACTGCGCACCGGGGCACACGCGAGAGCGGCTGCTTCCTCCGGCTGCGGACGGGACCGATGGCGGCGAGCCACAGCCATGGCGCCCGGACAGCCAAAAGCAACCAGTGTCCGCGGCGGACGCTTTTCACCCGTCGTCGGCACAAGTGACTGAAGACGTCGTCGTGAGTGTACAGCATCAGGCCGTAACTTTCTCGACAAGCAGTGCTTCAACTACCCCAATGTTGTCTTTACGCGCACGCTGGTTGTACTTTCGTAACCGTGCCTCACAAGTTACTTTTTGTTTTTTTCTTCCCTATGTTCTCCCGGAATAAACCTGTGACTTGTTCTCATGTGGATTGGCCTTACTTCGTCTGGCGGTTTCACGCACGCGAACCCTTTACGCTCCAAGGGCGTTCCTTCAAGCGTTATTTGCCTTTTTACATAGTCAACGATGTCCTCGATGTAAGATTTAAAGGTTTCGTTCGTGCGCTGAGTGCGTTCGCGCAGACGCTGTTTTCGCGCAGTTTCCTAACTTCGGGGCGCCAGTTCGATACAGAGCCGCCAAGATCCGACAATATGTGACGAGACGACGATAACATGTCCCCAGGCCTGTCATGCGAGGTGGTTTCAAGCCCTCACCGTTTCGTCGTTGCTTTAAGGAAGTTGCTGCTGCTTGAAATTGCTCACAAAACCCATCCCTTACATCTGTGGTGGCAAGAGATTCACTGTATATTCTCATCACATCGTTCACCTTCACCGAGCTCATCATGCTACTGCGGCCTCGACCACGACGGTCACCTTTGAAAAGGGTAGGTTACGCCATCAAAGCAGCGATGGCGTAGAGGTAGAGCATCCGCATCGCGTGCAGAAGGACCGTGGCTCGAATCCCGGCGGCAGACAATTCCCACTTGATTAAAACAAATCTGCGTATTGATGGAATTGCACAACGGAGCTTGGTGTGCGGCGTGACCCCGCGACCATTGCCGGCAATGCACTCCCTCACCAGGGCCGGATTGGCCCCCCTGGTATAGTAACAGCCACAACTTTGCATGAATACGCCAATTAATCCTCGGGCCTCAGTCCTCAGCGGCTGCGAAGCAACTGACAAGGGCGGCGGTCAGACCTGTGACGTAGCAGAGGGTGCTAAGAATCCCTTGATCCGGAGAGGCCGCCAATGGAATCTAAACCTGGCAACGTTTAACGCTCGAACCTTATCTAGCAAATCGAGTCTAGAGGTGTTGATGCAGAAATTAGGGGACTATATATGGGATGCAATAGGGCTTATTAGCGTGGCTAGGAGGGCAGGCGAGGCATTTACGGTGCTGCGAAATCGACACGTCCGATTTTACCGGCATCTAGAGGACAGAAGACAACTGTGAGGGGGATGTCTAGTCAATAAAAGCATAGCTGGCCACATAGAAGAACACTATAGCAATAACGAAAGGGCAGCAGGTCTTGTAGTTAGGCTCGATAAGAGGTACAAACTCAAGGTGGTGCAGGGCTGCGCACCCATATCCAGCTACGACGACCAATTAGTGGAATGCTTCTATGAAGGTGTGGAATCGGCAATGGCTAAAGTAAAAACACAGTATACCGTACTTATGTGGGAATTCAATGCTAAAGTAGGCAAGAATCAGGCTGGAGACAAGGCAGAGCGGAACTATGGTCTGGGCAGTAGAAATAGCCGGGGGGACCCTACTACAGTCGAACACGGATATATCGAACACGGGTATATCGAATTATTGTCTATATCGAACTCATAAATTATCCCCTTGAAAATGCTGTGTAAAAGTATAGGAATTAGTACGTTTATATCGAACCGTATTATTCGCGACATTGGGTATATCGAACGCCGGGCGAGCTGGAAGGTGCTCTTCGGTGGTCGCTGCACCCCCGATTGAGGTTGAGGAGCATGTGAAGGAATGCGCGGGCATGGCGAAGACAGGCTCGCGGAACTATTCCCCCCTACCGGAACGTTAGCTGACGGAGCCCGGTATGCTAAATCTCTCTAGGCACACAAGCCCGAACGCTCGGAAAATGTGACAGTGCGAGGTAGGGATGCCCCGACTGCGCACGTCCTTTTTTTTTTGCGGCTGCGTACGTTCCTCGGCTTGCCGAAAAAATTTTTTTTCGTCTCTCTCTGGGTCTGTCTTCCCCCGATGTCGTCTCGGGAAAGGGAAGAGGGAACGAAGGTGCTGGCGGCCCCCTTTTCTTTGACATGTTGCTGCTGTTGCTGCTGTTTGGCGAGTTGTCCCGCACCTTTCGGAGATCACTATTTCTCTCGGAGATGACCATCGCGAGCGCTTTGTTGGAGTCCGTTCAGAGAGCATTGGAATTGTTATCTTTAAAGTTCTTGTGCGTGCGTGCGCGCTGTTCTTCTAGTGCGTGCGTGTTGTGCATGGTGTGCGAAGGCGCAGCGTACTGCTGGAATTTTCTAGTTGTGCAGCCTCGAGAAGATCGAGACCAGCGTCTTCAATTTTATTTCCAGGATGAAGAAGCATGCCAAGATCAGCGATTTTTTTTTCACCAAAAGAAAGCGTCCTGTTGCGTCGTGAGTGCGGAATTAGTTGTCATTCTTCAATGCGACGATCGGTAAGTGATCGTCTGCCATAGGTGAGGTCTCAGAGCCCATATTTGTTATATCGAATTTTTCATATATCGAACTATTTCGCGATCTCCTTGGAGTTCGATATATCCGTGTTCGACTGTAGTTGAGTTTGCAGAACGGAATAACCTACGCATAATGACTACTTTCCTCTGTGAACCGGACAGTCGGAAGTGGACCTGGAGGAGCCCGAATGGGGAGCTTAAATATGAAATAGACTTCATATTATGCGATAACCCTGGCGTCGTGCAGGATGTGGAAGTGGCCAGAAGGGTAAGGTTTAGTGACCACCGCATAGTAAGATCTCGAATTAGGCTAGACTTTAATTAGGACAGCGAAAAGCTAGTACCAAAGAAGCTGATAAATGAGCCTACAGTAAGACATGAAGCAATAGAATTCTTGATCGCGCTGTAGAACCGATATTCAGCTCCAACGATGAAGCCAAGCTTACGACACAGGAAGCCAGCGACAACCTTACACTCATTATCACGTAGTGTGGAATAGAAGTCGGGGGCACTATGGCTAGACCGGATACTGGTAAACTTTGACAGGAGTCGAAAGATCTAATTAAAAAACGGCAAACCATGGCAATCTCTGCCGCAGCTGACAGAATAGAACTAGCAGAGATTTCGAATTTAATCAATAGGCGTAAGACAGCTGACATACAGAAGTATATTATGGAGAGGATCGAATACGCTGCAAAGAATGGAGCTAGCCTGAAAGCAGTGAAGAGGCGTCTTGGCGCGGGGAAAAATCAGATGTATGCACTTAAAGATAATTAAGGCAATGTCACCACAAATAGGGATGAAATATTCACAGTCGCCGGGGAGTTCTATAGGGACCTGTACAGTAGGCGGGATATCCAGAATAATGCCGATCGAGACAGTAGCTCAGAGGAGATAGACAACCCACCAGTAACGGCCGAAAAAGGAAGTAAGGCTTTGAAAGACATGAAAGGGGGCAAAGCACCTGTTGAGGATCAGATAACAGCAGACCTATTGAAGGATGGCGGAGAAATTGTACTTGAAAAACTGGCAAACCTGTATACGCAATGCCTAATGACCGCAAGTGTACCAGAATTTTGGAAGAACGAGAACATCATCCTATTCCATAAGAAAGGCGAAATGAAGCGCTTGAAAAATTGCAGGCCGATCAGCTTGCTGTTAGTCGTCTACAAGGTACTTACCAAAGTAATCGTTAACAGAATTTTCGCAACCTTAGATTTCAGTCAACCTAAAGAACAAGCAGGATTCTGTAAAGGTAATTCAACAATGGACTGTTTTCACACGATCAATCAGGTGATAAAGAAGTGCGCTGAGTATACTGAACCCCTATATATAGCCTTCATAGATTATGAGAAAGCATTTTACTCGGTCGAAACCCTAGCAGTCATTCAGGCATTACGGAACCAGGGGGTAGATGAGCATTATGTAAGAATACTAGAGGATATCTACAATGGGTGCACCACTACCATCATTCTCCATAAGGAGAGCAGCAAAATACCTATAAGGAAGGGTGTCAGACAAGGAGACACAATCTCTCCAATGTTATTCACAGCACGTTTACAAGAAGTTTTCAGAACGTTGGATTGGGAACAGATGGAAGTAAGGGGGTATAGAGAATACCTCAGTAACCTCAGATTTGCTGATGACGTTGCCTTGCTAAGTAACTCTGGGGACGAATTGCAAAGCATGCTTTCCACCCTGGAGGAACAGAGTAGAACCATGGGCCTGAAAGTTAATATGCAGAAAACTAAAGAAATGATCAATAACCTCGGGACAGCTCAGCGGTTTGAGATAGGTGGCGAGGCAGTGGAAGTGGTAAGCGAATATATTCTTAGGCCAAGTTGTGACCCCAGATCCCAACCATGAGGCAGAGATAATTACAAGAAGAATGGGTTGGGGTGCATATGGTAGAAATTCTCAGATAATGAATAGCAGCCTAACACTGTCGCTGAAGAAGAAAGTGTATGACAGCTGCATCTTACCGGTACTTACCTACGGGGCAGAAACCTGGAGGCTCGCAAAGAGGGTTCAACTTAAATTGAGAACGACTCAGCGTGCAATGGAGCGGAAGATGACAGGTGTAACATTAAGTGACAAGAAGCGAGCGGAGTGGGTCAGGGAACAAACACGTGTTAAGGACACATTTGTAGAGATTAAGAAAAAGAAATGGACGTGGGCAGGCCATGTAATGCGAAGGCAAGATAACCGCTGGTCATTAGAGTAAGAGAGTGGATCCCTAGAGAAGGCAAGCGTTGCAGGGGGTGGCCGAAAGTTAGATGGGCAGATGAGACCAAGAAGTTTGCGGGGATAAATTGGTCACAGTTGGCACAGGACCGAGGTAATTGGAGAATAATGGGAGGGGCCTTTTTCCTGCAGTAGGCGTACATAGGCTGCTGCAGATTAGGATGATGACGCCATCAAAGACGATGAAGACAGCAACGGCATGTACCGTCACGCACAAGCATCAGCGACGCCGACGAAGCTGGGTGGGGCGCGCTGCCTAGCATCTGTTTTCCCACATTGCTCATCCGGGTCACCATCCTCACCGCGGTGCAGCTTCGACCGCTACGGTCGCCCTCGAGCGAGGGGTAATGTCACTGGACACCTAGCGGGGCAATGCGTCATATTGGCATGACCCACCACAAAATACGACGACGACGAAGACTTGGCTGGGTTCCAGCGCACGCTGTTATGGCTGCATTGTAAATTTAGTAAATAGATCGTTCCTCAACCTTCAACCACCGCTCGAGTCATTGGCTCTGCCGCCACGTTACATAATATATTTATCATCATCATCATCATCACCAGCCTATCTACGCCCACTGCAGGGCAAAGGCCTCTCCCATTATTCTCCAATTACCTCGGTCCTGTGCCAACTGTGACCAATTTATCCCCGCAAACTTCTTGATCTCATCTGCCCATCTAACTTTCTGCCGCCCCCTGCAACGCTTGCCTTCTCGAGGGATCCACTCTGTTACCCTTAATGACCAGCGGTTATCTTGCCTTCGAATTACATGCCCTGCCCACGTCCATTTCTTCTTCCTAATTTCTACTAATATGTCTTTAACACCAGTTTGCTCCCTAACCCACTCCGCTCTCTTCTTGTCCCTTAATGTTACACCTATCATTTTTCGCTCCATTGCCCGCTGAGTCGTTCTCAATTTAAGTTGAACCCTCTTAGTGAACCTCCAAGTTTCGGCCCCATAGGTGAGTACCGGTAAGTACCAGAATATATGTATAAAGCGCCCTATATAAAGAATGCCAGCCAGTCGTGAGAGCGCCCTGACGAAAGCAAGTCTCTTTGCTGAAACGTTGGCAACAATCGTGTTCAAAGTTTTTTTTCTTATTTATATATATATATATATGTATATATATATATATATTTATATATATATATATATATATATATATATATATATATATATATATATATATATATATATATATATATATATATATATATATATATATATATATATATATATATATATTGCAGTAAGCATGTTGCCCCCATGAGAACTGTGCTGAGCATCAGCCACAACGGGAATCCCCCTAGGCGGATATGTTGTGCGAGATGCCGCTAGAGGACGAGGACGCGCTCGTTCAGTCTCAGCCTCGTGAAAAGCTGGTCGGTTCGGCTCACCCCGTCTGCGTCGACGCTTCGTCCAGGAATAAACAAGCCCAGCCTTTTACCGGAACGCCGACTATCTCCGTTAGAGGTTTTAGTTGAGGTTGCGGTGCTGCTCGGGTCCCAATTTACCTACCCTGGAGATGCGGAGCGGGACCCTTTCCTCGAGGATGTCTCAGGGAAACCACCACGAGTCCCTACCTCCTGTCGCACCTATAATTTGCCCTGGCACGATCCGTTCACGGTATCCCCCCTTCTTCAACGGCACTAATGACCAAGACGCTGAGGACAGGCTCACCACCTTGAACGAGTGGGCACCCATAACAACTGGGACGGTAAACTGAAACAGAACAATGTCAGTCTCTCCTTGACCGTTGTTGCTGAGACATGGTGTAAGAACCACGGGTCTGATCTCCGCACATGGACAGACTTCAAAGGCCGACTTTGCTTAAGTGTTCGGGTGCCCCGCTGTTCGGTAAATACGCGCTGAACAGCGTTTGTGCTAACAGGCCCAGCGCAGAACAAAACCATTACCTCTTATATCGAGGACATCATTGTCTTGTGTACGCGGGTAAGCAACGCTATGAGAGAAGAGGGCAAAATCAAGCACATCCTTAAAGGCATTGACGACAATGCCTTCCAAATGTTGCTCGCGAAAAGCCCTCGGACGGTTGCTGAAGTCATAAACGCTTGCCAAGAGTTCTATGAACTTCGGAGAGAGCGGGCTCTCACTCGTAAACCCATACAACACGGCCATTTGCATTGCAGCTTGGCATTTGAGGATAGGGGTGTCCTCTTCGCTCATATTCAGCAGTTTGTTCGCAAAGAGCTGGATCGTCAGCTTTTTCTTGTTAGCGACACTAGCAAAGCCACCTCAGTCCGATTTAGCCCCAACCCTCAAAAGCGATATACAACAAGCCGATGACCCGCTTCCAGGCACCGGGCAGCCCAAACTCATTGTAGCTCCACTGGCTTACGCCGAAATCAAACCGGAAACTATGATGAAAGCCACTTTGACCTTCGTCGACTCAGTTCTACACAGGCCTTTCCCCTATGCCGAGGCTGTGGCATGCCCTTTCACTGTAACCATGCCGGGACCTTCTTTTGTGCCTGTTGCAAACCCTGCGAGTCATGTCTCGGCCTGTGTTCAACAAGTCCGGTCCCTCTGTCGCTCCGCATCCGTCTCCATTCGCGAATCCTTGGCGCACGGTGGATAATTGCCCAATCTGCTGTTCGTGTGGGATTGCCCGACATGTGGCACGCTACTGGCGTCGTGCCATGGCGGGTGCGCGTTACGCATCGTGGTCCTTACCCTATACGGCAACACCCGCCAAGGACCATGCTCCGAACCGGCTGCCGAGGTATGCTCTGTCTGATAACCGCGACTTCGCGAGCCGTCATTCGCTTTCTCCAAGACGCCGCTCACTCTCTCCGTTTTGGCGTCGTCCTACCAATCACGACCTGAAAAACCATACAGCGCCGTTTCGCAGGCACAAACAGCGGCAACGTAGAAGTGCCTAAGTCTTTGTTCACCATGCAATATAATAGAAGTGTGTGTTGATGGTGTTGCTACCACGGCGCTTATTGACACTGGATATGCGGTGTCTGTTATTGACGCGAAACTTTGCCGATAGCTACGAAAGTGACGATATTTATAGTTGCTGTATTCTCCGAACCGCTAGTGCGCAACCGCTGTAGCCGCTGGCCGCATGGACTGCTCGATTCACAATTCAAGGGGTTGTATATGTATTCGAGTTCATCGTTTTTTTTTTGCCGTGCTCTCACAACCTGATTTTCCGTTGGGAAGAACGCCGTTTTTTGAAATAACATATCCCAAAATTGTCAGTTTGCGGCAGCAAAACGACACTTTTTAACATTTAGCTGTCGCCCGCGTCGGTGCGAACTTGTTCCAGGCCGAAATTGTTCCAGGTAAACTTGTTTCATGCGATGGAGAACTTGTTCAGGCAACGGAGGTGGTTGTCAGAACTTGTTTCAGAACATGTTTAAGGCAGAACTTGTTCCACGTGACGGATATGGGTGTCCAAATCAGGCGCATATACAATGATGTCATCCAAGTACCATAAAAACGTTTTCCACTTGAGGCCACGCAGAAGTTCGTCCATCTTGCGGTCAAAAGTGGCAGGCGCTTAACATGACCCAAACCGTATCAGGTTGAATTCGTATAACCCGTCGTGGGTCACGAAAGCGGTCTTGGGGCGGTGATCATCTGCCATCGGCACCTGCCAGTAACCCGAGAGGAGTGCTAAAGAAGGGAGAAACTCGGCACCTTGCAGACATACTAATGCATCGTCGATGCGTGGCAACGTGTAAACGCCTTTCTGGGCTATCTTGTTCAGTCGCCGATAATCGCACAAAAACAAACAGACCCATCGGTGTCCCTACTGTCTCGGACCACACGACTTGGAACCCATTCGGGTGCTCTTCTTTTTTTGAGCCGCAACCACTGAGGGTGTTGGGAGAGCCACAGGTGCTCCAGGCGGTACGGCTGGTGTAGGAGACGATGCAGGGCCCCAGTGGAAGCAGGGAGGGTGAGGAAGAAGATGCCCGAAGGGATGACGATCCCGACGGGGAGTCTTGCCACAACAGCCATGGTTGGATCAGCAAGCGATGTTGTGTCGGGTTGGGCTGCCTGAGTCACCCAGCGGTTGGCGGGGCGCAACCAGGGCAGATGCCTGAACAAGGTCCGCGTGAAAACCAAACGCCATTCGCCCCCGGCGAGCTGCTTCGGTGAACCTAAGAGGCGAACCTCTTCCGTGCTTCTGGGAAGGTGAGGTTATCAGTGACCTTAATGTGGATGACCTTTTTTCACATTTCCGGGAGTACGCTGCATGCGACCCCCGCTGTTTACACAAGTGATGGTGCTGGATGGAGAATTGTCAGTCGTATAATTTTGCGGCCTGTATTTTGCCCAGTTTGTTCGTCCACGGCAAAATTTCTTCCATGCCCGAACCGTTGGCATTTAAAACAGCGCTGTGGGTTCGGGATGTAGGGACGCTTGGAGCACCAGATAAAACCGGCATTTTTATGTTGTGGGAGCGCTGAGCGGTCAAAGGTAAAGGTGATGTGCTTGGCTGGAACGTTCATTGTCGTGCCATCATGCCATCATTCACTGTGCTCGAGCTGAAGTACAGCTGATTCCGGTAGTGGAAACCCCGCAGGACGACACCACCGCCTTGTTGCGTGTCAATGACGACACGGCCATTCCTCCTGGTTCATCTGGGCTTTTCTGTTGTCGTGCAACAGTACTACTGACGACACAGTCGTCTTCCCGCCATCCGGTCTTATTTGTGCTCGCAGAGTTGCTGTCGCTCGCCGTCCTTGATATCGCAACTGGTGCCCGCACAATGCTTATTTCAAATTTGGCGTAATTCCCTACTACACTTTTAAGCGGCGAATGCCTTGGCGTTGTAGAAGTGCATCCTGGTCTAGTTGTTAGTGTATTCGAGGAATCGACGTCCGTTGATGGCACCGCACTCATTCTTTACTCTCCACCCGATGTGACGCTTTTGAGAAGAGAAATTTACCACAACCTGCCTTCGGGCCGAAGTTGACGACCTACTTGCTCTTCTACACCACTTCACTTCAACATTCGACTGCTACGAAACCGCTTTGGGCCGCACGTCGACTGTGTGTCATGATATCGACATCGGCACGCACGCGCCGTTGCGACAGCGACCCTATCCCGCGTCCTCAGTTAAACAGCTTGTCATTGCAAAGCAAGTAGCGGACATTCTGAGACGCAACGTGCTTCTCCCATCCGTGAGTCTACGAGCTTCTCCTGTTGCTCCCGTTTAAAAGGCCGCCCGCGCGGATCTTCCCACGGGGGGAACTCGAGTAAATGCGTCGCATAGGGGTGGTTGTATTGCGTGAAAGTTGCGTAATTGGGTAGTTTGTGGTTACCGTTTGAATGTGGGGAGGGTTTGGAATGCCTAATTATTTCTTTCGTCTTTATTATTCTATTTAATGTTTCGTGATTTTCGGACACAGGCAGGACAGGTGAAGGTATTGTCGTCATGGTGGGGTAACGTTGCCTTCAACGAGTAGAGTGACGCTGCTGTTGCATTGTGTCGCACTACTTGTTGATGGTACTGTTTCTTCCATCGCTTATACTTCATCTGGAGCCAAACGAAAGGCAAGCAATAACGCACTTGACTGAAGTTCTACCGCGCGCTCCGCCGCTTTTATACACTGCGCGCGCTGTCGAGGGAGAGGAATATGGGGGAGAGACGCGCATGCGCGCTCTTGCGTACAGAAGCGCGCGACCTTTCCACGCCCCCCACCACGCTGTTGTCACGCAGCTGTCACGCCGCTAGCACGCCGCTATCACGTGTACACCTGCCGCTGTTGCTGCTGAGTGCGACGGAGCGCACGGGGTAACTACAGCGCATGCGCGCGCAGACGCGTTCCCCCCGCACCACCGCAGCTGTTGTTGAGAGCGACGAGGCGTACGGGGCAGCTACGGCGCATGCGCGCCCAGACGCGCTCCTGCCGCACCGCCGCACCGCCGCCGCACGGAGGAGTTGGCGAGCCTAAGAAATGCTACGCATTTAAAAAGGACGGCTCTAGTCAATTCTGTGTGGATTATCGCAGCCTGAACAAAATCACCCGCAAGGACGTTTATCCGCTGCCTCCCACAGACGACGCCCTCAACTGCCTGCAGGAAGCCGTTTTTCTCTCGCCATTAAACTTGAAATCCGGCTACTGGCAAGCGCCTATGGCCGACCCTGATCGTTCAAAAACGGCTTTTAGGATGCCTGATGGCCTTTACAAGTTCAATGTGATGCCGTTCGGACTATGTAGAGCGCCGGCCACATTGGAGCAAATGATGGACAACTTACTGCGGGGCTTACGTCACTCTGCTATATTAACGACATATCATGTTTAGCATGATCTTGCAATCGAAATCATACCCCTCAAACAAATTCTAACATGCGTTGCCTCCGCTGGTTTCCAGCTAAACGTTAAGAAATGCCGCTTCGCTGTTCGAAATCTCGCCATTTTAGAACACGCTGTTTCTATAGACGGTGTCCTCCCGGACCTTGGAAAACTTCCAACCATGCTAAGGACCTACGAAGCTTCATCGGGCTCTCTTCGTAATTTCGCCGCTTCGTACGAAAGTGTCTCTCAATCGTCGCGCCTCTCACACCGCTTCTCGGCGGAAGTAGAGACATTGCCGAATGATCCGCAGAGTGTGAGAACGCTTTGTTAACGTTACTTCGGGTCCTTACGTCACCACCGATACTGCGCCCCAGGCGGCACAAAACGTGTGTCCCAAGATTGGCCCGTCTATGGCGGCTTTCAGTCATCTCCGGCCAGCATCCAGGTTCTGGCAGCAACTGATCATACGATGAGCGGCCAACAATCAGCAACCAGCGCTTCAGCATTTTTTCGGCCGCCCGTGCTCAGATGCACAATGGCAGCTACCCGGCTACAAGATATTCAGTTCACTTTCGGCTACCGATGTTGAGAAAGAGAAGGGCCGAAGTTTCCACAAGATTGCCACAAGAAGAGTGTGCCACACCGACGGGTGAGCTAAGCCCCGCGAGTCTTAGCCGCTACCATGCCTCCGCGGCCGGCTTCGTCGAAGCATCAGCTCAAGTCTATTTGCCCCCACAAGAAATAAAGACCAATGGAGACATCGACCCATCAAGAATGTTCGACCCGAGGTGTCGGTGGTTCACCAAAATAAGTGGCCTTGAAGGGTGTTGAGCAAGTGGCCGCAACCCAGGAGCTCAACCGGCGCCATGTCAAGGCCTCCCCACCAAAGTAAGGCAAGGGCGCGCAAAAGCGCAAGTTTGCGGCTATTCTTCATACTGTAATACTGCGAAAAAGAATGTTGCACTATTTTGTTGGTGGTAACCTACAAGAGGCTAAGTTCGCGCATTAGTAGGCTCAACTTCGTACCTGCTTCATGGAATTTTATGACTGCCCATTTAAAAAACATGTTATTTTAAGTTTGCCATGGCAACAGAGCCTTGTGAATAATGAAACCTGGATGCTAATTTTGTTGCGGTGTTTGAAGGTGAGCTTAGCTACACTTCGTAAATGACTCATTTGTTTTTACATAATCGCCAGCATCCTAGCAAACGCAGCTTGTGGAGTTCACGCACGATTTGGCACTAGCAATAGATAAGCTTAAACAGTTGACTGTATTTTCTCGTTCTGCAAAAAAAGCATTTGTAGGTGTTCCATGTCAACTTCTTGCTAGTACATTGCGTAGTATAAACAGAATGAATCTGCTATTGCATTTATAGCCGAGTTTATCTCTCTCAGACAGCAGCCGATCGCTCTTAATGATTGTTTGTCCGGATATGTTCCCGTGACTTGAGTAATTCCCAAGTGTATGTTGCGTGCCCTCTTTTCTTTCTGTTGTATATAAATGTTAGTACTATTGGCCTCAAACGTTTGTTTAAAATCTTCGCGAATGACTGTGTAGTTTACAGGACTATAGCGAATGAAAGTGATTGCGAATAACTGCAGCATGATTCTAATTTATTAACATTCTGGTGTGCTGATTCAGAAAAGTCGTTGAACGATAAAAAGTTTAGTAACGTCACCTTTACAAGAAAACCTTCATTCCACTTGAATTCTTATACCTTAAATTACACTGCTTTAAGAACGTCCGGGGAATGTAAATAATTAGGAGTTTATTTAACGAGAGGTTACACGTTCACAACACAAAAGTTACGACTGCACGTGTTTCTGGCTTTCTGAGATAAAATTTTAGCGAGCCTTCATATACCGTGAAAGAACAACCGTATTTTACTCATGGTCGCTCAATGGGAGAGTACGCATGCGTTTTCTGGGATCCCTACACCGAAGAGCTGGTTGATACGCTCGAAAATATACAAAATAGGGCACTGCAATTCGTATTGGGTAATTGGCACTGTCAACCTAGCATGAGGGAAAGTAAAAGTAAACTTCAATGGTAAGACGGAAAAGATGAGAAACTATGCATCAGGTTTAAATGTTTTTGTGTAATATGTCATTCGACAACTATAATAGAAGGGGAGAAGTATATCCAAGTGCAATTCTACATATCCAGCCCAGTCCAGCCTATATATATATATATATATATATATATATATATATATATATATATATATATATATATAGTCCGAGTGGTGCTGGGGAAACAGCCCCGATGGTAGCGTAGTGGTTATTCGGATCCCACCCGGCGGGCATTTTTTCACCACTTTCTTTTCGACTCAAAAAATTCTTCATCTCTTTCTATGACCCACCACAACCTCCCCTTTGCTTTCCGAGGTTTTCTTGACTACCAACCCTTATTTTCTGTCTTATTTCACGGAGCCCCTCATTTCCCATTTTCTGATTCGCTACATGCTTAGCGAGGGCCTCGGTTCTGGCAGTCTTGGTGCCAAAGGGAACTTAAGAGGGTTCAACGCTGGTCGACCACTCTCGACATGTCGTAGACACTCGAGTCACGACCCGGGGGTTAAAAAGAAGGTCCCCTTCACCCCGAGTAGTCCGAGTGGCGCTGGCTACCACCCCCAAGTGCAGGAAACAAAAACACCTTAACATAAATACCCGAGAAAGTGCTGGGGAAACAGCCCCGCTGGTAGCGTAGTGGTTATCGCACCAGACCGGTATTCTGGAGGTCGTGGGTTCGGATCCCACCCGGCGGGCATTTTTTCACCACTTTCTTTTCGACTCAAAAAATTCTTCATCTCTTTCTATGACCCACCACAACCTCCCCTTTGCTTTCCGAGGTTTTCTTGACTACCAACCCTTATTTTCTATATCATATATATATATATATATATATATATATATATAGATAGATAGGCTCTACGAACGAGGCGTCGACGCAGATGATTGATTGGGCCGAAATGACCAGCTTTACGCGATGCTGACAATGAACGTGCGCGTCCTCATCCTCCAGCGGCATCCGGCGGAGCACACACACACACACATATATGTATATATACATATATATATATACATATATGTTGTCTTCGCATTACATGCCTTGCACACGTCCATTTCTTCTTCTTAATTACTACTGATATATTCTTAACTCGGAACATTGCTGGCGTTAGGCGGGACAAGGACGACGAATTACACACAACTGGATCGCACGTCATGACGGAAGGGTCGTAGTGCGCTCCAGTTGTGTGTAATTCGTCGTCCTTGTCCCGCCTAGCGCCAGCAATGTTCCGAGTAAGAAACCAACTAGCCCCATTTCAAGCTCTGGTTAACTAAATCCTTAACGCGCGTTTTTGCCCTGACCCCCTCCACTCTCTTCTTGTCCCTTAATGTACAGCTATCATCTTCTTTCCATGTCGCGCTGAGTCGTGCTGAATTTAAGTTCAACCCTTCATTGAGCATTAAATTTTTTGCCCCGTAGTGGAGTACCGATATAAGATAAAGCTGTATATATATATATATATATATATATATATATTTATATACTCTGAAGAAAGGGAGTGCTCTCCCTGAAACGTCAGTAAACTTATTTTTATTTTCTAAGTCTTTCTCGTTTGTCTCTGTCTCTACTAACCTTATATATATAAATATATATATTTTTATTGATATTTATATATTGTAATGAAGGTTTATTGCCTTGACAACGGAAGGAAGGAGGGGCACTCAGAAGTGGGAAACAAATCGGTGGTCGCGCCGGCAGAATCTTTCGAGGACTCCACGAGCTTCACGCCAAAGACGCTGCCGCTGTGGTGGCTGACCCTGTTGCCTCGTCCTCATCTGTACTGTCCTGGTGCTCAATCCCCTTGAGCGGTCGTACGGCAATCAGAAGGACAATGCTGACTGTTGTTTTGGCCGCGTATCTTATCCGTTGTTTGTCAGTGCTCGCGTGGTGTCTGCGAGCCACTTGCTCGTCTTACGCACCACAATTACCCCCACGGCAAAGCGAGCCACCCTGTGACGTAAGGGCACGTCATGAAGGAAGGGTCGTAGTACGGCTTTGGCCGATGCACGTGTACTGTTTCGCGTCCGCGGCAGCGCAGGTCAGGCGACGGGGTGAGCACGGCTACACAACGTAATTAACGGGGGAGGTTGGTTGGAGTACGCGGTACGGTCAATGGAACTTAGAAAGGAGCTTGCTGGAAAGTCCAGGGCGAGTGGCTGGTACCCAAACACATACGAGACAGCAGGAGAGAAATTCGCTTGTGGGCTGTCACCATCACGCCGATGTTTTAGGTGGGATTGGACTTCGGAGGTAAAATTGCGAGCAAGCTGGCGGCGCTCTTTAGCGTGGCTGCAGAGCTGAGAAACAGGCTTGTATTCGGAAGTGTCGGGTCGGTAGGATACAATCGTGCAGAGAGGGCAGGATGCTTCACGGGCACAAAGAAGGACGTACCGCGAGGACCCTGTAATAGTCTGCGGCACGGTGTTGTACGCGTAAGTCACAAACTTGACGATCGCGTTCCAATCGGAGTGGAAAGCAGACACGCACTTGGCGAGGATGTCACCAAGGGTGCGGTTAAACCTCTCCGTCAACCCAATAGTCATGGGATGGTAGGCTGAACAGCTGTGGCGGGTGACGTTGTATTGTTTGAGGAAAGCCTCGACCACTTCTGACAAAAAGACACGGCCCCGGTTAATTAGAAGTTCCTGTTGTGCTCCATGACGCAGCATGAAATGGTGCAAAATGAAGGAAGAAACTTCGCCCGCTGTGGCAGCTGGTAGCGCGGTGGTCTCATCGTATCCCGTAAGTTAATCGACGGCGACGATAACCCAACGGTTGCCGGCAGCAGTCAGGGGCAGAGCGCCGTTCAAGTCCATCCCGACCCGGTCGAAAGGGCGCGCGGGGCAGGGAAAGGCTGTAACGGCGCGCTTGATGACTGCGGCGGAGACTTGCGACGCTGGCATTCTCTGCATGATTTCATGAATTTCGTTACACAGGAATTCCTTCCTTGCCAAAAGTAGCGCAGCCGCAACCACTGGTATGTCTTAAAGACTCCTGTATGGGCAAATTGTGCATTCGTGTAGAACTTTGCACAGATTGTAGAGGGCAGGTGACGAGGGATCACCAACAACCACTCACGGCCTTCGGGGAGGTCTTTCCTGTGATACAGAAGCCCGTCACGAATAGAAAAATGCACTGCCTACGTCGCAGTTCGGGTGACGCGCTACGTTCGTAGGTTGCGAAATCAGGTCAACAATTGAAGATATCCAAGTGTCCTTGCGTTGCTGCCCTGCCCTGTCCTCGGGTGGTTCAGATGCCTGTAATCAATGACTCTAATCTGAGGGCGAAATGTTTTATAAAGGTGAACGAGATAAAGCATCTGCGTCACCGTGCTTGGATCCAGACCGATATATCATTCTGATGTCATACTCCTGACGGCGAAGGGACCAGCATGCCTGGTGACCAGAGGGATCCTTCAGCGACGATAGCCAACAATGGGTATGGTGGTCTCTGACCACATCGAACGTTCGACCGTAGAGGTAAGGTCGGAAATTTGAAATAGCCCACACGATGGCCAAACACTCTTTCTGTGTGATGGAGTAATTAAATTCTGCCTTTCTAAGAGTGCGGCTTGCATTTGCGACGACATACTCGTCGCATCCCGCCTTCCTTTGGGCAAGCACTGCTACCAGACCGCTGTCGACGGTATGTGGGCGCGGAAGGATCAAAATGACGAAAAATGTGAGGTGACGTAAGTAAGTGGCGTATGGTTACAAAGGCTACATCGCAAGCAGAGGACCATATTAATAGGTCCTGTCTTCATCTGGGCAACTTTGTTAGAGGCGCAATGACGGACGCAAAGTTGGGCACGAAGCGCCGGAAGTAAGAAGAGTCCGACGGAACTCTCCAGGGCTTTCATGATAGTCGGTTTTGGGAAGTCGGCAGCAGCTTGCAGTTTAGCAGGGTCCGGAAGAACGCCGTTTTTTGAAATAACATGGCCCACAATTGTCAGTTTGTGGCAGCAAAACGACACTTTTTAACATTTAGCTGTCCCCCGCGTCGGTGAGAACTTGTTCCAGGCCGAAATTGTTCCAGGTGAACTTGTTCCATGCGATGGAGAACTTGTTCAGGCAACGGAGATGGTTGTCAGAACTTGTTTCAGAACATGTTTCAGGCAGAACTTGTTCCAGGCGACGGATATGGGTGTCCAAATCAGGCGCATATACAATGATGTCATCCAAGTAGCATAAAAACGTTTTCCCCTTGAGGCCACGCAGAATGTCGTCCATCTTGCGCTCAAAAGTGGCAGGCGCTTAACATAACCCAAACCGCATCACGTTGAATTCGTATAACCTGTCGTGGGTCACGAAAGCGGTCTTGGGGCGGTCATGGTCTGCCATCGGCACCTGCCAGTAACCCGAGAGGAGTGCTAAGGAAGGGAGAAACTCGCACCTAGCAGATATACTAATGCGTCGTCGATGCGTGGCAACGTGTAAACGCCTTTCTGGGCTATCTTGTTCAGTCGCCGATAATCGCACAAAAACAAACAGACCCATCGGTGTCCCTATTGTCTCGGACCATACGACTTGGAACACATTCGGGTGCTCTTCTTTTTTTGAGCCGCAACCACTGAGGGTGTTGGGAGAGCCACAGGTGCCCCAGGCGGTACGGCTGGTGTAGGAGACGATGCAGGGCCCCAGTGGAAGCAGGGAGGGTGAGGAAGAAGATGCCCGAAAGGATGACGATCCCGACGGGGGGTCTTGCCACAACAGCCATGGTTGGATCAGGAAGCGATGTTGTGTCGGGTTGGGCTGCCTGAGTCACCCAGCGGTTGGCGGGGCGCAACCAGGGCAGATGCCTGAACAAGGTCCGCGTGAAAACCAAACGCCATTCGCCCCCGGCGAGCTGCTTCGGTGAACCTAAGAGGCGAACCTCTTCCGTGCTTCTGGGAAGGCGAGGTTATCAGTGACCTTAATGTGGATGACCTTTTTTCACATTTGCGGGAGTACGCTGCATGCGACCCCCGCTGTTTACACAAGTGATGGTGCTGGATGGAGAATTGCCAGTCGTATAATTTTGCGGCCTGTATTTTGCCCAGGTTGTTCGTCCACAGCAAAATTTCTTCCGTGCCCGAACCGTTGGCACTTAAAACAGCGCTGTGGGTTCGGGATGTAGGGACCCTTAGAGCACTAGATAAAACCGGCATTTATATGTGGTGGGAGCGCTGAGCGGTCAAAGGTAAAGATATGTGCTTGGTTGGAACGTTCTTTTTCCTCTCTGCGGATAGTGATGCGTCTCACGGCCGTGACGCCACGATCATTCAAGCCTTCAAAGAGATCTTCTACCGTTTCGTTCAGCAGATGTCGCTTAGACATCACATCATCTCAGCTGTTGAGGCTCCGATGGGGTGCAGCTTAGATGTCCAGATCATCAATGGGAGTTTGAGCTGGAAGATTTGTGGAGAGCTGCTTGTCGTTTACCTGCAGAAGGAAGTCACCAGTCCGTAGTTTCTTAACCTTATATGATTTCCTACTTATGCCTTCAAGATAATTTTTAATCCAGAACACTGATTTTGTTGCAGGAGACTGGGCCCCATAGCGTTATTGCATATCAAGAAGTCTAGAGTAATTTTAGGTTCTTGAAAAGTTACTGTTGGCAAAGGGGTAAAAGATACTTAGGTAATACCATTTCGGAGACCGATCACGTTTGGTGGGTGGGTTTATAGAAATGCCATATAGCATTGTATAAAATCAGAGAACGGGGGTACTTTCTTCGCTCGAATTACCCTGATAGCAAGAGAGGTCCCAGAGCTCCCACGCTGGTAAGCAGACCGGGAGCCAATCATCCGTAGTTTGACGTGGGCTCTGAATCTCACGATCGGTAGTTTCGGCGCTTCACCTTAAACCGCTTATCCACGGTAGGTTACAGCTTTAGTATGGGGGCTCGGGGTTTAAGGTATCGCAAATACGGTCACCAAGATTACTCACGATGCCCCGTGTGGGGGAATTATATTTGTGCGTTACGCTGCTTGTTGACAATGTCTTCCAGTGCAGCTGACGATTGTGTCCCCATTTTCCAGCTGAGTTGAAGCGCCGAATGCTTAGAAATGTGGCGGTGTAATGTGGGTAATATTATCTACCACGGAATAGAGTGTGATAAAGTTGTTTTCTTGGGGGGGTCTCTAGTTATTCTTTGGGATTTCGGACCTTTGATTGGCATATCTTTGCATGTAGCGGAAGATTTTTGAGTTCGTACGTTTTTTCCGAAGAGGATTTCAACCACGTATAGCCTAGCAAAACATCGGAGTATTGTGAGCGAGAAGTTTTTATAAAAAGGACACTTTTTGCTCTTTTTGCTCCAGCCCAGAGTGTGTTACGTTTGTTTGTGTCTGCCTCTTTTTCCTCTCAATTCGAATGCCAGACAGCAATGTCTTCTGGGGTGCATGGCTGCCGTATTTCTGGATTTATCAGTATCCGAGTTCATGAGATTTGAACTTAACCAATCGGCCGAATATTGTGAGAGAAAATATATAACCAGGAAGGTCGCTTCCCTCGGTCGTTCCGACACTGACTCCATAAGAGCAAGAGATGCTTGATTATGAGACCCTCTTTTATTGTTTTCGGTATTTTGCTATTCCTGGTTGCAATGTGGTCGCCTGCAGTGTACGAATATTTTGTTCGCGGGATTCTTAGTATCCCAGTTGAAGCGACTAAATCTTGGAAAGTTCAAGCACTTACGTTCAAGCGCGTAAAACGAGTATTGCGAGGGGTAATATTTAAAGCGGAAGTGCGTGCTCCTTGACCCATGCCCATCTGGGGGCCCCAGCTGGGTGCATCCGAATATGTTATGCTTGCGTTTTGATGCCCCCTTCTTCGTTTTCTTCTGTGTCCGCTGTTTGGTTTCAACATCGTGGCAGGCTGTTTTTGGTTGCTTTTGGCGGATATCTCATGATCCAATGTCAAACGCCAAAGCTTGACAAAACGGTGCTGTATTGTGAAAAATAGGTGAAACGGAAATGGGCATTACTGGATAATTTTTTTGCTTACTTCCTGAGAGCATGTTATTTTTGCGCTTGGAAGCCTCTTTACTTTTGCAGGATTCGGCTTCGTGCTTGCAATGCGGTGGGGTGCAGGGTTGATTTTGTTTGAAGAAGTTTATTAGCCAACTCAAGCACCAAGTTCTTACGAAAGCAGAGGGCTATTTTGGGGGATAATATGTGAACCTGAAAGGCGCACTCCACGCTCATTACCGCACTCACTGCCTCAAGATATGTTATGTTTGCTTTTTAGGTCATATTGAATATTTTGCGCAGTTGTGCTGGTTGGTTGAGATGAGTTCGGGTGCAGGCTGCTATAAGTTGTTCGTGGGTTTCTAAGCCAAAAACTAGCGCGGAGAGCTTATAATGGGTTGGAGCATTGGTAGGTATTTTATTTATTCTTGAAGGGCATGTTCCGCGATCATTGCCTTGACTTTTACATGGGCGTTTGTTAACCATGCTATTTAGGTCCTCTTCTTTGTGTTTTCGCGTTCGCTCTGCTTGGTTGCCGTGTCGCGTGCACTGTTTATTGTGTTTGCTACTTTCTTAGCCGGCCCACTCAAGCTCCATAATAGTAGCAGAGTGGCAGAGTAATGTTTGGAATAATAAGTTACCTGGAAGGGCACGTTCCTTAGTCATTAGCGTGCTAAATGTGTGTACGTTATGTTAGGAATAATACGTTACTTTGAAGTGCGTGTTTCTCACTCATTAACAAGGCAAATTTCTGTGAGTATGTTATGGGTGCTTTTAGTCTCTCTTTCGCACCACCCCTAGCCTGGACTGCTTGATAGCAATTTTTTCGCCGGTTGTATACGATTCGTGTTATCGCAGCCTTCTCAGTAGCCGAGTTCAAGCCATTAGAGTTTACCCAAGCGGAGTAGTGTTATGAGGGATAAACAATAATTCGGAAATGTGCGTTCCTCGCTTATTCCTGCGCCGACGGCATTAGGGAAAATTGTTTTGCCGTTTAAGTCTCTGTTCCTTATTTTGTTGGGTTTGATCCTCTTAATTGCATTATCGACAAGGGCAGTTTGATTATTGTGTTCTCGGTTTAATCAGTAGCTGCGTTAAAGCCGCGGAAGATTAGAAATTAAGGTGGAGTAATGTGAGGTGTAATACATTCTCAGAAGAGGGCAATGCTCACGCATTTCGGCGATGACTTACCAAAGTTTGGTAATGTTACTTTTGGGGGCTTCTTTATTTTCTTCCCTTTGCGCCCCTTGGTGGCAGTGTCGTCAGAGGCAGTTCACAATTGTTTTGGAGGGTTTCTCAGTTGTCGAGGTCGAGCGACCAGCGCTTAGCAAAGCTGCGGAGTATTGGGAGGAACAATGTTAAAACCGTAATTGTGCGCTCTTTGCTGATTTCAGTGCTGACTGCCGGGAGTGGGTTATGGTTGCGTTTAGGTTTTTCTTTGTTTTCTCACTTTACGATGCTTGGTTGCAATGTCTACGGGTGCAGCATACGACTGTTGTGTGAACTATTTCTTCGGTAGCCGAGTTCAGCGATACAGCATAGGAATCAGGTTTATTATTATGAGGGGTTCTATTTCTTGCGGAAATCGTGTTCCTATATAGTCGTGACTGCCTGAGAGTATATTATGCTTGCTTTTACGGCACTTTATTTTCCTGTTTTTGCGTGGTTAGTTACGATGTCGTCGCATAGTGTGTATGATTGTTGTGTATCCTGGCTTTGAAGTACTCAAGCAGGAGAGCCGACAGCTTACCGAAGTGGCCGAGTACTATGAGAGATAATAAATAAACCTTAGTAGCGCGGTCCTCACTTGTGCTTGGCTCACTGAATCATAGTATGATACGCGTGCTTTTGGGGCCATCATCTTGATTATGGCACCGTTGCCCGGCTTGTGGGACTGTTGTTACCTGGGCTGGTATTAATATCGGTTCACAGGTTTCTTAGTAGCCCCAGTCAAAAGATTTGGACTGTCTAAGCAGCGGAGTTTTTCAAAAAATTAAATTCAAACCCTACATGCGCACTCCACGCTCATTAACGCTTTTCCTTCGCGGATGAGGTTAAGATGGTTTTTAGGTCTCTATTTTTCCGATTTACAATGCTTATTTGGAAACTCTAACCTTGCACTGTGATCGCGGGCTCTTCAGGAGCCCAGTTCATCCGCCAAAAACTGAGAAAATTGAACTGTGTATTGGAACGGGTAAGATTTAAAACAAAAATCCGCGTTATTCACACGATCTCTCCTTACTGCATCATAGTACGTTAAGCTTGCTTTTTGAACCCCTCTTTTTTGTGCATATGTGCTCTGCTTGCTTCAACAATCGCTGCGTGCAGTGTTCAATTATTGTCTTTGCTTGCTTGTCAGCATCCGAATTCAATCCCCTGAGCTACAAGAATGGCGGAACATTCCAAGGAATTATCTTTACTTCACAAGAGTCCATTCCTCGCTTATTCCCGCGCTGACTGCCTCGTATTTTGATATGCTGGCCTTTGAGGAGTTCTAGTTTGGCTTGTATACTCTGCTTGATTGCATGGTCATCGCCTGCAGTGTTCCAATATTGTGCTCGTTCGCTTCTACATAGCCGCGCAAAAGCACCCACAGCGTATGATAGGGGCGAAAGATGGGGAGGGTTATTATATGACTTGAAAAAGTACCTTCCTCGCTCTTCCTCAAGCTTTCTTATTTGGCGTATGCGTGTGCTTGTTTTATTGGCCGTCTTCTTGTTTTAGCAATTGCTCTTCTTGGTTTGAATTTCTTCTGATGCAGTGCACGATTGTGGTGGTTGTGGGTTTCTGAGCAACCTAGTTAAATCGCCAAAGGATTATAAAAACGACAGAGTATTGTGAGGTACAATGTTAAGCCGATAGGGCGCATTTCCCTCTCCTACACGCAGTGACTAATTGAGAGTACGTTTTCTGCCATTCGGGGCCCCATTGTTTATTTTCGTTCCTTTGCAGGGCTTGGTACGATGTTGGCGCATTTTGATGTATTCGAATATTGTGTTAGGAGGTTCCTCTGTACACAAATTCAAGTGCCGAAATGTTATCAAAACGGCGAATAAGTGCGAGGGAAATATTTCTCCGGGAAGTCCGCCTTCCACGCTTATTGTCGAGCCGACTGCCTCAGGCCTCATTATTGTTGCTTTTAGGGCTCTGTTCTCCCATTTTTGCGCTGCTTGGCTGCAAAGTCGTCACATGCCGTGTGCGACTGTCGTGTTTCCAGGTGTCTTAGCGTCCGGATTCAAGTTCCTAACTCTTACCAATGGGCGGAATTATGTGCGGGGTATTATTAAATCTGAACAGTGCGTTCAGACTTATTACTACACTTAGTACTTCAGTGTATATTATCTTGCTGTTTTGACCGCCTTCTTTATTTTCGCATGTTTTCTCTTCTTGGCTGCAAAGCCGTAGCATATAGTGTACGATTGTTGTATTCGGGGATTTCTCAGTAGCCGACTTTAGGGGCCTAGATCTTAGTAAAGCTGCGAAGCATTGTGAGAGACAATATACAACACTGAAAGGCGCGTTTTTCGCTTGTTTCGTTCCCACGTTGAATGCCGGTGAGTATGTGGTGCTTGCTTTTGCCCTCTATATTTTTTCAAGCCTTCGGTCTGCTTGGTTACCATGTCCTCGCGGGCGGTGTACGGCTGTTTTATTATCAAGATTCTAAGCAGCTGTTGTTAAGCATCTAATGCTTAGGAGAGCGGCAGAATACTATGTCGCATAACATTGAAAACTCAATTGATCTCTCCTCGATCATTACCACATTCAGTGCCTTATAGTTGGTATCTTCGCTTTTAAACCCCTTTTCTGCATCTTCCCGCACTTGCCATTCTTTCATGGAATGTCCTTCCATGCAGTGTAAGAGTCTTGTGTTCACGCGAATTATTCACTAACCAATTTAAGAACCTATGACTCTGTAATAAAGGGGGTGGGGTTTGCTGATGCAGAATAACCAGGTAGAGCATATTCCTTACTAGTTCTTGCGGTCTCTATACGTGACCTATTGATCCTTGCCTTTGAAGCCTTCTTTTTTATTTTCCCGCGTTATCACGGATTGGTTGATACGTCTTCGTGTCCAGCGAGCAATTTTTGGATTCGTGGGTTTCTCAGTAGCCGAGCTGAACCACCTAGATATTGACAAAGCGGCAGAGTATTATGAGGGACAATAATAATCCCGGAAGGAATGTTTGGGGCGTATTCCTGTGCTCACTATCTGAACATGAAATGCTCGCTTTTGAGGCCCTCGTTCATTACTGTTAGAGGCGATCTCTGGTTCCAAAGTTCTCGCGCGCAGTGTACGATACTTCTGTTCAGAAAAGATGACTCCCGCACCTTCCCTACTTGGCACGTTTTTTTTTTAATGCGTGGCATGTTTGGAGATGTGATTCAACCACATCTTTGCCTTTACCCGTCACCATGCTCTGGTTGCTCGGAACCCGAAATGTTATTTTAGCTTTTGCGGAATTCTTTCTGCCACTGATGCAATGAACTGTGCTGGATACCTAGATCATGTGTTAGGTGATGAAAGCTATCGCGTATTGAAAGAACATACTATCCTTCTGAAAAGTTCAATAGGCCACCCCCGGCAAGTGCCCCTTTTACCACGTCTAGACTTGCCGATGCAGATTTCAGTAGCGACAATTGGCTGTATGTCTCATGCATCCAACAGATATAGCTTTCTCCGAGGTGAAGTCTGCACTCAAAGAATCGGACTTCAGAGTTCTCAGAGACCTTGTGGGTAAACTGTAAAGTAACCAACGATTTTAGTAACGAGATCAGTGTGTGGTAGACGTAATTCAAGAACATTCCACTTTTACATTGCAGCAGAACAGCGTTGCTATACACAAATGTGGAGGTACGTGCAGCGGCAAAATTGTGCAGCTCGGCGGCCACTGTGAAAATACGCCCAAAACAGCTCACAAAAAGTAGAGTCTATCTGCTGCAGTGCAAAAGTAGAAGCTTTTTGCATTACGTTGACCACAGAATGACGACCTTTAGTCGAATCTTGAATTTTTGGGTGTTGACCCTAGAGATCTGTGAGAACTCTCAGATCAGGTTTCTTGATCTCAGAGTGGCGCTGAGCGAAAGCCGTTGCTTTTGTATATATACTCCAAGCAACCACCATGAGCTGCTTTAATTTGCATCAGCACATTCAAATCTTGAAAAGAACCATTGCACAGGGCAGGGTTGCCTCGGGTAGGTTCATTCAATGAGGTATAGCTTTCACCTTAAAAAAAGGCAGCTCTAGTGAGGTCCCTATTAGACTGAGTAGATTAGGTAAGTGGCGGAATCCAGTTCGCATCCCGCCTGCGCAAACAGATGTCCAGCAAAGTTGTATTGAACCACTAAAAATGGTAACGAAACAGCGTATGAAATCTTCCTCGTCATCTTGGCGAGCTCGTCGGTTGGACTCGGATCATGCTATAGAGGGGTAACATATCGGCATGCTTTTCTGCTATTGTTTTGTACCACCACCATTATCATTGGACATTTCGCCGTACGTGATATTTTTTCCCACTACATCAGTTCTTAGGCCCTGCCATTTTGTTGACTATGCATTTTAGATGGTCAACGCTGGTGGGCTTAGCTATCATTCCTGCTGAGCAACGGCGCGTGACTGACTTAATTCAAATCAGAAGCAAACATTACGCCACTAACTGTGGTTCTGCCGCAAAAGTGCGTCCAAAGATGCCATTTTATTGTCTTGTCAGTTTGTCAACAAATTATCCACTCAAAGTTAACACTTAGGGAGTGGATACGGCAATCACGCAAGACGTATGTACGACATAATTGCTACCGTTCACGACTTGCTTGCCTCAGTTTCCGTAATTTAATAGTTTACCTACTTACACTACGCGCGGCGTCACTGGCGGCAAATGCTAGGTGGTACTTTGTATTACGAGTGCTTCTGGTGTCTTTGGCAAGAACTGCCTTATTTAGTGACACTAGTCATGCCTAGCGTTCAAAAATATTCTCCAAACGTTGTCTTTATGAGGTGCACAAGGTTGTTGCTGCCATTGTTTAAAGGTGCCTGATCATACGTAATGTCTTGATTCTTGTCTCGTGGTTTTCTTAACCCTCTAATACCACAACAATAAAAGATTAGATAAAGAATTTATTGCTCTATGACATTCGACTTTGTGACTAAACAATAAAAAACGCCAAAACAATTTGCTCCCATGGTTATATAAGTTCACAATGTAACATGAAGGCATAAAATTTTAGTGTCCCTGTACCTACATATATAATGTTGGTATTTAATGTAGCATATACCTAATGCATGTAGTATATGTGTACCTACAACTAAAGTACATATATAATATATCATATGCCCCATAAAAAAGTGCATCATTCACCCATTGAAATTAGGTTTAGACCAGCTGGGCGGAATTGCGATGGAGAATTCTATCTGAAACTCTATTTGGAACTTCATGCGGCCAGTTAGTTATCGAGCTATAGACTTTTTTGAAAAGCCTTCGGACCGATGAGAAATGATTCAATTGGCATTTTCTGGGGGTCGAAAGGCCCAGGTACGAAAAAAAAATCTGAAAGATGACGTATCTCATAACATATGTTCGGCATTACAGGGTGTAATGAATTCTCAGCTTTCTGCTGCATGCATGCAGCATAAAGCTGGATGCGTGCGCTCGGTACCTTATGCCCTTGCGAGTTGCAATTCTGGATGGAGACTGTTTTTCCCGATTCTGATGAAACCGTTGCGAGGTGGGGATATACAGTTGTGCTTTAAAATATCAGACTCCCGAGATTTATAGTAGACAGAGACCTACACTTAAACAGCCAACATTGCCGGTGCATCAATTACATAAACATACACAAAAGCTTATAAAAATATGTATCAGGGTGCGTGGTGACGTCGTCTTTCCTGTGCCTCAAATTTTCTCGGTTATGCGCGCCCACCGCTCCCAAATCAAAAAAAGAAGAATGATGGCAGCATCCCTCATCAAAGAGAAGTTAGATTTGTTCTACGCGTCTTTATAGCCCTCTGCAATGTTGAAAGCCTTACGTGCGCCAGAGGGACAGGACGCTAACGCGTGTTTGTGTCAAGCTGCAAAAAATGTACGTCGCGACATTTAGCGGCACTTAGTGGTCTTGGGAAAGGCGGCAATGATTGTGCCGGCAGTTTGTTTGTTGATAAACGCCAACTACTCTTGAAATGGAGGAAAACGGGCTCTAGGAAAATAACAAAAAATACAAATGTTGAGACTGCACAAGAGGGCTGGGTCAGCGTGCGGTCAGTGCAACCATCGGCAAGAAAAAGAAAATACTGATTTGCGCTGGTTCACGTGCTGGTGACAGGTTTGTTTGAGCATGCTCAAGTGACTGCCATTTTTTTCTTATCTTTTCTAGTAGTGTTATCTGTTCTTAGTAATCTTGTAAAAACGATTGCCTGCGTAATGGCATCCTTGTAATATTACTTCCACGGTTCCTGTCATCTTTGGCGCACAACAGAGCAAACCATACAACACAAACTAGGCCAATTGATCAGGTTGCTCATTCATACCCCATTCCGGAGAAGGTTAGAATAACAGGCTGGCAGTGAGTGCATCTGAACGCAAAATGTATATCACATAAAACACCACTGCGAAATACTATGATTCATATATTAGTTATTATATGCTGTGCGTTTTACTGAAGTTCCTAGCAGATCAGAAACCGAATCAACCTGCTCCGGTCAATTTGGTAGGAGGATCGCAGGGCAATGGTGTTGAAGATCTCGAACACGGTATCCGAATTGACGAATTTTAGGCGTTTGTATTAAATAAAAAGAAAAGAGCAGTTTATATACAATTGTTTACATTTGAGTAACAGGGTAAATCAAAAATAAAAATAAGAAACTTCAAATATGGGTGCGTACATGTCACTCGAACGCATCAAACTGTCTTACTTTCCTGTGCTAGAGGCGTATAAAAGCCGTTCGAGCGAAGATACGGGGAACCCTATTCTCAGCGGAAGACCTGTCCAGTTGCCTAATTCACAGCTCTGCCCTTGACATTTTAAGTGATTCTCAAATCTAACTGTCACCTTTGCGGGCTATACATCCCAACGCAGCTTTAGTCCTCGAGAATTCTTGTCTGGCCGGGAACTGCTTAGCTGAAATCTCTGTTACGAAAGCTGTTTTTCGGCCAAATGCGGCATCGAAACGCAATGTTTTTACTCTTTCCTAGGCACGCCCCACCAGCTTCCTCTAATGCGTTGAAGGGAGCCGAAAATCATGTAGACAGCTACCCCTCAGCCGTCTGCGGAATTGTCAGTTAGACACCAATGAACACGGGTAAAAAGCCTGCGCGTAGGCAAGGAAGCATGCAGCGGCAGGTAAATATACGGGCTCTGAGGCATCGAGGAGAATAGAGAGACTACCAAAAAATAGCTGTTTTGAGGGCGGTGCGCCACAAAGAGATCTAGCTCAAAAGCTGCCGCTGCCGTGAGGTCAGAGGACGATAATTACGGCATCGTTGAAAACTACTCACAAATTTCACAGAACTTGGCGGGCCCGTCCTGTTTTTGAAAGGGGCTTGTTCTAGTAGATACATCTCTACCCAGGCAAGCCATTGCCCCAACGCGGCGCAGTGAAGTGACGACGGCAATGGCGTAGTGTTGGCAGTGTTGTGCCTTCCTATATTGCAGCGAAGGTCTATTCTTTCACACGCAAGGCCAGGGCGCCTGCAGCTTGACCTTGGGAGTAGCCTTACAACTACTCCCTTTAGGAGGGTTGCTGGACATTTTGGTTCCGTAAATTTGAAAACAATTGGAAAGAGCCACTCGGTTCGTATACCATTCTAGCACTCTAACTCCGTACAGGAGCTATGTAGAACAATGAATGAGCCCCCACGCTTCTGCATGATGGTTATTCTGAACTCTCCCTCAGCTGAGTTACAAAAAAACCCTCTCACTAACCATTCAAATATGAGTGGAATACTTTACCAATAGGCTAACAGCGCTTAACGCGAGGGTGAAAATAGTTGGGTGTGTGCGTCCGTGAGGCCTAAACAGTACAACCAAGAAGAAAACTTAAGTAAAAATACCTATGTTCGGTATACCTGCGAAGACAAAAAACTATTATGGCGCTCAACAACAACAAAATGAACAAGAAAATCACGTTGGCTAACACAGCGACCAAATTGGTAGCCAATAAAATAGAACGTTACGAAAGTTTACATTGCCACTTTGTGCACGTGCGCAAATGTTCTCGACGGCTTAGCTCGATGGCATTCATTGGGGACAGTTGAGCTTTGCTTCTGCTAATTTTCTGTGCACCAAAATGTTATTCGTGGCACGTATTGAGCATTCAATTCATCGCATCGCGCATACACACGAAACACGCATTCGCGCACCACTTAAGAAGAGCACTGGGTAAGAGGATCGGACTATGGATTTGTAATAGGCCCCCCTCTGTAATAGGCCCCGAACTTGTAGCATTGTAATGGCAATGCACAACTCGACGATGTAGCCTCATGAGACGTACACGACTTCAAAGACCACGGTGGGGTGTGGTGAGATCATAGATTTATTTCTGTCCCACAAACCAAGTTGACTAAGCCTCCCAAATGCCACAATGTTACCCAGTGCTTTTTACTGTGTGAGCGAATGGTTAGCTTTGTAGCAGAATGGTGGCAGGCGAACGCGACGACCCTTTAGGGATCATTCTGCTCCTTACGTACGGGATGTCCTGAAGCTAAAACCCAACCCCGAAACTAAAACCCCACAAGCGTCTATAAGTAGGAAATGCCAGTAGTGCACGCTATGGGAACCTTATTCATTGGCCGGAAAAGGCAGTTTTTCAGCTGCTTGGATACGCACTCAGCAAGGGCTATCTCAGGACTCTGGTATGTCCCACGTTGATTGGTAGCACCAGTTTGTGGGTCAACCACTCCAGCGCGGTGCGCGACCAACTCTCGGTAACGACCGTAAAGAACATTAGAGCTACGAATCCCCATAGCACGTATCGGTTTTCGAGATCACTGGTTGAGTCGGCTTCAAGGGTTCTCTTTTTCTGTGCCTCCATATATTTCCTAACCCCTTTGAGTGCTATGATCTCCATGCCCTCACTCTTATCTTAGACTTCGTCTCGTTTTTGCGTCCTCTCGTCCCGTGTTTCTCAGCTCCTTCACTCTGCTTCCTCTAGTTTGCTCTCTATCCCAGCTAACCTCATCCTCTTGAACGGAGGCCTTACTAATTCACTTACCCTTCGCTCTTGCCTGTGAATTCTGAAAGGGAAGCGGAATACTGCTAGCCCCAAGGGTTTCCTTACGTATGCCCATCTCTATATCCGGTCACCTCGCTGCAATTGGCGTTCTACTCAGGCAAACGGGATAGGTTTTTTCTAGCTCAGTTTCTAGTGCTAAGAAAATTTGCAACGCTTCTGCCGAGGAAACCGGAGTACACTTCAACCCCACTTTACTGGACGCGCTGGGTTCAACAGTCCCTATGCTCGCTCCCGTTTCAATACAGCCATTCCCCGCTGAATTGCTCGCTTCCTCTTCGCGATCATGGCCCCTTACATCGTCTTGGTTAGGTTCTAGATTGAAAACCCACTGTCCTCGTTCGACTATACTATCAGCATATAACTGGGAGTTTAGAGGGTTTTGCTTGAAGCAATCCTGGCCCTTCCCTAAATTTTATTTCAGAACGTGCTCGTCACATTGAAGCCTCGCTCACTACACTGCTCTACGGTATAACTGGAAGCAGTTGCCTTGACGCTCCTCACTTCAACTTCCGTCTCTATGGGTTTACCATGCGGGAATGTTTGTCTCGGATAGCGAGTCACGGTTCCTTTCTCTCCGATCGCAAGATGCCGTTTCGAAACATTGGTGGCACATTTCATATTGCCTCTCGCTTGGCTGGGTCTATGTCAGATTGTTTGTGCTCACCGGTGTTCGAATCGTAGTTGCTTTCTTATCTGCCCTCCTTCCTAGTCACCTGTCCTCCTAGTCAAACGTTCTCAACGCCTCATCAGTCTCGCGCTTCACGTTTTGTAAACGCTCCTTGGATTCCCGCAGCTTTATTCTCTCTCAACCCTCCCAATCCCCACTTCGAGCTTAGTTTTAGAAACTCTTGTCTTATAATTGTGGGCTTGGAATGCGCTTGAGCAACCCCTTCAGCCCCCGTACCTCTTTTAGGTGGTGTTTTATATGCCTGACAATTTTCGTCTCCTGGCGCCTTGTCCGCCAGCGTCCTACTTGTTACTACCATGCCCCCACGTCTCACCCAAAACTGCCAGAACGAAGCGCAATAATTCGAAATTATACGCCCTATCGGTGGTTGACTCCCGCACCGTTGACTCCGTGCTATCGATTCACGTGCGCTGAATTGATTCATACTCTCCCCTTGACGCAAACAAAGGCTTGTGCCGTTGACAGCGGGCTCGCCTCCACTCGCTGCTTTTGGCTGCGACCCTTGCGCTTTCTTCTGGAAAACGCTGCCGAGTGCCTCAGTAAAGATGTGATGTTCGTTTCGCCGAAGTGTGGTGCCAATCAGGAGCCCAAAGGCCCGCGCTCCACTTTATTTGCAGGAGGCTCAGAGGGAAATGGTGCTCAAGTTTCCGGTTATGTGACGGATTTGACAATCACGAGGCGTTTCTAATCGATGGAGGGAAAGGGAGGGTTTATGTATAAATATATACATTGGAGACACTGGATACATAAGCAACAAAAAGAAGAGACTGTGAACTGCAGTTTTACGGGATTGAGTTCCGTATAGTTCTTGTTCCATACCGTTCAACATAAGCGCACAAAAACACACGGATACAGAAGAGAGGGAGAAGCGATACTTTTAACTAAATTTTATCGAATGAGGTTGAAATATATGCCAGGAAAAAGACAAGTGCAAAAAATGCTACGATTATGCAGAGATTAGAATAATGAAATAACTTGGTGCTGGGCCACACGTGTTAGTCACTACAATGAGCAGTTTTTTTTTCAAGAACACTGCCTCCTTTTCCGACAAGGCTACCGATGTTTTACTCACAGTTTCGAAATCGCATAGCTCCATTTCAGATTTAAACACTGTGTCAAGGGTGCGCTGATTACAGTCCTAAAAGAATATCACAGTGTTTCGAAAGCACGGCTTGCACTGGTGGCATTCACGGTAGTTAGTTGACAGGTTCCCATCCGTCTTTTTGTGGGTTATTCTGATGCTCACGTAACCTCAACATTCCACACCGTGCTGTGCCGGAAGGAACTATAAAAGACAGAGGGCACGTTCAGTCCACTCCAGGTTACGCGAACATCAGAATAACGTACAGAGAAGAAGCGTTGGGAACCGGTCCACTCACTGCAATGAATTCCACCAGTATGAGCCGTACTTTCGAAACGCTGTGATTTCTTCGCATGTCTTTGATCAGTGCACGGCTGAGATAGTGAAGGCAGCTGAAATGCAAGTAGGTGATTCTGAATGTGTTAGTAAAATATTGGAAGTGGTGCGGGAAAAGCAGGTAGCGTTCTTGAAAAAGAAGCGGCCTTGGCTCACACGTTGGGGACGGCACCGAGTGTTTCCGTTTTTTTATTCTCTCTATATTTGTAACCGTTTCAGTATTTGTCGCTTTTTTGTGCTATATATTTTACCCGGATTGATCAAATTTCAGTTGAATGTAGCGCTTGTCCTTGGCTGTGTGTCCGTGTGTTTTTGTGCGCTTAAGATGAACGTTCCAGAGCATCAACTAGCCAGAACGCATGCCCTAACCAGCCCAAAAACAAGCCTGAACGTGATCTTATACAGTTAGACGCGTGGTCTGAGTGCGTACACGTCTCTCGTGCGCCTGAAACTCTCTCTAGCTATCCTGTGCTCGGAGCGTACGGAAACCGCTCGAGCAACCGTGGCCGGTACTGTGTTTCCGGCGCAGGACCAGTCTAGTTACCGGTACACCGCTGCACCCTTGACTTCTGGCCTGATCTTAGAATGTAGCTCTCCGCAGGTTGGCTCATAAGTGCCATTCGACATTTGAAAGTGGTCAAGACTATATCCCTCGCCGGGAAATGCCTAGCTCATAGCTCCAATAAGAAGGTTCTTTAACAACTAGGTTCTGCCTTAGAAAACACTGTTATTACTCTCTCCGGGGCTAGCTCCTACACCTACTGCACAGACAGGGCGAAGGATTCAAATGAACGTTCCCAGTAGCCCATCAGATAATCACGTATCAGCTGCCCCTCGGAGCGTCCGGGATCACTTCTTTCACTTGCAAGGCCGGGGCGCCTGGCCACCGATCTCGGGAGTGGATGTTAGGTAGTCTAAAAAGGGTTTTGTCCACTATAGTAATTTGCGCTTTTCAGGTTCCTGTTGTTCTGGACCGCCATGCTCAATTCACAAAACGACTCAGGGAACTTCAATTTACTGAAAGAAGTTCGTTACATCAGAAAACAGAATATTTCTGTGCATTTGGCAAGGTATGCTAGTAATGGATTCAGGCGAGTGCTTTGTAGCTGATACCTGTAATCAAAATCTTCCTGCACCTCCTATAACAGAGTTGGACGCTTTTTTTCACGTGCTTGAGGAAACTACTGCAAGTATAACAGACAAATGACGCAACTACAGTTAAAGCTCGTTAACTAGAAGTAGTAAAATCGTTAACTCGAAATATCTTGACGTAAGCATATTTTCGAGAAAAACAAAGTTGCGCGAGTTGAAACAAAATTTCGAGTTCTTTGAAAAAAGGCGCTACTACTTACCTGCTCTTAAACGGCTACTTCGAATCCTGGTTTTCATCTAGCTTTGAAAGAGAGAAAAACCATACAAGAGACGTTCACCTGCTGGGTTTGCTGGCAAAGCAGTTTCACTTTAAAGAAACGAACTGCATAGTACTGGTCTGCTTTGCGGTAGCAATAAGGCCTAGTATGGAATCCTCTAGCTGCTTGACGCATTGCTTGAGCCAATCTTATTCGCCGCTGCACTCAACCTTATTTCGCAGCAAGCACAGCTAATTCCTTGTCTCGGCAGAAGTTAGCACCTTTGAAAATGGTTCGTCCCCTCCCAACATGACGTGCATCAGGGTGCTTGACGAAGATAGTATGCCTCTAAGCTCAGACTTCACGTTTGAGAAAGAAATCGGAATTGCAATAGGCACGGATAAAGAAGAAAAAAAATGAGAGGCCACGACAGCACCGCGCTAATCTTGTGAAACGGATCGTGGCGGTAAATTTTTGTTCCACTCTCAGTCAAGATTTCGAGATATCCGCACTTTGGCGAAAAATACTTCATAATAAAGGATAACAAATCCGTGGGACGTATAGGAAATGCTTCGGTTCCGCGAAAAATTTCGGCTTAGCCAATTTTTCTAGATATGCAAGTTTGAGTTACTTTACTTTGTAGAAAATTAGGAGTAACTAAATCATTGCCAGCGACCGAACAATGTTTTATGGCAAACCTAGAATGGCTACGCCAAGTGGCATATAATTAAAGGAGGGGAATTTGGTGAGTAAAAGGGGCACATCTACCTGAATTAACCGAAAATTACCCGAAAGAATCAATGTTGCAGGTCACACAAAAAATTGCAATTTTTTTCAATTTCCAGATATTTTGACTATGGTAATAATATCCTCACTGCTTTGCCAGTAGAGCGCAACAAATGTATTTGTTAGTTGACATCAATGGACAAGAAATCCGTAAAACATTTTCTGTGGCATTCAGTATTGCTTTCATACACTACTTAATTGCTGATTAGTAGGCCGTGCATTGCAGAAGATTCCCCAGATCTAATAATTTTTTTCTGTTCAAGGCGTGCTATATGTAGTGGGGTATCATTATTTTTGTCTGCCAATCAGATCGCCCGCAGAAGTATATCGGTTAGATAAATCGTGCACCGTCGAACGAAACATGGCCCCGTTATCTTGCACGGCAAGCTGATAAAAATGTTTGGACAAAAGGGACAAAGAATGAACATAGCTAACTAGCTTAAGCTCTTCAACTCCCGAGTACGTTTTTCTCTTTCGAATGCTTTCGAGCCGATCATGTTGATGCCACTTAAAACGAGTAGTCGCTCCAAACTAGCAGGAGGATTGTATCGGAAACTAAGTTGGCCCTAGATGTTAGGGTGAGATCGAGACATTTTGCCGTAGGGCGTTTCATTGTTGGTGGCTGTGTAATAACTTGATTAAGAAAACACCCAGCACAAATCTACAGAAATTGATTGCCTACTGTCGTAAACGGGTGCACGGCTGGTGTCGCAGTAGCCCGAGATGATAGCATAGTCGAGCGTTCAACAAATTGCCATCTGGGCCCGTGTAAAGCACAATAAACCCAAAGAAAACGCTAGTTGCACATGAATATTTTTATTGGCATTTTATAACCGCTGAGGGTGACCAAGCAACTGGCATGTACTTTCGAAACGTGAACTATATTTTTCATTCAGTGTCAGCGTATGATTTTGTTTCTGTAGTGCAGGTCACGTTTGTAATGGTAAACGTACCTAACACAAAAAGAGAAAGCTTGCATTAAACGGTGAAATTACGTTCATTTGGCTACCAAAATTATTGAAAAATCTAAAGAGTATTACTGGTTTCATCAAATTCCTAACTTTTAAAGCCGAGATCGAATCCCCTTTTTTAAAGCCAAGATCGACAATGAGCCCAACGATTGAAAGTGAACTGTTAACATCAGTAAGGTAACATGGGATATGTTTGCTAACTGCCAGAAAGACGAAGCCTCTTTACTACAAATGGCGGACATTAGAACAAAAAACAACAGGTTCGCATGTCACAGAATTCATTTGTTGTTTATATGAGGTCACACAAGTTAGTGTTAATAGAATATCATTGTTACAACTGACATCCGTCGAAGAGAAAAAAGAACGCGAACTAAATATATTTCGAACTTCCGCAAATGTACCTATGCAGCAGATGAGCCTGACCCACTGAAAGTCTTGCATTCCTATTTAAAGCATATGACCAGTGCACGAAAGATTTTGATCCATAGTTTTTTAGTGTAGTCTGTTGTGCTGTCGGTTTTAGAGAGAGTATTTGGTTTTTATGGTGGTAAGTAAACCGTGCTTCTGTTGTACGGCTCTTATTGTGCACATTGATTCCGAGGTGTATCACATGTTCATTATCATTTTCAAAGGATTCTGCAGCTGCTACGCTTGTTTGGGGTTTGTGAATCCGGTCTCCAACATGCTGCAAGGTATCTTCATATTCGGCGATACAAGAACGACAAAACACGTTTTGCCAAACATCAATCCGATATTTATTCAAGGAAGGAGTACAAGGCATCATACTGAATCGAGATGGCCTTATTCGAGTCAAGCATATTAGTGAGGTTGATCTCGTGGTTTATATTTTCCCCGGTTTCCTATGAAGTAGGGAGCCTCTTGTGAATGAAGTTAATTTTAGTTCAAATTTGTTTTGTACTTGTCCAAATGCCCTTGGTATGTAAAATAGCTGACCCTTGCTCAGAATTGCACAGAACGTGAATGTAGATCTTTACGAACCTACAAGAAAATGTGGAGGCCCAAAAACTGGCGAGGCTTGCGTATGTGGTTCAAGGCGGGGGAAACCACAAAGTTAGTGGCCCCTCTCTCTCTAGCGGACACCCGGTGGTTGCACCTGATCTGGATTTCCGAAATTGCCTCTGAAAAGTCTCTATAACTGGCAGGCAGATAGTAGTGTTTGGTATGCAGGCTTTCACATCTCCCCCAAAGTGAACCTCGTTACCGCGCGCTAAAACCACCGGCACCTAGCTTCCCGAACTCAGCGTTCATGTCCTGCACGCAGGATTTATGCTTCTTAATTCAGGTGCGCAAGCACGGGAACTCGTGCGAACAGTACTTGAGACAACATTCCACTTCTGTATAAAAAAGCAGGTGTGAGTGCAGAACACTTACACCTATTTCTTAATATTCCAATTGGTTCTCCTAATGGGGCGTGAGTTGGCATTTAGAAACGCAAAAGTAAATAAACTTTTCAGCCAACATGTAACTTCGCTGAAACTTTTTTCTAGAAATGATACTTCTTTGCCGCGATTGCACAAAAAGTCTCTCGTCTCTTTCCCACCAAGCTCTAAAGGTCTTCTTTCCTTTGTTAAAGTTCCACTGTAAACACAGCGGATGATTACTTAGGTCAGTTCAATTTTATCTTGTTCCAGTGCTTGCGAGTTGTTTATAAAAACATTTCCTGCGCACCTTATTTGGAATGTTCCCTCGAGATCTCATGATAGCGGTTGCCGATTTTCTATTTTGGTTGACGTTATTTGCTAAAGGCGTTCTGCGTTTGCTAACACTAAAAAAAATTACGCCATCTTCCCGTGGGCAACCCTGATGAGGATGCGAAGCATTGTGGCGGTTCCGTGTGGTTTCATTGCGTTGCCGTTATGTTGAGTGATCTGGTTTTTACTAGCGCCGGAGGAAATTCCACGTCAGGGTCCACACCGGTGGAAAAGGCACGCAAGTGCTGTTGTGTTACGGTGAGTAGGCGGTGGTTCTCGAGGCGCCGAAACTCGTCCATGACGTTCTTGTCGTATGTTGTCTCTTTGGTAGAATCGGTAGTCTCCGTCATCTTTGGTGAGGAAAAGGTTGTTGACATTGGTGCCCCGGCTGAGAGCAATGTACACGCCCTCCTCTTTGCAGATTTGTCTTCGCGTTCTTCTTCTTCTTCTGCGGTTCCCCTAGGGGAAGATGACTACGGTGGTTGAACGCAAACCTATCTCGTGATGGATTCTTTGGCTGGCCAATCCCTAGGGGCATCGTGCCAGAGTCAACATCAGAGGCGCTGCGGACGGGGCTGGTTGATCTGCAAGGCTCGTGGCGTTTCCTGCCACAGCTTTCCCACGGGAAATTCTGCATCCCCCTCCAAAGTTTTCAGTTCGTCATTTCCGTTGACGTTGAGCTTCGCGTGCCTTCGTTGTATCAGTAGCTTCTTGACGTATTTTGAATGTGTCCAAGACATAAGGCGCGTTCGTAGCACTTGCTCCTGTCCCGGATTTGTAGCGTAGTGGGAAGAGCACCGCGTAGCTCCCGTTGCTGCCAGACAGTCGTGGGATCGAAACCGCGCGCCGTAACTATTTCTTTTTTTCATAGTGAAGTATCGCGGAGCTGTGGGTGTAAGGAGGAGAGTTGCGCATGCGCAGTGTGAGTGTTTACGGCGCCGCCATCAACGACGGAGGACCAGGTGTGCCTAAGAAATGCTCCGCATTTAACACAATCAATAATTTCTATCTTAACAATCACAACCATTAAGGCGGTTGCGTTGGTACTTTGCCTCAAACATATTTCATGTGTACTTATGTCAACAATAAATAAAAGTAAGATTGATATTTCTAGATGTAGTGGTTTGTCAAAATTTTGCTACCCCTATCCATCATGTGTCAGTTTACCTTTTAGCCGGGAGGCTGAATAGAGGAAGATATAGGCATAGACAGATATACGACATAAATTTATTATTATAAGAAACACTGCTCTCACTAAAGGGTAACAGGAGCAAATGCGGTGGTTTTAAGGAAGAACACTGGGAATTGCTGACTTCTAGACACAGGAAAAAGAAATCTTGAAAATGAACAAGCACTAGTAACACAAGGTTGTCGAGGAGGCTCCGGTCATTCTAGTGGAGGACAAACCCCTATTATTTTTCGTAAATTGCTAATGTGGTACATTTTATTAGTTATATGGAGGTTGGACCTGATATTACGCTAAATTCCTATTTGTGTGATGATTGCTAGTTGAAATATAATTGTATTTTGTAACGGTAACAAAGACCACCATTTGCGCCTCCCCTACTTGAGCAGAAACCTTCTAATCGGTGTTCAGATACTCTCTGACTGCCTCCACGTATCTACGTGAATGCGTGCGTGCTGACCGTCTCGAGAACTCGTTTTGCCAAAGCCTCCTTACAACGCTCAAAACATAACATGGTCAGTGCAGGATTCGGCTCATTTTGTCATGAACATAAATAGTCCAAATGTTGCCCCTAATCTTGGTGCCAACTGTCCATGCAGTCTTTCGGTTTGGTTGCAATTAACCCGCCACTTTCAAATTTATTGTATGATAAAGGTCTGACATATGTCTAGAAATGGGCTGTGTCGTACTTTGTGGTTAGAAGGAAACATTGTGACGTAAACATCAACACTGCGGCTTCATTCTTGTAAAGTTAGACTCCCCGTAGTGCTCAAGGCATAAATCAGTAGAGCCGCGAATCACTGAATGAGTATTTTCAGGCAAACAAAAAGGTACACAAATATATACAGACATTCGTCGGGCAAGAGCAATCCCAATAATTTTATATGGCAACAATTACGGAGTATGTAAAAATTGTTCAGAAAGAGTCGTTTGCATTGTTACTAAAATGTGCATAATAAAACTAAGCATGCTTCTTTAGAAGATGCGGGGCCTGCTTTTTGTTCACACGAAAATGGCAGTGAATGGTACCAGTAAAGATTGCCGCAGTTGTAACGAATTGTTCAATGGACGACTAAACATAAAATAAAACGTTAAACGGCAAATTTACCTCTGCAGACTGAAAAATAAAATTTTCATTTTTGACAGATTACTCAAAATCTTCTCTTTATAGAAAGTCGGCCTTTTCACAAATTGAGTGTCATTTTAAAATACCTGTGTGGAAATTGCTGTTTGCTTTGTTCCAACTATAATGATTTCATATTGCAAGTTGAACATAGTACTCAAGACCTAATTTAAAGCCATTTACTGGGTGTTGAAAGCCATTTACTGCACGCAACAGAACAGAAAAAGTGCTTCATTGTTCGCGTGTAGCCCACTCAACAGCTTACAGAAACCTGTATGCTTTCCACACTTTTATTTGGCGCCGTTTTAAATACAATCAATTTCTATCCTCTGCCCAAAAGTATGTGCTTAATGTTGAGGAACCAACAAAGAAAAGGTTTAAAAATTTTTATAAAATTATTTACACTATACAACACCAAATCTTTTGACCAAAACAAACTTGTATGTTGTCTCCATGGTCCCTTTAGATCTAATATTCACTGCAAAGCAATGTGTTAAGTGTACTTCTTCTGATCGCTTTCTGGTCGGCTAACATTCACCAATAGTGGTCTGCTGAACCTGCCGCCCGAAAACGAATAAAAATGTGATGAAGCATGTCACAAAAGTAAGTAGAAGTCATTAGGATGCTGCAGATATCCGTAAACATAGACACAAGTGCACACATGTGTTTAAAACCGTTGAAATGGAAAGTTGGGTTTTAAAGGCCTTGAATGTATTGGAATGTCTTTTTCGTTCTTGGAAAAGCTGTAAATCTAGGGGTTCTCACAGGGCAAGGTTCTGTGAAACGTCCGTTATCGGGTGTTCACCGTGGTCCTGACAAACCTGGATCCTTATCTCTGACTGCGACACCTGGGACGCTAAGCCAAACTTCCTGCTCAAGAAAGAGGTGACCATGCACACGCCACAGTCTTTTTGGTTTTACTGGCCTCAACTTCGAGCTTGGCGGAAAGACCTAAGTTGCTGACCACAGTTAAGATACAGCAGCGCCACCTATTCTGAACACATGCTGCAAGAGCAGCCTTTTTGTAACAAAAATGCAAAATTGAACAATTTTTATCTCTCAAATATAGTAGTATATTATTTTATTTTTTTGGCTTCATGGTTAGAGGGATCAAAAAGCAACAATTAACAAAGAAGGTTTGGTGATGTAGCATGAGCATTGCCTGCTTTCGACATTAGGCTTTTTTTACAAGTTGTCGATTGTGCAAATCACTCGTGTGGAGATGCAAGCGAGACAAGCTGGGGTAGCTGCAGTGGGCAGTATGAAGAAAGGAGCAGGAGTTTGCCAAGCAGTGGAGGTGTCTAAACAGCTGAACATCACCACCCCGGGGGGCCACCATGCAGGAGCCGGAAGTTGTTATTGCATAACGTTTTGACTGTGGAATCGTGGTTATTATAATTATTTGTATTCGCAGCACTGAGAAACAGAGCACAAAAACAGGGGAGCGGACACAGCTGTGTCACTGCTGTATTCATATGCCCTTTTGTGTCTTGTTACTGTGTTTTGTGCATGAAAACTTCCCCAAGAGGGCATGCGCAGTTACAATTTGAATGCCCACAAATTGGGTAAGGTGTGTAAACACAGAGACCCAAGTTTAAATTGCGTAGTGTGGACAGCAAGATTGGTGAAGATGAGGTTGCTAGTGAGAAAAAGTTGCAACCATAAGGTATTTAAAGCTAGGATGCCTTAAAAATTACAGCCATCAGAGAGTGCCCCCCAACTGTTACAAAAGGGCAGCCACCAGACTACCCAAATTACTTTTATCGGGTGTGTGATCACTCTGGTGCCGTCGATACCTTGCTAGCTGTCTTTTTCCTTTGTTTGTTGAGCCACGACTGCCAAAAAAAATTCCCTCGCACTACCCCGAGGGGGAGAGTGTGTAAGTGCGAATGCGCGAGTTGAATTTGCGCGGGTCGGTAATGTTCGCGAAAGAGAGATCAAAGAGACACACACAACTACAAAGATAGAAAGATGCATTTATTCACAGACACCTATTTGTGTTGTCCTTGTACTTGATTGCTAGAGCGGATCTCAGCTTTGAAATTTCCTGTCAGTACACCTTTAAGCGGGTGCATTAGCCCTTCTCACGCCCGATTCCTGGCCAATCCCCCACATGGGTATGTGCCATGCACAGACACCTATTTGTGTTGTCGTTGTACTTGATTGCTAGAGCGGATCTCAGCTTTGAAATTTCGTGTCAGTACTCCTTGAAGCGGGTGCATTAGCCCTTCTCACGCCCGATTCCTGGCCAATCCCCCACGTGGGTATGTGCCAAGTAAGTGGGAATGCACGGGTGATGTGAAATAATTCTTCTTGGCCAATCGCCCTAAGTGGGTATGTGGTGCGGATAGACGGACGGCGGTGGACGCGTGATTCAGGGTCGCTTAAGAAGTGCATTCGCACTCAAAAGCGAAACTCAAGGCGTATTGGCGCTGCGGCCAGCTTCTAAACCGTGCCCTGCCAGATTTGATGCACGTGCTGCCTTTTCTTTCACTACTGCCTCGTCGTCCTCGTGGTCGGAGGATGCAGTGGGCCGAGAGATTGAACATACTGCGAGCCCCGCAAAGTTGTTAAGGGGCGGCAAGTTCAAATGGGCAGAGCCTCTGGATAGCCTTGTGGTGACAATCCCCCCCTGCAACTTAATCTTGCATGAGCGAATACGGCCATCGAAACTTTTGTAGACTTTTGGTATATGAGCCAGCTTCTACATTTCAAGAGACGCTTTCTCAGAACAGACTAGCACGATGGCCCCCGTATTGAATTCTGTTGCCGTCCTTCCGGCTGAAAACTACGCTAATCGCAACTGAAGGAGTTAATCTTTCTGCAACCTTGTGCAGAAGTTTTCTATGAGTCGCTTTCAATGCTCTTGCCTTAGGAGAGCGTCTGTGCGTGTTGCCGTGGTTGTCACTTTCGCGGCCCTATTCTATAGAGCGGTAAAGCTCGTGCTATCAGGAGTTCGGCTATAGTTAACGCACACGGTTTCCTTATGTATGTGCGACCCGCTGAATGGTAATTGTCTAGAACTGACCACAGCTTCGACTTCGGTTAGAACTGTCGCTAGCTCTTTCGAAGGTGAGAAGAGCCTTAACCAGAAGTTTTCATACTGTGCGGGAAAAAGTTCTTACGAGACGCTCGAACAATATGCCCGGGTCAGAAACACGTGAAGCCGTTAGCAGGACAAGGAGTTTTGTGTTTGTTCATGATTTCAAGAAGTACATCAGGTTATTCATGACGACAATGGACGTATCTTTTGCTGTATCCCACGCCATTTCTAGTTATTTTGCTGTGGATTCCTGCAGGCCAACCATTTCCTTACTTGCCACCCTTTGTTCTTGCTGAAAGACCTACCTGACTTCGTCCTTCTTTTTCGTTAACTTCCTCGGTGTTTTTTGCATACTTTTTTGCACTTCAATGCTAACATTGATGACCTCCTGTTTTTCGGCTGCACCAGTGACCAGTTCATCGATGTAGAATGACTGGCTGATCAATTTGGCCGTCTAAGCTTTATCACCACCTGTATTCTTTAGGTGGGGAAGGATTGTTGCTATATAATGAGTACGATACATGTTGCTCCTAACGAAACTCTCGTCATTCGCCATTCGTGGATCTCCTCATCCTCTATTTATTGTATGCCACTTCCTTCTTCAAATCGGGAAAATCGACACACACCTCGGTTGTCTTCTTTGATAGATATCTGAAGAGAGGGGTTCTTTATGTCACCCATAATGGCGTAGGGGTGAGGCCAAGACTAGAGGAGAATTGTAACCCATTTCTTGGTAGAAGTTGTCCACTTTAAAAAAGCATTCATTGAGGGACTTACACCCTCTGGCAGGTGCGAAGGCGTCTAGCAGGATTCTTACTTTTGTGGTAAGGGCTTGCTCTCTAATAACTTCTCGGTGAGGCACGTAGTAGACTTTCTCGTGGATTGACGGACGGGTTTCTACTACTTCAGCGTGTCCCTATTCGACGTACGCTCTCATCGTCTTGCCATACATTTTCAGCTGTGCCTCATTCTTGGATAGCCTGCATAAGAGTTTTTGCAGTCTTGTCCTAGCAACCAGCTTGTTGTTTGAGAGCTCGAAGCCGTCCTTCAAGGGTAGAGCAACCTCGTACCTCCAATCTAGCAAAAGAATGGCCTTTTGCAAGCGCCTAATGGTTCTGTTTCGTCCATCTATACCGATATATCCATTCCCTCAAGCTCCACAAATGAGCGGACAATGTAGTCTTACTTAGCACCTTAACCATCATGCCGTAGTTTTTACTGGTTGATCTTAAAGTGCTTGTTGTGCCCTGAAAAGTCCATTGAAAGTTGAAAGTCATTCCGATGAAGCTCTTATTTTCTTCCAATCACGAAACTTCTCTGGTTAGCCCAGTTCACATCTCGTCTGAACCTATTTGCACGCTTGTGACACCTGTAGTAACGACGGTCGGTTGGATCAGTTTATCGGGAATGTCTTTCCCAAACTTGCAAATATAGCCACGAAAGATGATCTCATGCAAGTCACCACAGTGCCATGGCAGATGTTGGGCATTGCAATTGCACACCACACAACTTCATTTGCTGCGCAGCCGGCTTTTTATCACTCGACGTTTTGTCGATAATTGGGACCTCACGTTGTCGAACGTATTCAGTACAATCGTGGTTAAACCAATGCTCCTCGGGCGAAGATGCGCTCACAGTTCCTCCGTCACGAAGGTGCGCTGACTGCTGCCGTCGAAAACTCCTCTGAAGTATCTGCAGGGATCGTCACTTAAGGCTCAGGCTCTAAAGATTTGAAGAAGAACAGCGCTCCGCTTTTAATCGATCACTCGTTTGCTTCATTTAAAACCCGCGCACACCATGGTACTTGCATCTGATCTCCTGGTATGTCGTGCTTTCGAACGGCTTCTATCGGGATCACACATGCTCGAAGCATGACGACCGGCGCACTTTCGACATGACACTTGTGACGAATATCCCTGGATCTGCGCTTTTTCAATGTGCAACGGGAACATCTAATTTTCTCGTCCAGACGTTGCTTCTTTTGCTGCAAAGAAATATTCTCCCTTCAGAATTTTCCCAGGTCTTGCGTCGACTTACAAATGCCGCTTGCCTCGGCCGGCTGGATGGCGTGGTTGTTAAATACGGGCGATGCGGTTTCGACTTTGACTTGACGTGGCATACGCTTGCACCCTTGCTGGTCTTAGAAATGGTATTGTTGTGGCTTTCGACATGTAGGCCAAGACACGCGACCACTCCGCCTAGGTCAGCATTTTTCTGAGAGGTGTATGTACGTTGAGCAGATACTTCAGCGGCACACGTGCGGTGATACCGGACGACAATGTCATGGGGTAGAACCCAGAAAAGAGTCTGGGAGAGCATTGATGAGAACAATGACTCTTTTACACCGAGAGTCCCGGTGCCTCCTATATTGACGAGCAAATAATCGTATAGCTTGCTAAGCCCCACTGTGTCGCTGGATTTCTCCACCGTGTTCAGCATGTGGAGTCTGGCGAAGTACTCTTGCCCGAGACGCGTCTTGACGCCAAAGCGGCTTTTTTGTATTCCGATAGCATCCTAGTAGCAAGCTTCTGTCGTTGGTAAGCTGCTGACAGATGAAGTAGCCTATCCCTTTAAAAAGAGCCGAAGATAGTTTATTTCTTGGAGACACTAAAATCACAATTTTTGTTGATCGTCCGATCAAACTGCTCCCAGAATTCGTTCCACATTCACAAATCTCCGTAAAAAGAAGCGATGGTTTATTTCAGAAGGCTTGCTCTGTTTTTCTTGGGAGGCTTGCTGCGGAGCGGCGACTTAAGGATTGCAGCTCTGCGTTCTTTGAAGCGAGCGTCGGAGGCTGTGACAGGCGAGCGCTCCTACTTTGCAGTTCGGAAAGTATGCGTGTCGTCTGGTCGTGATACCCAATCACGCGGTTGTACTCAACCCGAAACGCGTCATCTTCGATGAAGGTGTCGAGTTTCCTGTTGAGCTTGTGAAGTTGGTCGTTTTTAGGTTTAGGTATTTCGTATAACGACACCAGTGTGTCGACCAAAATGCGGCTGTCCATCAGAATGGCACATGCCTTGTTGATGAGCTTGGTATTCTCCGCCTGCCTTGATGCTGGCTTGCACTTGAGGTTGTCTATGACGCTCAGCCTCCCCGAAGCCCTGAGCAGGCCTCCGCTGGTTTCGTCGACACCAAATGATGATAAGCCACGAGGGCCCAAAAGCGAAACTCAAGGCATAAGAAGACTTTATTTGCGATTTTGCCAGCTTCCGAACCCCGTCCTGCCAGATTTGTTGCAGAAGATTTCGTTTCTTTTGTTGCCTCGTCGTCTTCATGGTCGAAGCAGGCAGCGGCCCGAGAGATTGAACATGCCGATTTGTGCGGACTTCGGGATCGGGGATTTGTACATCTAACTGTAGCTTGAAGTCGTTGCTACGAATTTAACGAATTCTGCAGGTTGATTTGCCACAAAGCAGAACCATCAAGTGGCGTAACACTTGTGGTGAATACAGGTATTTAGAGAAGGACCGAAAGACAGAGAGAAAAACTTTATTTTGAATAATGATCTCGAGTACAATCGAAGTCCAAATAGTGGTGGCAGGTAAGGGGCTGAAGGCCAGCCTCCTCCTGGACGCCTTCTTGACTTAGGTTGGTAGTCCCATGGTGGCCATTGCCTGGTGCCTTCCGACGACCTCTTCTGCCCTCTTGACCAGGCGGAGCTGTAGGTCCGGGTCGTGACTGCAAAGCAAGGTCTCTCTCCTATCCTGACAGGGGTTTATGAGGAAAGGGTCCTGGGGCACGCATTATGTAGGCCAGGTTGGCGTGGACGCCACATAAGGGACACGCTGAGGTTGGATAAAGGCTGGGATATAGATGGGTCATGGTGGCCGGATTGGGAAATACTCCCGCCTGGAGTTGGCGCCAGACGTGAATTTCCTCTAATGTGAGTGATTTGTCCGCACGACGATACATCCGGCGGAAGAGCATGTAGTAGGTGGTAATATGACGAAAACCGATTTTACGGTCTCACGCGGACCGGGCTCTGTGGTAAGGATACGGGTTTGGCACAGCCTGGGTAGTAAATCATCGTGCTAGGTCATTGGCCGCCTCGTTCCCCTTGAGCCCAGAATGCGCGGAGGTCCAGAAATGTTGTACTGGGGATTGCGGTGGGTTTGTGAGCACAATTTTGAGTGCCGGTGGGGATATGCTTCCAGCGGCAAAATTTTGGAGAGCAGTTTTAGTATCTGTAATGATTGTTGCTGGTGTGGAGGTGAATGAAAGGACGAGCGCTATTGCTGCCTCTTCCTCCAGTTCTGGTATGGGCATCCGAAAGAATCGAGCTTGCTGCTGTTAGGGTAATTTTGAACGGCGATTGCGGTGAAACCCTCCTTGTTTCTGTACTCTTCTGCATCGACGCACACGGCTTGCGGATCATTTTTGTAGTTCTTGTACAGAGCACGGGTCGTTGTTTCCTGCGTCGGAGTGGTACGTGGGGTGCATGTTGGGGGGAAGTGTTCTAGCTACAATACGAGAGTGAATACTATGGGGGACGGTTTTCGCATACTGATGTAGTGCATGGTTCTAGCGCATGCTCCTGTTCCGAGTTTTTTGAGTATGTGTCTTCCTGTGGGTGTCCGAGCGAGGCGTTCACATTGTCCCATTAGGTAAGCTTCAAGTAGTTCGCTGGCCAAGTAGGTCTAACCCTTCCAGTTTGGCAGTGGACGTGCAGGGGTCAAGACGTAGTGCTTGTTAAATAAAGAGAAGGAAGCGTGCCAGAGGCAGGCAGCGGGGACTCGCTCCACGAGTGCGGCTCTCGCGGCAGTCGTTCGTAGGCATCGTTGATACTGGACGTCTGGTTTACTGGTTCGCTTTCGCTACCTATTCTCTGCTGCCGAAACCCGAAAACGACGGACCAGTGGACTTCATGACGCAGCGCCTTCAAGGTAGTGCGTGGCCACAGGTACGCCGGATGTTCTCGTTTCGGGGGCCTCACCCTTGAAGGGTGCCTGCCATGGCTGCGTGCTAGACACAGACCCCCCACCTAGAACCCGGAGATGAACCCCACCCATCGGACAGTCCCGAGCCCTGCTTCGCTGCGCTCTCTGATTTAGATGAGAGGCAGGTCGTGGACCAACTTATCAGTTCGCGGGACATCCTCCACGCGGACATAATTGACTTAGCCAATGCAACTGTTCGTGCCTTGCAATCGTCAACACCGAATATCAGTATGCTTATGGATTTGTGCAGTGAGGTAGAACAAAAACAGGATGAACTCCGAAAGCTTGATGGACAGATACAGAACTTTCTGGACTTTGAGAGCTTCGTAAAGGACTTAGAAGAGGCCGACGAATACTCATACACGGTCAGTCGTGCTAAGGTTTCAATAAAAGAACAAATTTCTCTGGCAACTTTGAGGACGTCTTCCACGCCGACGAAGCCTTTTTCTGTACCTCAACAAACGCAGGGGCCTTTCAGAGGGGGCACCTCCCTGAAAAAGGACGCGATCAATACAGCACTCCCCTTCGCAACAAGGGCTGCCTTCGAAACCGCGAGTACGTCGTTTTTAATGAAAGAGAGGACGGAGCAGCAAAGCGTTCCTACATTTGCAACGTCGTTGGTGAACCAGGCGGCGGGACATAGCCGCAATACCCAGTTCGACCAAGCAGCCGGCGCCGTGCCATTCCGCCCAATTGAGGAAAATACCATCCCTGACTCGCATGCTCTCGGGCCCAAGCCCAGAGGGCCAACGCGCAAGCGCAAAACTCACATAAAGTCAACGGGTGGTAGGTGCCCCGCGTGCAACGAAAAGACATTCACCCGTGAGCCAGCGTTACGAAACGAGTGGCTCTGCAGTAAGGCTCTGAAGAAGCGAATTCAAGCACGTGAAAGACAAGTGTCCGCTCGACCACCTGAAAACAGAAAACACAGATCCATTGCGACGATACAGATGCAAGTGGTTAAAACTAAGCCAGTACGCAGAAAGGAACGTCGAAGGCCAACAGGAAAAGAAAAGGGGACCACTGACCAGAAGGTTCAGGCTGCATTCCGAACACGATTTGTCCGTGCTCACTCGAGGAATAACTTTACTCCATCATTTATAATACAGCCCGACCCAAGCAAAACTTGGGGCCCCGTCCTACCCAAGGAAGTATCCAGAAGAAGGCATCGAGCCTCGAAGCATTGATTGAGGATAAAGCAGGCGCAAACTGCCACCTGTAGTCTTCAAAGGAACGACACTGGATCACCCATTTATGGCAGAACCTATACTAACCTGTTCTGAACTTACCCACTAGTGTCACCGTCTGGGGTAGGAGTATGCTGCGGAATTATGGAAGAAGAGGAAGACGACCGCGTACTATCATCTCGATCAGGGGATAGAGGAGAAAGAGGCTAATAAACCTCCGTCCGGCTCAGCCTGGGCCTCGCGTCTGCGTCCCGTTCCATAACAGTGCTGCCTTGTAGGCCCGTTTAACGAGGACGTCAATTTTGTTGGTTTCAGGAGCCGTTATTTTAAGGTGTGGAATAGGGTAAATTTTTATGCTGGCTACAAAGGCTTAGATTAGGTGAACCCTGTTCTGCTCTGTAATATCTGAGTTTTTATTGGTGACCCTCTTGAGCAGACCAAGGGTTTGGTTTATGTGCCGTTTTATTGTTTGGAGGAATTTGTGATTTAGTCTAGTGAATTGTATGTGCAGCCCTAACGCTTTGAAGGCTGGGACCTCCGGGGCCTCTCTATCTTTGATGTTAAGTTTAAAGCTAGATTCTAGCCGTTTTTTTGGTTCAGGGGAATGACAACTAGCTCAGACTTGGCCAAAAATCCAAAGATAGAATATCTCAATAGTACAAGGACACGAGTAGACAACAAGTGGAAAGGTTGGCCATGAGCTTCAGAATTCCATCTAGTCAAATGGTGTAATCTTCAGAGCTTTATCTAGTTGACTCAAAGTACAATGAGCGAAAAAACTTTCTTTTGTTCGATGCGATATGATTAATCTTGCACGAACAAGGTTATTTACCTAGGTTACTTTAAATGGCGGAACTTTTCAATAAAACAAATCTACAAATTGTGATGAAAGTCTCTACTAACGGAAAAAGTACTATAAAATTTCTGATTTTGTGCTATATTTAGGACATTGGACATTTTTCTTGCTCGTAATTTATGCACTCCCTACAGGCCGCAGCTTGCTGTCTGGCTTCTATTTCTGTGTAGGTTTTTTAGTTGTTTTGTTATTCCCCTCTCAGCCGGCTGCTTCCTACATTTTGACTTCATCTTTGGCTGCATAATGTATGGTTTCTTGTGCCACTTACAAAGTTCTATAAATGACCATGGCCACCTTAGTACTACGGCTGTTTTAGGCATTATTCTCTCAGTTCAGCAGCTGCTTTGGGGTTTTAGATGTTAAGAGGGGAGATACTTTGTAGTAGTTTAACTCATTCTTTAGGCTGTGTAAATCTTTTGATTATAAAGAATATACCCACTAACTTGCTCACCCATTTCGGTTGAGGTGGGGGAGTTCTTTTATTTTATCAAACTTGAGAGGGTCTAGCACCCCATCCTGCACCCACAATAAAAAATGTTGCTGTTTTTGTGTCAACTGACACATAATGCAGGTAAAACATAATTATTTTTCTGCCGATGACTAAAAACTGGTTCAGCCTTTTAGGAAACACCACAAATGATTTATTGTTTATCAGGTTCGATGTGAAGGCAGTTTTTTATAGAAAAAAACGCTAAATTAAGAAAAAGCTTACCCTTTATGTAAACACTTGCTATGGGAGCCATATTTTACTTGCTCTTTGGTACCGAAGTGTGCACAACGAAAACAAAAGGGCTTTATAACAGCCGTACGTTATCCTTGATCTCTAGGATCCAAAGTCCAGTCAAACAAGCAGAAAATAAAAATACCTAGAGAGCCTTATAGGGATGGAAAGATACAGATCTGTAGGGGAATGACCAAGGAATTCTCTACCATTGAGGAAGTGGAGATATTAGTTAGAGGCATAGGTATAATTTAAAGATAGGGATCATAAATTGATACAGGAAAAACCGAAGAAATAAAACCTGAAAAAATGATACAGCACACCATTTGAAAAAAACGAACACACCATTGGAAATAATGGACTGCCTAAAAAACTCTAAATGACCATAGGTGGTGCCTAAAAAACTCTAAATGACTATAGGTGGTGAATGTTGCCCTGCATCAAAAAAGGAAGAAAAAACTTTGGAGCGTGCTTTGGCAGTTAGGACGTGATCAAAGGGCTTGTATCTGCATCGAAGGACTTATAGCTGCTTGTACCTGTTTACGCATGATTTCCTTGGTAGCCCTGGAGACTAGGGTTTTCTCTGCCCAGTCGTTTTGTTGTATAATTGGCCTTTCATTGAATTACCCATACGTGGACGGATAGATACACGGTCCAAGTTCTTCGAGAGTGACCTGAGAAGCCTTCAACGTTAAAGACCAAGGAGCTTAGGTGTATCTGTAAAACTTATATGACGTCATACCTCGACCCCCCTGATACCAGTATAAGCAGGGAACCAGCACTGTCGTTTTTCTTTGGGTATAGCGGCAGCGCAAACGTTAAGCAATTCGTTCTGATATTTTATGCAGGTTTGTAAGCATTTGACTACGCACTGGGACTGCTGTTATGATCATTTTTGGTGTGGTTGCGCTCTCCCACAATTACAGATATGTGGTTATTTTTAACAAACAACTTGTAACAAACAAATAACAAACAACTTGTTATTTTTCTGGCGAAATTCGATAAAATCCTGTACCCACGGAAAAGGAGATGTTCGAAGCGCTCCTAGCCAGCCAAGCCAAAACAAACGAGATTTATAAGCTACGAGTACAGCGGATTGATGAGCGCCTGTTGCTATAGAACACGTTGGGAGACAAATTCCGCAAAATAGAAACATTGCTATCCAATTTTGAATAAAAATTCCCTGAGTATCAACACAGGATTGTTTCGTTTGGTTGAACTCAACAATTCGTGGTTTTGAATTACAAAATATCAGAGTCATAGAGAGCAACCTCATTTTACATGACTTTGATGAAATTAGAGAAGAGATAGTGCAATGAACGAAAGCAAGTGTAAGAATCAGGCAATTCAGAAAATACTAGATTTAACAAACGAAACATTTCAGCGGTGCTTGGGATTTGAGGAAAAGAGACAATAAGCCTCACCTGTTTTATAAGGTACATAAATTACTGAAAAAAATATACAATAGTACTAACACCGCACTAGCTAAAGCTCTCTGTTTTCGCTGTGAGATTATTTTTTTTCTTCCGAATTCAGAAAATTTGAAAGGAACTTTCGAAAAGTGCTAGCAAAGACAAAGAGAGTGGTGCAAAGGTGAAGCGCGCACATGACGAACTGAGTATCAACAGAGGACTTTTTTGTTTGCTTGAAAATAACGATTCACGGGTTAGAATTACAAACAAACAGAACTGATGGTACAAAGCTAGCCCTTAGTGCTTGAACGTAATATGTGAACTGCCGAAGGGCTTTGAATAACATAATTGAATCGGAGGCCTTTTTGCTAGGTATGATCAACATATCACTGTTCCAACTGTAAATTCGCTATACTATGACATTTACCGTAGCGAATTTGTTACCAACTGGCTACAGCGTATAGGGAAAACATGGGTAACCATTTAAAAGTTTTTTTGAGAACCAACGGAATGCGACACATACCGAATGCCGCAGGCGTTTTTTGTAAGTCATATGATCGCAGCGCAAAATCATAGGAGCTATCTACAGACCTCCCAGCTCCTATATGACAGTTTTGGAAGAGCTGTGGACGTACCTTCACAAACATATACTGCTCTGTGATTACATTATGTTGACACCAGAGTTAAATAAATCCTGATGTTGAATGGAAAGCCTTCTCTCTTAAAATCCAGAATGATCCATTTTGCGAGGAAGCGTTAGATGTTACCATCACATTTCATTTATTGTAAATTGTGGATTATATATCCCGGGTAACAACTGGCTCTTTGGCAATATCTCAACTTTTTGTTAGATGGACAATTTCTTCCAAGGCACCTTGCCCTCTTATTCTTGAAATATTGTATCCCAAAGGTGTTCTTATGGCAATATCAGGTGTTCCCCTAAGTAAAACTTCAAAACTAAACGTTTTTCAAAATGGTTTCGTGCACATGACAAATCAAATATAGATATGCAGTCTTTTAGGCTTTTATGCATTTTCGCACAATGATTTCGACGTAGAAAGCCTTTAGAATTCCTCCAAAGTATTGTTAAAAAATGTGGAGAGCAAGCTTTTACACTTATCACAAAAAAATGTGAATGAAGAATTCCTGGATCACTCGGGACCTCATACGCTTTTAAATGCAATTAAAGAAGCTAAAAAAGCAACAGTCAGAGAAATGCACTTCCTGTACAAGCAAAAAACGATCTGACCCTGGCTGGAAGCTCAAAATTCAGTTTCCTGTACATAAAAACCTTCATTAGAATCAGGCTCATAACATTTATAGCTACAACACCTGACAACTTTTGCAAGAGAATTAGTTTCACATCTTCAATTTGGGACATATTTGATATTGTTGGTGTTCGACTAAAGGAAAATTTTATTTCATCTAATGCATTTGGCAAACACTTTAAACCTGTTTCTGTAGAAGGTAAGGGTTCGCTTCCGATATTTGAAGCCCATTTTTCTTACATGTTAGTTGTGGTGATAAGCGAATGAGGTATCACAAATATGATTTAGAAGGTTCATGTCAAAAAGTCGCCTAGACCGACAATATAACGAGCTCATTCTTACAGACCTATGTAGAATAGACCTCGAATTGTTTACATTTTTTTTATCCTATTAGGAACTCATCCTAAGTAGCGCTAGAGACGGGACACAGAAGAGAAGACACACACGAAGGCGCCGTCGTGTGTGTCTTCTCTTCTGTGTCCCGTCTCTAGCGCTACTTACGATGAATCAAAACCAACTAGCCCAACTGTCAATTTTATTGAACCTATTATGAACTACAATGGCGATTTACTGGAGAACTACCAGGGTGGATCCCTTCCATAGGGCAGACCCGAAGCACTTGATTAACAATGAGCGATCAATTTCTTTACCCTCAACTTGCTGCAAAGTATTTGAACACATTAAACATGATCCCATATCTAAAATATTGGAAACAGATGTTGTACTAAGCAGCTGCCAGCACGGGTTTCGGAAGTATTGCTCTACCTGTACCAAGCTGGTACAAGCAATGCATGATTTTCTACAGATAATATGGGTGGCAATAAAACAAACG
>NW_027526214.1:34696360-34833643 GCF_048455015.1 Haemaphysalis longicornis | reverse complement strand
ACAAGCAGTGCATGATTTTCTACAGGTAATATTGCTGGCAATAAAACAAACACCACTTTTGTAAATTTTTCAAAAGCTTTTTATTAAGCATCACACAAAAATAGCTTTTCAAACAAGATACTTTTCCTGGGACACAATTACTGAAAATAATGTTGGCATACCTATAAAACAGATAACAGTTTCCTACTCATAAAACCGCCTATCCTGTTATATAACGGTCAACTCGGGCATTCCCAGCGCTCGGTGCTTGGCCCCATCTTTTTTCAGCCATATAACAATGGTATCGTTAACAACAGTCCTGGGAAGATAAAATTTTTGCAGATGATATTGTGATTCACTCTTAAATAGGCAACACATAAGCTCAGTTTCTGCAAAACAATCTTCTTCAAATTGTTACCACGTGGTGGGGACAATGGGAGATGGCTGTAAACTTCCATTAGACAGTAGGCATGAGAATTACACAAAAAACAATCATTTTGCCTTTAACTACTTCGTGAACACACCAGATAAAACTCAATATTAGTTCCTCAGTTTATAAATAACCAATATTTCTATTTGGAATAAACACTGCGAATCGAGGATTGCAACCATAAAAAAACCGCTTTTCTGTGTTAGACGAGAGCGGAAACTTTCTAAACCTAAACTTTTGCTTCCCCGCATGGGCACGTGGTGTAATTAAACTGACGGTAGTAGCGACAACGGGGACTCCAATCTCATGTGGGTTGTACCCACCTACGCCTCGGCTGTGCGTGGTTAAGATATGTCCTGCGAATAGCTCCTTGTGGTGGCTGAGCCAAAGCCGGGTAGTGTTCTACTCTCACGCGTCCCCCCCCTATCATGGCAACATAGCACTTCTGCCCCTACTTAGCACAGACGGTGCCCCTTTTGTGACCCCCAGGAAATATTAACGAGTTGCCTTTTCCTGTCTCCCTCTCAGCTCATTAACCTTCCTATCTCCGTTGCTAATCCTGTCCTTTCTTATCCTCCTTTTCTCGTTTCTACTTATTTCCAGATGGCGAGGGTTACCCTGGGTAAGAATAAACCTACAGTACTTAAACTTGGCTATATTAGGCGCGTATGGCTAGAGTTCACCTAGTGCGTTCACGGGTTATCCTTGGTTGTGGCAAGCCAGAACAGCTTCTTTACTGATTTCACTTATGTCAGCAAGACCAACTACATCCAGATACCGTCCTTCAAAACAGGTGCGCAAGGAAGCAGCAAAGCAGTTGTTTAAACCAAAAAAGCCAGAAATTTTTCTTGTTCCCCGTCATGCACTGTAAAAAAGAAGGCATCCTGTGAAAGGTTTGTCACTATTCTTGGCAGCCAAATTTGTTAGGAGAGAGATAGAAAGTGTCCATGAAAAAAGCAAGTTGGGAAGCAGTCACCTTCTCTGTGAAGTCAAAGGCTTAGATCAGTGTGCCTAGTTGACAAAAATGACCGCTGTTGGTTTCAACCCTGTGAAAGGACACTCCACCGATCTACGAACACTAGCAGAAGTGTTATCTCTGATGACAATATCGTGGACATGGCTGAGTAACAACTCCTGGAAGGGTTGGAGGGACAGAATGTTCTGTATTGTCAACGAATCAAAGTACGTAGAGATGGGCTTAGAATTACAATGAACCTTGTAATCTTCACATTCTCGACAAGTGCACTCTTCAAATCTGTCGAACCAGGCAATGTTAAGTGCACGTTCGTTTGAACATACAAAACCTTCCATAGTGCTAAAACTGCTAAAAATTTGGCCATGGTTCCTCGAGCTGCTGTGGCGAGGCAGTGTATCCGAAGTGCACCTTCCTACCACTCGTCTGCCAATGGCGAAAGTGCACTTCACTGAGTAAACTTTAAATGAGGGCAGATCGCGTTCTCGCGGTTATGCTGCAAATGGAAGAAATTAAAAGAAAGAATGTTCCTGAATTTTAAGGATAACATTATATTTCCGGAAGAATGACAGCGACTGTTCCTAGCACACGCTAGCTTTGCGAATGTAGAGCGATCGGGGGATGCGCTACAGTTGGCTGTACACAACGCATTCGGCAAGGCCCCAAGGGACACCACTTGCCACCTCAGTGCCAGGGGCCAAAGCCAGTGCACATGTCCAAAAAGGGGCGTGAAGTGCGGCCGCAGCACCTCTTAATGCTAATGCTAGACCCCTTGCTGGCACTAAAGTGCCAGCTTCGGCTGACAGGCAGGCTAACGCAACCAGCCAGCCTAGCGCTGCTGTCGATGCCGCGCAAAAGGCCATGGGCGCAAGGCCAAGCTCTTGGTGTGCGGTACGACGAGAGGGGGAGCCACTATGTTGTATGCACAAACGTTACGCATTCTTTATTCACCGCACCTGTAAAGGTGTGTAGAGGCCGGGAGGGTGACAGCGTGGCACTTCCTAAATGCGTTTTATTATATAAGCTGATAATAGCTGATAATGGGCTCCCATTGAACTGCAGATGCCTCTTGAAAAACTTAGATGATACCTATGACTTCCTCTTACAACACCAAATAAGCAGTACGTGTCCTCAAGAGACACGCTTATGGGCAAACCAAACAAACTATTTGAAAAACAATTTTGTATTTAGGTAAGAAAGGGATGGTTGCACGAACCCCTCTGGAAGAATTGCGATTATCGCTCAAAAGTCCGGGCCATGCTCGTTCCGCAGCTACAGGCCAGTTTAATAATGTTTATTTCTGCCTCAAAAACATACAAAGAGAGACAGAGGAGCTGCAGAAAAAGCCGTCATTACGGCTTGACTAGGCCGCAGCCCCCGTTCAGACAAGCAACAGCAGCAGCAATGAACAGTGAAGCGGTTAATTACAGCTTGAAACAAAACTACGCACGCGTACCAGCTTTATGCGTTACATAACAAATAGGTGAAGAAATAACACATTCATAAAACAATAAATAAAAACAAACACAGATATTTAGAGCATAATGATGTACCGAAAAAGTAAGCTGAAATACATTATATATACCTGCAACGCAGTTCCCGGTGCGTACATCTGAACAAATCAAACCCTTTACAGTCATACATGTTCAAAAGAGAAGGCAAAGCATATTTCAAGCATTCCCAACCGGTATTTAGGCGCACCATTGGAACAAACCAACTTCCTTGCATTATAGGTCGTAACCATCAGAACCATTAATTTTATTAAGTGATATTAGTATGCTCATTGTGGATTCCTCCACACCCCGCCCTAAAATGTATGAAGCCTAAAATCCTTGGTTTATAAGCTGCCACAGCTGTATCTGCTGGTTGGGGACTGTAATGTTCACCAACCACTCGGGGGGTCTGCACGCTCTGGTGTTCAATGAGCCACCTGTAAAAAGTTTCTCCTAAATCAAGAGCCTGCATTCTGAAGACAAAATTTTTAACGTACTATACCACGACACATGCCATGAACATACATAAATCTAGCGATAGCTTCTCGAGTACTGTTTCCAGCACTCGAGTGGAAGGTCACTAAACACATGTATGGAAGTCATTACTGTTTAATCAGGATCAAAAATTTATACAATATAAAGACTGCACATCCCCCCCACACAAACGTTCAAGTACGAGGCCGCAGACCGCATAAAAATTGACCACGTATCTACTCCTTGCGTTGCCAATGCTCACAAAAAAAACGATTGAGTTTGTACACACGTGACATGTAAATGCCTCCTCCCTTTGCTTTGCCGCTCACCTCTCTTCCGTCGCGCTCGTTCCAATTAAAATACAATAAAGGTGTGCTCTAGTAAGTTTACATTTACCGTGTTTCACCGTTCCTGGCCGAAAGCCTCGATGCCGGCGCTGCCGTACGGCGGGGACGCTCGTGCATTGAGTCCCCTTTCTACACCGTTTATAGAACCACGTTTCTCTTCTCTGCGTGCGTTTCAGGGGAAACTGGAACCTATCTTGTGGAACGTTTCGTCGCTGTTACCGTTTGATTTCTTACATACCGCCATCACCTATTGCGGCTTAAAAACAGCAGGCTAAGAATTTTTGCAATTGATGTATTTCGTTTGTATCGGAAAACTCAAGCATCCATAATTGTTTCAATAAAGAAACACTGCAGATGTCACCTATTTATTGATTTTCCGCCTCACATATTCGCGATGTCTCATTCTTATTCACCAATGTCGACAAGTATGAGCATTAACATCGAAAGTAAAGGTGGGTATATTACTATTGTACAGATATCATTTCACTTCGGCCGGTTGGCCGAATCGAGTCACAACCCGACAGACAGACAGACAGATATAGAGACAGACCAAAATTTCGGGTTTTAAGTAGCTTAAGAAAGACTATCCTGTTTATAATTCAAAGAGCTCTATGGGCTACACTGTACACCTACAGACGACCTTGAAATTGATGAAGTGGCAGATACTCCCACCATCCAGTTAATCGATACTCCATTCCATACTTATTCTAGTATTGTTAGTCAGCCAAACCGTTGGTTGAATCATGATATCAGAAATGCCCGTAAAAATAGAATAAGGAGTGCGGGTATTGTGTAGGTGCCTGGCGTCTGAAAACCTGCTACTTTTAAAGTAAGCAAACGCGAATGGCACAGGCATGCATCGTATTGCAAAAAGAGAATGCTGTGGTACTTTTGTGTCGTCAATCACATTTTATTTATGTATAAACTTACCTACTACGCCCGTTGGGCATTATATAAGGGAGGACAAATAATCGATGTAAAATACAAGATTACCCATTCTTTAAAAGTATGAAAAAAAATCAATTGTGAAAAAACGTACCAGATATAAATTAGTAGGCTATACACTTCAGACAGTGAGTACAATTTTATTAATACATGTGATACATTTTGAGGGAGCGCATGAAACAGCACTAAAAACAAGTTTCGCCCAAGTAACAAGATGCATTCATTACCACAGCACGCTGGCTCACATTTCACAGCAAAACATCATAGAAAGTTTCAAACGGCGAGTTCGTTGTTCTCTGCAAACTTGTTCTTGGAGAACAGTGGAGAGCGTTAAATCAGATGATACTTCAATTAGTTCAGGAGGCAGCAGGTTTTATTCGCGTGTTGTACGGGGGAAAAAAGATTTTGTATGTTGTCGTGAAAGCGCATACTTCTTTTACCTTAAGCAAGTGCTCGCGGGGCCCACATGTGTACGTTAGTGATTGTAGATTTACCTTTGGATACACGGTATCTCGACAGAAAGAGAGGCGGGAAACAGCACGGCGTAGGGAAAGGTCTTCCAAACATATGTGCCGTTTTATTTCTGTGGCACTGCTTGAAAATGATAAATGCCGCTTATTAAGCGGGCCACCCGTTTTTTTATCGCTTCTGAGGAATTGACGAGAGTTTGTCGCACACAACACAAGCGTATTTGAGAATCGGGCGAACGTTGCTCAGGTAAAGTATTTTAAAGTGCCTAAGGTTCTGTTAAATGAAATATAACACTCGCCCTGCTTTTAAAGTGGTATTTTGAACGTGACGATACCTTATTAGGTCGGCAGAAAACAGGACACCTAGGTATTCTGCTTCATTTGTTTATGATAATGGGGAGCCGTTCAAGTAATACTACTGTGTACGGATTGGCTGTCGCTTAAGGGTAAAAGAAATATGCTTACATTTTGATATGTTCAGGGACATAAGCGACCAGCAACGCCACGAAGAAATTTAATTTAGGTGTGTCTGTAAAGCTACTCGGTCGGAATCATTATAATTTCAATAGCCGAATTTTCGCAGTGATTCCTGTGCCAATGTCTTAAATTGTATATATAGTAAATATTAAAGGACCTAAGACACAACCCGGCGGAACGCCAGAATATACGTGTGGGTATTCTGATGCTGCACCATTATTACTACTCAGTGTAAACGACCAGTCAAATAGGTTTTTAGCCTATAAAGGATTTTATCTGGTCAACCAAATTTGAAAGCTTATGAAGTGAGAGAAGATGGGGCACTTTGACAAACGCTTTCTGGAAATGCAATAAAATGCAGTCTGTAAACCTTCGCCAAATCATAAAAATATGTCATAGGTAAATTCCACAGAGTTACGCATGAATGACCAGCTCTAAACCAGTGTTTGTAAGGAACGAAGAAACTGTTGTTTTGAAGGAGGGTAAAGATGTTACTGTAAATAAATTGCGTCACGAGTTTGCAACACACAAATGTTAAAGTCATAGGTATATAACTCATGACACTCTCACTCGGCCCGCTTTTATCATTCGGAACAATGTCGCCCGTCTTCCAGTAGTCAGGTAATTCTGAGGTTTCACGAGATTTGGGATACAATACCTGTGTATACCTTGATATGTGCGCAGGATTTCAAATTAAATTGGGTATCCTATCTAGACCTGGTCCCGAGTGTGGTTTTAATTTTTGGACAAGCTTGACTATTCCAAAGTAGCGAATAGCAATATCCGGCATATCATCAAGTGCGTTGCTCAAGAAGACTGGGAGCATGGAATACACCGAATCAAAGCAATCAATAAAACAGCTTGATTCATTTCTATCTATACTATCAGCTGCACTATTGTGGATTAACGGAGGGATACCAACATCTTCTTTGCTGTTTGATTTCGTGATTTTGAAAGTAACTTTGTATTTTCTTTAATTCTAGAACCAAGAGGGTCAAAATACCGCTTTTTTCCTTCTGTGATTTACATCATGATTTCGGAACCAAGTTTTCGAAGTTTAAAAAATAGCAGCGGATCGGGCTTTTCTTTATACGGTTTGAATATACGATTCCTATTATTAGATAGAACCTTTGTGGGTTTCTTAAACCACGGTTTGTTTTTGTGTTTCACACAGAGTAGCTTAGATAGAATGTGCGAGTCAGTGAGCTCTAAAAGTTGCTCTTTAGGCAGCAGCCACAACTCAGAGAAAGGTACAGTGCTGCTTTTTTCTGAGAAACAATTGATGATCGACTCAAGCGCCGAGAAATACGAGACTAATTTCTACTATCAAAGAAATAAACTTTCCTTGGTTCGGTGGCTGTATATACGGTGTATACGGAATATACGGTTGCGGTATATACGGTGTATGCGGTATATACGGCATATACTAATAAGGGGAAAGGGTGGTTCAGAAAGAAAGCACTCAGAGGAAGCAACACAGATATGCACCCTCTCGTCAACACAGCTGGAGATACTTCACTATAGCAAGCTAATGCTCTGGGCGAGCAATTTTAGTATGTAACGAGCGTAGCTCGATTTTAAAGTAATTTTTTGAGGCCCGCAATGTCGGAAGAACAAAACATCATTCGTTACAAAAGTCAGACTGATGTCGCGTATAATTGCCCCTTTAATAAAAGTTGCAGAAAGTTGCTGAAACACATTAACTGAAATTATTCCCGTCGACTTGCGGAAAATTTGCACTATGTGCAGACCAAATACCAAATACCATGATTAAGTAGCTACACGATGCCACGCTTGAAGCACTTTTGCTATTGTTTAACAAGATCTGGCACGGACAGTTTCCAGAAGCATGGAAAAAAGCTATTGTGGTGGCAGTTCTATAGAACGGGAAAGAGACAGCACTCTTAACAAGCTTAAGTCTTGTCGCTTTGATGACGTTTCTTATGCAAAATCTTGAAAATAATGATTACCCTCCACCTTATGGGCTTTTTGGAGTACAACGGTATTATAAACATTCGCTAAGCGGGGTTTCGCTCTAGGATACTCCCAACGTACCATCTGGTAAGTCTGGAAATTTCTATTAGAGATGAATTTCTACACACGCAGCTTTTTTATAGATTTTCTTTGATCTGCAGAACGGCTATGATACAGCATGGCGTTATGGTATTCTGTACTACGACGAATAGCTAAGTCTTGAAATTTCTATTAGAGATGCATTTCTACAAACGCAGCTTTTTTATAGATTTTCTTTGATCTGCAGAACGGCTATGATACAGCATGGCGGTATGGTATTCTGTACTACGACGAATTGTTGATTGTGGCAATCTGCTGATCTGCTTAAGCCCCTACCTCTAGAAGCAGAACATTGAGGTGGGAGATCGAAATGTCCTATCAAATACATGTATTCAATAAAACGGAGTGCCACAGGGTGGGGTGCTTAGCTGCACCTTATTTATTGTGAAGATAAAATCCCAGGAAGTGTATGTTGAAAATGTTCACATAACCTTTAGCCACTCAATATGTACATATGTGAGAGGCCTATGCAACGGGCACATGAAAATGATTTTTTCAGATCCGGACGAATAGATATGTGCATTTTTTCCCAGACCACGTCACGGCACCTAATGCGACAACCATAACTGTAAAAAAGAACACAATTTTCTTAGGTTTTCTACTTGATGACAAACTCTCGTTTATACCACACATCAAGCACTTAAGAATGAAATATCTGAACGCTGTTTGCATTCTCAAAGTCCTCTCACACCAGTCATCGGGTGCTGACACAAAGTGCCTGATGGAAGTATTTATGAGTCTTGTGAAATCATGCATGGATCACAAATGTCTCGTGTATCAGTCTGCACCAAATACAGCACTAAGCATGTTACACCCAGTTTACCACCTAGGACGGCGACTGGCTACTAGATCGTTCGGGACTAGTCCTATGCTCCCCTTTTATGTGGAGCCAGCGTGTTGTTTTTAGAGAAACAACGCTTGAACACTGTTCTAACTTGCGCACTCACAGTGACATCGTTGACTGGAACTCCCAAGAGCACCCTAAGCGACCAGGCGATAAGTGTTGTTGAAAAACGACATGCCATTGTCCAAACCATTTTTTTCTGTCAGTTCGCACAGTACCAACAGATCTGGAAATCTATTGTGCTGATGTTGAGAAAAACACATTTCTTAATTGGTACCTCATTGAGAATTATATCCCATATCGGTCGATTTCCCTTTTATGGAAGTCGACATTAAAACTTTTCCAAGAGAAATATTTAGGCCGCACGTTTGCACTTCAGCACAAATGCAGAGCATCTCAGTTATACACAGACGCGTCCATAGCCTACGTCGCATGCGGGGCACATGGTCCGGCCTTTTAATAACAAAATTGTTCCAAAAACACAATCGTAATTCACTGCTGCAATGCATGGTCTTCTTGTGGCCGTAGGGCACATGATTCATGGCAAAGTTCTGAGCTCAGTTATATTCACCGACTCTCAATGTACAGTGAGGGCCTTGCGCTCAGGCAAATTAAAGAGAAACCCAGTTTTTAATATGATTCTACAGCATCTCTGCTTAGCGCACAATGAAAACCTAGAAGTCACAGTTTCTTCGGTTACGAGTCACTGCACCATATTCGGAAAAAAGGAGACAGGAATACTATAGCTGGTACTCATCGGAGCAACTTAAATCTCTTATGCGTGTCTTGTGGGGAAAAATAAATAATGTGTTCAAAATAGACATCGTGACTATTGACAGGAAACGAGGAGATTGCAGAAAACAAATATTTTGCATATGATAAAACAAAAAAAACAGGTTTTTCTGTCACTGTTAAACGGGGAAAGTTAATTGAGGTAATTATCTGTGGACTGGAGATAGGCCACGCCCACGCTACACATGCATACTTAATAACGGTTGCAGAAACGCCATGCTACTCGAGATGTGAACGGTTGTTGTTCATAATTCATGTAATAGTAAATGCGTAATATTTGAACCACAAAGGAAGCTCCACTTCCAAGAATTGTAGACACTCATTATGCCTCAATATGAATTGCTATTTCTATCTCACCAGTCAATTTCTTGTCTTTAGCATTTTTACGTACTTGTCAGACATAGTTTTCTGAAGATATGTGTCTTATCATCCATGAGCCTAGTCACCATATCACGCTGCAGCCCGAAAGGGTCTGGAGGGCGATATGTTCCTGGGTACCACAAGCACGGTGGCATGCGGGGTAGTAAATTCATGTACAGTGAAATTTCTTTTTACTTAGTTGTTTACTCCCCTTTTGCTATGCAATTTTCATATATACATACGGTTTAGAACCTAGAATTATATATAGGCTCTACATTTTTCTTCTGAACTAATCGTTATCATATAAACGGCACTGTTTGGACTTGGAGCTCGTGGGCCAAGAGGAGCTACGTTATTCATAACGTTCAATTACTTGCATACAAATGGTTAGTTGGACTAGCACTAGAATATTCTGGCGTTATTTAGGAATTTTACACAAGACAAACGTCAGCAGACTCGAAAACGTACAAAACAAGGCTCTGTAGTACATATTAAAAATTTTGGGGGCATGACAGTTACCGTGCTTCTAAAGCGAGTCAAGTTACCATAGTTAGCTCAAAGGAATCTTTTATCGGGAGTGTATATTTCCTACGAAGTAAGCAAGAGCATTTAAATTATGTGTGTTGCTCATTTGATTTTATTTTCAGCAGGGTACGCGACCAGGCAAAGACGTCGAGAAACAGTCACACCGCATCGCACACGTGCTAACTGTTGCAAGTATTCCGTCTTTCCTGGTGGCATTTCCGATTGGAATATAATTGGGAATATATACGTTCTACAGCCCTCTTTACGTTTCAGTGCGCGTTAAGGAGAATTGCGCAGCAAATCTCCTGTTGTTTTAGTTTGTGTCTGATAATAGTGGCCACAACGTTTTATGCCCGACAAGAAACGTAACCGTCTCTCCCATGTGGCATCATACAATTTTCGTGAACCATTTATAATTTTTGCGCCTATAACTCACCTTCTAAAATCTTTATCCGGGATCGCAGTAGTCATGATATAGAAATAAACACACAAAAATGACCAGAAATATACAGATGAATAATAAATAAATAAATTGATGATCACACGAGGGCTGTTTGTAAAGCAAGAGATGAATGGGAGCAACTTCGAAAACGCTCTGCGTGGTTGGGTTAAACTTCACACAGAGGAAAATACAGCAAATCTTTTCATAAATGCTAGCAGACTCCGTAGTATATCACCGCTTTGTCCTTCTTCATACCGGGGGAACACCACGAGACGTACTACGTGTCTCCAACCTTTTTCTTCCGTTTGAGTGTAATGGCACGTGTCAAAACTGGTTAAGAACGCACTACCAGAAGACGCGCGCTTCAACCACTTCCGCGCTGAACCTGACCTGCTACGGCCATTGCCGAACAGCTCTCTAAGATACAATTGCGCTTTTTTTAAATTGATAACAATTACCAAATCTAAATTAGCATTGGCCTCAAAGGGTCTGATGCCCTTAATAATTTCGGCCCATTTTGTGCCAGTCCTCCGATAGAAACCTGCGAGATAAATAAATTTCTTTTACCATTTAAACAGGTGTTCCTCCCTAGCTTTTTCGCGTATACCTATAAATGTCCGTAGTCTTTTCTATATCCGGCTTTATAAACAGCATACTTCCCGCTTGTGTGCGCACCAGTGTTTCACGAGAAGCACTCAGTGTTTGTCTGGTCTTGAAATATCTACCCAAGCTCAATTTGCAGCAAAGTCTACCGCTATGGCCTAGCCTGCAGCTCAGAGGGAATACAGCACACACCAGAACTCTGTGTGTGCAGCCCGTTAGTAACATATTTCCCCCTTCCGCACTTTTGGTAGCTATGCCGTTGTTGGCAGTATGCAATCAACAGTGCTACAAAATGAAGCCAGCAGGAAGATCTCTGTACTGCAGCTTTTACAGGATATCATAATTAGTCAGAATGCACGCGGGAAAATATTCACTCGTGTGTTGGTTTGATGGTGAAAAATTTGTCAAACTTTTCCTGCGTTGGAGTATAACGGTGTATGGCAAAGCATGAAGGTTTAAATTCTTTTAGCTATGGACCTCGCGCTCCTTATAGAAAAATTACATTACATTGAACAAACATGTGTTTAATTCACCACGAAAGGAGTGCGACAGGGAAGGGAACAGCGTAAGGGGTGGTAGCAAAAACTACAGAAGGCGCTAACTGCTCTCTAATGAGAATTTCTGCTTTGCACTTTATATTTTTTTTTGCGTTGAGTGGAAGCTCGACAGGTTTAATTGTTTTTGTATGCAATACTGGAGGTACAAAGTGCGAGTAGAAAGAAAAGCAAAGAAAAACCGACGTAACATGCATCATTTTTCAACGCGATATCAAAACATCCGTAATTTATGAATATTTTCTTCAGATTTTAGCCGTTGATAAATACATGTCTATCTATTACTTCCACTATACACAGTGTGCCAAAAAGCTACAACAAAACAGAAAAATTCCCACCTTGTACCAATTTTCCCAAAGTAACTAGGTTCACCATAGAAGTTCGAGAATTCCTTGAATGGCGCTGTATATGCATAGTTGAGAATTCAAAAATGCACGTTGAAGAAACAAACGTGCACTGAATAATTGGGATAGCTCGTTAAAAGGTTCACTTTTGCCGCCAACCATTAATCAAATTTGTTAAACTTGGCAACCCTACTCTGTTCAGTCAATTAGTAACTCGTGTCCTAAGAATTTGTAACAGGTTTTTTCCAAACGTACGAGACTCCGCCCTTGTTGGAACCCTACTTGTGGCGCTTTCAACGTTTGATTTTCTGATACTCCGGTAATAATTTATTCTCTTTGAGCACTGAAACTTTCATCGACTAATATTTTCCGGAAGGTTGATGTCGCGCACAATTTTTGGTAAATCTACTCAAATATGTAAACATTAGGCATTATCATCAGTGGCACTGAAAAAATTGTATTCTCAAAATGGCGCTGGTTTTCTGCAGGTTTTATGGAGGGGTAAAATTGGTGCAGCGCGAGCAACTCGACTGCCAATTTGTGCAATATTACGATGCACAATTATACATACCAGCCAATCTATCTGTAAACCAGTAAAAAGCACAAATATATACTTATACGCACTTTTCAATAGAACATTTCAAAAATAAAACGAACACTTGCAAATCTACAGGCCTGATTTAAGAATAAAATTGATTCTGACAAAAGATAGATATATTGAAAACAACTGCGAATATATTACAGAGACGGCAATTGCAAAAATTGCCCACCTAAATGATAGGATTGCCATTGAAATGTTTCTCTACTTCCCAATACTACAAAACAATAATAAAAAGATCGTTCATCATCATCACTAGCCTATATACGCCCACTGCAGGGCAAAGGCCTCTCCGATTATCCTCCAATTATCCCTGTCTTGTCATAAGGAAATAAACCTTCATCTTTTGACAAATTAACTGCGCAAGCCCTTTGGGCAAACTGCATTCTTTTCGTGTCTTTCCATACACCTCGAAAAAAGAACGATTGAAGGTGAATACTTTTCACGTCTGTATTGGTATAGGTTTAAAGTACATTATCATCATCACCTGCTTTATCATAACAAGCTTGATTTGTTCAACTGTCTTACAAAGGCCTCTGCTATTGTCCTCACAACCCCCATTGCCTGTGCTGCTGAAGCAAATTCTTTGCCACTGAATTTTTTTATATTGTCTCAGTATCGACATATTAGTCATTCCCTTCTAGATCTGCCTCTCGGTGTCCAATGTGTAGCCCTCGTGGTCCGGCGTTTTTAATTTCTCCTCACACACAGCCGGCACAAAACAGCTTTTTCTTTATTTAAAATATATTACAATCTACTTGAGCTTTGTCCTTCACCTAGGAAGCTCCTTTTCTGTCTTGAAGTGTTACTGCTATCATTAATCGTTGTCTTACATGTTTAGCTTACTTAAGTTGTCTTTGTAGTTGTGGAGTAATGTGTACTAAGGCACCAATTTTCAGCTCCGCATGACATTACAGACAGTATGCACTGGTGTGAAAGGTTTCACACAGAAAACAAGCGCTGTGATAAACGTGGCAAAAAGTGTGGGCCTAGCGGTTGTCCTCTCAATGGGTCATTTGTTTAATACTGCGATTATTTTTGGTGTGGCGATGAACGAACACGTTCAAACTATGCCCCATTTGAATGTTTCTCTGAAGTAATAGAGTTAGCTTACTTTCAATTAGTTGGCATTGCGTGCCAAGTTCTTTCGATGCCATACCCATTCTGCGACAGATTACCCCGGCCCCGCCCCCCCGTGGTTGAAGCTAAACCTAACGCTCTCTCTAACATAGTTTCATTCCCTTATTCTTCCGTTGCTTCGTTTCTCAAAGTAAATAGCTAATTTTGGCTTGCTCATTCCATAACAATTTACATTTTTTTCCCACCTATTTTTAACATCGTGGCCGCATTTCGATTGCAGCACCTCAAGCACTGTTTGTCGGTGTTTCGCGTTCTCTTCCAGCAAGAATATCTAATTGAAACCCAAAAGAACTAGAGCACTCTACATTTATCAGTATTTCTGTGCTTTTACACTCAATCATCCTGAATACCTTCTGCATACAAGCTCGAAACCGTTTGTGCGTAATTGTTTACCCTTCTTTATTGCTTTGTGATAGGCACTTTCTCGCTGTGCTTGTGGAAGGTTGCCTTGCCAAACATGTCCATTATACATGTCGTCTAGAAGGCTTGTGTTGGTAATCTCTAATCTTAGGATTTTACTGCTTCCAGAACTACTGTCAAAAACTATTCACAATATTTATAAGACGTGTATAGGGGTTTTTATACTTTAGTATTGTTCTACTAATTCATTGATGGCATGGATATTATCTATGGCTTAGTATAATTTTGTGAGACGTACCGCAGAAACTTTTTATTACCTTATCATCACCACTTTTTGGACCGGTACGGCTGCATAGAGGTGAAGGTCAAATTGTTCTTCACAGAAACATACTCCAGCTTGCAGGTAGCCGCAAAATATGTTCGAGCATCATCGTAGTCAGCTTTTTAGGCAAGGCTTGTGCGATCTTTAACATGATCACAACGGCTGCTACTCTTTTAAAGGATTCCTTCATATTCCGCTCTATTGCTCCGTGTATTAAGAAACCCACACCGTGCGGTTTCTTTTTTAACGTACTTGGTATCACAGACCACGCCTCATAGTGAGCTCCATGAGGCCTTCTCCTGTTATTCCAGCTTTAAATAACCATACCACGTTCCACTTGATATCCGAGACCTACGCTAGCAGTACAGCTCAGCAACCTTGCTTATACAGGGTTCATACGCTGGACGTTGCCAGCTTGACGTTCCGAAGGCAGCCTGAACGTGCCCACAGAATATTAAATTTAGGTGCTGTATTCCTGGCATAACGGTTTTGTTGTCTGGTTATCTACACCTTCAATGGACGGTGGCTAAAAAGTAGGTTAGGCTGTGGTCGAAGGTGGCGAAAAACTACGACACATGGATGGCAAGATCCTTCTCTGATGAAGTGCTGTTTGTTACAAAGAGGCCACGTAGATGACTTGCACCAATATATTTTTGCTTCTTAAGAACCGGGATGAATGTTGCTTCGGGGCAGCCTGCCATTTGCATTAGAGTCTGTTGTGTTCAAGGACCAGGTAGAGAAGAGGAAGAGGCAGAGAAGCAAAGAAAGAACGAGAAAAAAGAAAAGAAGAAGACCTAAAATCAAAAGAAACAATAAAAAACGTAGCGCCCATCTAGAATGCATAAAAGACACGCTGCTGTGACTACATCCTTTTCTTTTTCTTCCACACACAGTGCCAATTCCAATCAGTACATGAACGTAACATTTCTAGCTTGCCTACCTCATCTTTGTGAGGTTGTAGACTCTGAAGCCCCTAACCGTTTCCAGACACTCAAAATAATTTGGGAGCAAGCGGGCTCGTTCGCACTTAGGGCGGGAAGTCGCCTTCAAATCTAATGCGACACGAAGCAAGTGCATCCAGAATATTTCGTATAGGCTTCATAAAGGTGATGATGATGGTTGGATGTTTATGGCCTAAGGCCAACTGGGGCAAAAAGAGCCAAAACAATAGTCATATATGAGGGGTGAAACCTTAAACACTAAGAAAAGTCAGCAAAAACAAAAGTAAAATCACAAAACGACAATGAGCATGGCTGGTGTATAGGGCCAGATTTCATTTGGCGTGATAGGAAATGAGGTTTAAAAACTTGACGTCTGAGAAATACACAAACACACGTTTCACGGAAACAATGGCATCGTCACCTAGAAAAAACGATGGATGTAGGGGAATATGTTGTCTGTAGAGTTCTCTGAAGTGTTTGTGTCGTGTTGTGTGAAGTGCCTTGCATGTGATTAGTATGTGCACTAGGGATAGGGCCTCTCCCCACCTCCTGCTCTGGAGTCTAGAAGATCCCGTCAGCAGATACGAGTGCTTTGCATGGGTGTGCCCTACCAAAGGCGACTTCCGTGTGTCTGTTGCGTGAGTCAGCTGTGTACCGTCCGAAGTGTCGCTTTGTTACATGTAGTGTGTTGTCTGTCTGTTCATCCCAGTGTGTTTGCCATGTTCTGCGCAGGTGTTGTCTTATGTCTGGCTTGAGGTCTCTGTAGGGTATCGTTGTAATGCCTACAGTGTTCCTGAGTGCAGCAGCAGCGGGTCTCTCGTCTGCCAACTCGTTCCCAGCGATCCCTGCGTGTCCTGGGACCCTGCACAGGACCAGCTCATGCTTTTGTGCATATACACACATGATAGTGTTGAATACAAGATTAACTAAGTGGTTTTGGGGGGCCTTGTGCGATGATAGTGCGCGAACAACACTCAAAGAATCTGTATAGATGATGGAATTGCGAATTTGATTTTCAAGAATGTGTCGTACAATCAGTAAAATTCCATACGCTTCTGCTGAAAAAATTGTCGTCTGCACGCTCATGGTTCTGGATGCATTGAAATTCGGTCCATGAGCAGCGCACGACACCATACTGGAGGTTTGAGAAGCGTCACTATAAAAATATGCACATGTGTATTTAAGCTGCAAGGACAGAAAGTGCTGCAGTATTGGAGCTCGTGGTACGCGATTTTTCTCAAGTTTCATAAAAGAAAGGTCGCACGACACAGGGCAAACGTGCCAGGGCGGTACAATGTTGGAAAAGGATGACCTGTACACATCTAAAAACGAAGCACTGAGATCCGAGGCTCGCTCTCTCACTCTAAGTGAAATGGGCAGAAGAACGGATGGCAATTTACAAAGAGCAGAGATGTTGATGTATCGTAAAAACAGGACAAAGAGGATGATTATTCAGTGGTGAAATTTTAAAAGCATAAAGCAAGTCCACGTACGTTCGTTGGCTCTCAAGGCTCGATTTATCACACTCGACATACAGACTCTCGAAAGGGCTAGTGCGAAAAGCACACGAGGCGAGACGAAGCCCCAAGTGTAGCACTGGTTCAAGCATTCGTAACGCTGTTTTACGCGCGTACCTCTACACCACACTGCCATAGTCCAAACGAGACCAAAGCAGTATACAAGCGCAGCAGGAGTTCTTTATCAGAACCATAGGATTGGTGGGAGAGAACCTTAAGAATATTCATTGTTTTAAGACATTTTTGATTTAGTTGTTTCATATGAGGGATAAAGAAATGATTCTCATCAAGAATTATACTGAGGCACTTGTGTTCTTTTTTGTCCGGAATCGAGACACCATTCAGTTTGATGTCTAGATCTGGCCTGATCCCATGCCTTTTGGAAAACACAAAAGCTCTTGAATGGGTTCACCTTAAAACCGTTCTGATCAGCCTAGCCAGCCTGATAGTTTGTTGACACCAAGCTGGAATTGGCGTTCGCAAATTGACATATTGCACAATTTAAAAGATATTTGCACATCATCTACATACATTGTACAGGAAATGGTTCGTGGCAACGCCTTTCCAAGTGAGTTCATCTTGACAATGAACAATGTGCAGCTCAAAACGCCGCCTTGAGGAACGCCGTTTTCCTGCAGGAAAACATTTGAAGGGGCAGTGCCAACTCTCACACGAGAGGTTCGCTCCGCCAGGTAGCTATGAAGAGTATTGAAGATATTGCCCGAGACACCGAAAGCTTTTAGGTCGCAAAGTATGCCATATCGCCAAGTGGTATCGTAGGCTTTCTCAAGATAAAAAAAGACCGCAGCACAAAACTGTTTATGGACAAACGCATCCTTGATATACGACTCAAGGGCGACGAGTTGGTCGTTTGTGGATCGCCCCACCCTGAAGCCGGCCTTGGAACTCTCGAGAAGACAATTGAACTCTAAGAAGTACACGAGTTTCCAGTTGATCATTTTCTCGAAAAGCTTGCCCAGGCAGCTTGTGAGGGCGATGGGTCGATAACTGGTGGGAGAAGAAGGGTCCCTAAACTCCTTCAGGAACGCCACTACAATAGCCTCCCTCCAAGATTTTGGGACGTGCCCCGAAAGCCGTTTGTTGCTGTATAGGTGTAGGAGTGTTTCAAGAGTGTCGGGGGGTAGGTGTTGTATCATGGTGTATGTAATCTTATCTGCGCCTGGAGCTGAAGGGTTACATGTGCTTAGGGCAGCCCTCAACTCATAGAGTGTAAGGGTCAGAATTGTAACCAGATTTTGACCTGTTATTGTCATGTAGGGACTTCTTTTCACAAGTATTTTTATGTTTCAGGAAAGTGTTTGTGTAGTGTGCAGAGCTGGAAACGTGTTGGAAGTGTTGTGCAAGAGTGTTAGCCTGGTCTTCGAGTATGTCCCCTGTTGTGCTGATCATGGGCAGGCTATGTGTATGTTGTCCTTTGTGTTTCCGTATTCTTGTCCATACCTTGTGTGCATCTGTATATGAGTTATTAGATGTAAGGAAGGTGTGCCAACTCTCTCGTTTTGCCTCACGGCGCTCACGTTTTCCGAACGCCTTGGCCCGTTTGAACAAAATAAGGTTACTCGACGTGGGGTACCAACGAAGGATACCCCACGCCTTGTTCTGGGCCTCTCGCGCCCGCCTACAGTCCTCATTCCACCACGGCCTCCGCTGGTTGCGCGGGGCACCAGAGGCGTGGGGAATGGACTTTTCGACGGCGTCGAGGATGTGCGCCGCGAGGAGTTGGGTAGCTTTTTCAACGTGTAGGTGTACTATGGATGTGTGGTGTCGTTTGGATGTCTCTGTAAAGGTATTCCAGTTAGCTCGTGCTTCATTGAACCTATTATGGGAAGATGGACTGCATGGGCGTTGACCTATGTATGTTAGTGAGGTGGGGAAGTGGTCACTGCCATATGGGTCAGTGCCAACACCCCACTCGAGAAGAGGAAAGAGGACTCCAGAGCCAATAGTCAAGTCAAGATATCAGCATGTGTTGTGTCCTATGTTATGGTATGTAGGCTGTTTATTGTTGAAAAGGCTTGCTCCAGAGGATGTTAAAAACTTCTCTATCAGGCGACCTCGCGCATCCGTCCGAGAATAGCCCCAAAGAGAATGGTGTGCATTGAATTCGCCTGTTAGGATGTATGGTTCCGGCAGCTGGTCGACCAGCGCCTCAAAGTCAGAGCTCAGAAGTGCAAATCAGGAGAGATGTAGATGGAGCATACCATTATCAACCTATTAAATATTATTGTGCGGACGGCTACAGCCTCAAGGACGGTGTTCAAAGTGACAGGGTGGCATGCTAAGGATTTGCGGGCGATTATGGCTACACCGCCAGAAGTGTGTGTAGAGTCAACCCTGTCCTTTCTATATACCAGGTAATTATTCAAGAAATTTGTGTGCTTGGAATACACATGTGTTTCCTGGACACACATTAAACTTGGCTGATTGGCATGCAGAATCTCTATGCACGTCGTCAAGATTATTCAGAAGGCCTCTGCAGTTCCATTGAAGTATGTTTTCTTTTCCCATTATGATGTGTTAGAGCTACTGGAGTGTGACTATTTACGTAAGGTCTTTCGGGGCTTGCACTTTTGGGAGGGGCTTTTTTACCTTCTCTGGAGGTTTAGATGGGGGGACCCGCTCCTTCCTCTGCAAAGCAGACAGGAAAGGTCCCACATCCATCTCATCATCAGATTTGGAAGGGGTACCCGGTGTACCGGACCCCCCCCGACTTGGCACTCTTTCTGGTGCCCTTCGTTTGAGCCGCGACCACTGAGGGTGTCAGGTGCGCCCCGGGTGGCACAGGTGGTGCGGCGAATGTGGGAATTGCTGCAGCTTCCTCCATCTCCATTTCCTGCGGGCCCTCGCGTGTGCTTTGGGCCGGTGGAGAGGAGGAAACGGGGGGTGCAGCAGCATCCCCACTGGACGTGGATGCCACCACAGCCACTGCTGGCTCAGCAAGCGGTGCGGAAGCGGGTTGGGCTGGAAGAGGCAGCCAAGGGAAGGGGGTTCGGTTGCGGGACCAAGTCCGACTCTAGGTACTGGGTGGCTGCCGCAACAACACGCCGCTCCACCCCCCGGCGAGCTGCGTCGGCCTACCTCCCCAGGGGGAAAGAGGCTAACCTCTTTCGCGCCTCTAGGAAGGTGATGTTTTCGTTTACGTTAACGTTAATGATTTTTTTTCCTCAAGATGAAACTTTTCACAAGCGCGAGAGTATGCTGCGTGTGGACCCTGACAATTCGGGCAGGTGAAGTTGGTTGCAGTGCACTTGTCGGAAAGATGACCATGCTGGGCGTATTTGGCACATGTTGTTCGGCCGCGACAGGAGTTCGTACCATGCCCGAACCTCTGGCAACTAAGCACCGCCGCGGGTTCGGGATATACGGCCGGAAAGAACAACTGATGAAACCTGCGGGGACATGTTCGTGCAGTGTGCAGCGGTCGAAAGTCAGAATCAGATGTTTGGTGGCTATTTCTTTTTTGTCTCTCCTAATGACGATGCACCTTACTGCTGTCACGCCTTGGTCTTTTAGGCCTTCGAGCAGATCAGTATCTGCGTCGGTTAGGAGATCTGATTTAGATATCACACCCTGGGAGCTGTTGAGGCTGCGTCGGGGTGTGACTCAGATATCAAGGTCTGCCATGCGGGTTCGGCTGATGAGAGTTGTGGCTTGCTGCTGCGTGTTGACCTCAACAAAGACTTCACCGGCTCTTAATCTTTAGCATTGTACCTCTTGCCAAGGATGGCTTCAAGAAACTTGGATACAAGGAATATGGATTGTGAAGAAACAGGCTTGGATTTGCCAACAGATTCAACTATCCCAAAACGTGGGTAGTTGTCGGGTTTCGGGCAGTGTATGGCAGGAAGAGGTGGAAAAGATTCTTCTGTGAGGACCCTTTTCAGGGTGCGATCAGGTTTGGAGGGGGTTTTTCGATTTACCATATGCCATAGGAAAAAGAAGGGGACGGGGGTACTTCCTTCGCTCGGGTTAACCTGATACCGAGAGAGGTCCCCGAGTTCCCTGCCTGGTAAACAGACAGGGCCCTCATCCGCCGGTGCTTGACCTGGGCTCCGACGGCCACCGTTTGAGGTTTCTACCCTTCACCTTAAAAACACATAATCACGGTAGGTCACTCCTTATGTTGGAGGGCTCGGGGTTTGCTTTATCGCCAGTACCGCCACCATGAATACTCAAGGTGCCCCGTGCGGGGGCGTCATTTTAGGTATCGGGAGATGTTTGAGAGACAAGTGAAAGGAAATGGCAGATGTTTAAGAGACAAGTGAAAGGAAATTAATAATAAATACACTGGTGAACAGTGGTCGTTCACGTTTCGCAACACACGAGTGAAGAGGTGTCTGCGTGTAATAATGCTAGGATTTAGAGATATATGTCATCAAGGCACCAAGGCGGATGCCTCTCAACGAGACCGTAGCATGTGGGTGATGGTGGGTACACGCATTTTTGATGTACAATGATACAAAGAAGCCATGTTACGCTCTAGCAAGTTTTGGTGTCTAGGGGAGGGGGTTGTGGCAATGGGAGTTTGTCAGCACGTGGGTCATCGCCAAACAGCTGCTCCTAATCAGCAGGTGGAAACCGCAGATGGCGCTTGTTGTTTCTTGCACAAAGGTAACTTCAAGAAAAAAATCCAGAGATTTCATGGTATAGAGTTCAAGGAAGTGGTTATCGCCCCCAAAGGCTTAGTTAAAAAATGGTAATAAACGTTTCATCTTCCACACGGAAGCATTGTTCACTGCGTGGAAAGGCGGGAAGCTCGAAGCTTTTAAGAAGTGCGTCGAAGTATTCGCCCCAGGCATCTGGCATACGTGGGCGGGAGATCGCCTGCATTGTGGTTCAGTGTTTTTTCCGTAGTTCGAATCATCAGGGACTCAAGATATCGGGGTGCCAGCCATTTCCTTTCTCTCGCGATAATAGACGCTTCGTCCCAGCCTATTTTGTGTGTCGTGGCTTCCACGTGTTTTGCAAGCGCATTCGACGCAATCTTCTTGTTTTTCACGTCATTCTTGTGTTCACGCAATCTTCTTTCGAAGTTGCTGCTCTCGCTAATGAAGCAGTAGTCGCTGTAGGCGCGGGAAATTTTGTACACCACCCCAGGGAACTTCTCTGTCTTGAGTTCATCCGTGAAGGCCACCAGCTTCTGCCTCAGCTTGCGCGCGGAGACGTGAGCGACATGTACACCGTACGAATGCAGAAACCCATCCAAGACTCGCTCACACCCGGCACGTAAGGGATCGTCGCGCTGCTTTGGCAAGGAGACCAGTGGGTTCCGATGGGCGTGGTGACTGTCCTAGAACGGAGGCCATGAAATGATTAGGGTAGCGGCAATTGCCCAGTTCTCGGCGCACTTAGCGTATATCAGCAGCCTGGTCTTCTGGCCGTGAGCAGAGGTGCTTGGCGCATTGCGTGAGGGTAGCCACAACAGAGCGCTTATGACAGGATGGATGAACAGAATTAAAATGGAGGAAACGTCCAGTGTGGGTTTCTTTTCGGTAAACCTTGAACGAAAGGCGATCTCCACGACGTTCAACCAACACGTCCAGGAAACGAAGACGGCCTGCAGCCTCCCTCTCGACAGTGAATTGAAAGGATTCCTCAATGCCGTTCATGTGTTTTGTAAAGGCAGTAAGCGAGTCCCTTTTGACGATGGAGAAACAATCGTCGATATATGGCAGAAAGACCTTGGGTGGTGGTTCCATTGAAGACAGTGCGCACGTTTCCAATGCTTCCTTGGTAAGTTTGGTAAGGTTGGTAAGAAGTGAAAGCAAAAAACTATAATAGAAACAAATGCTACTGAGTTGTATAAAAACTTTGAAACGCAAAGTCATACAATCAATATATACAACATACATGCGCAGTTAATGAAGGATAACCTCCCACGTTTACGCTATGACACCATAGACACACCAAACAAAGCATATGTATACGCAGCAAACAGCAGATACACATGCGACATCGAAAAAATTATGGACTCTCAATTTCAAGGCAGTATATCTTCTAGATGTCGAAACTGAAGATAATTTTGATCACAAATTTGCGATTACAAGAATACGTTTTTCGTCCTTCATTTTTGGACGTTTTATATATTTGTGTTGCAGGCGTTACGTATATGTTGCTGCTACGTATTGGTGGACCTGTTTCAGTCCACAAATACGTAGCCCAAGTTCCACAAATCTTTCGTACGTACTTGATACGGATATGGTATTGACGTACTAATTCTGCGCAGACATAGCTTAGCACGTTACAAATTTCTGGTATTGTGTAATAACAATACCTCCGTAGACCTTTCTTTCTAAAATTAGCAATATGTTGGCACATAAATATGTGAGATTTCTTATCCATAAGTACTGGTTTTTGGGATATATATATCTAAAAGCATATTAAAATATTTGGCTTCAGTTACATATGCATAAAAATAGTGGCTCAAGACCAGGCGTTGTCACAAAAGTACTCTTGTTTCTCCTCCCAACAGCGTATTGAAATAAGCCTCTGGCCTTGCAAATTACCCTGCAATCTATAAATGGATGTGTTATACGTCATGGTGAAACACAGATTTTTTGTTGTATTACGATTTTCGGAACCTAGAAATATTGTTTTTCCTTAAAACCTTCTTGGCATTGTTAGAACCTACAGCCGGCTGGCAGGTGCTTTAGACTGTACGAGAAGACTTTTAATAAACTAGTTTTATTGAAACTCGTAAATTTCAGCGCCCAGCAATGTTTGAAGTTTTTGTTATAGTTTGTCACGATAAAAAAAGGTGCACTACAATCGCCATCGAGAAAGTGGTTTTAAAGCAATGCTGTAAAAACAGCGTCAACGACAACGCATGCGATATCACCAAAATTCAAGCACGTGGCTCTACAAAGAGTGAAACCAAAGACGAGAGAAATGCACTTAGCCAACCCTTTACTACTTCGTAGACATATTGTTTGCTGAGCTCAAATCAATGCATTTTTCAGGAATGGTGGTTGGTTGAGTTGTGTTGGTGAAGAGGCAAACTCCCTGCGGCGAGCGCGGCTTTGTGTTTGCTGCTGTTGACGTCACTTACGGGAAAACTACCTGATGGACCACCAGGGTCAGGCATAAAGTGGGCATCCCTGGTCGCTTCACTGTTCGCAAGCTCTTCAGAACCACGTGCAGCTAAAACAAGCTAATGCAGCACTCATCTCTGGATCTCCATGTCATCGCTTTCCCAGGGATAAGTGCATCCTGTGATGAATCTCGCGCATCAACCTTTGTGGATAACATGACTGACATAGAAGAACTCACCGAATCCTCCTTCGAAACTGTGATCGACGTAATGAATCCACTACGTTACCTGATAGAACTGATCCATTGGAACATGTACAACCACCGAAGCGCCGCCGTGCCTCTAAACGTTCCTTTAGGCCACCTGAGCACCCCACAATCGCCAACCCCTTCAGATAAGGTATTGTCGTAGTGATAAAGCCAATTGATGCCTCGAAAATGATTACGCGGTAGAATCCCTTTGCGTCAAAGGCTGATAGAGATCTCTGGCTCTAAATGGTATGCTGCAAGTGCGCCCAGACTATTGCCGCAACCTTCTTGCGATTCATCTTAAAAACAGGAGTGGAAAAGCCGTTGACCAAGAAAAGAAATACCCCAGATAACGCGCAGCTAGCAAGTGCTAGTTAACCTAGCAAGTGCTGGGACCTCCTAGAGTTTCTATTCCGCCATCGTCCTGTGTATTTTTGTCCTAGTTTTCAAGGTTATTCAACACCAACTAGCGGAACATTTTTATCCTGTTAAACGTAGCTTCCCGCAATTGACACATACAATTCTGACACCAGCGATCGTCTATAAAAAAGCTCCTGTATTTTCAGCATTTCTATGAAGGCCTGCGAATTGTGGGCCAGAAACTGTGGCGTTGGTATGATCAGTGGAGTTGTCAAGGAACTCCGAATCATTGGATACTCAGCGCAGTGCTCGTCAAAGTGCTAGTTAAGTCCGCTCCAAAACTGAGAAAAGCTCAGAGAATGTCCAAATCGAATTCACCGCAGAAACCATGCTTGAGTACGTCGTCATCAGTTACAAACGTACTGGGTCTATTACTACATGCTAACAGCGTGCCAATGCAAAAAATGCCAGCAGTTTTGCCATATGTCGTGTCCGAATTTCCTAACTGGAGCAGAACACACGAATCCACATTTCTTCACTGCTTCGTCTTCCGCGATCAGAAAGCGAATTTAAAATTGAACGCTGCAAACCATGTAGACTACAAGTCAGTAACAGCGACCCTGCTAGATTGGCGTCACGCTGGCTGCAAAGAAGACCAGGAAAATCCCTAACAGGCACCTGCGAGTCTCATGCCCATTAATGTCGAAGAGGACTTCCCGGCTTTACCGGTATTGAGGCCCGATCCGCAGAAACAGCATCCTGCTACAGAAGCTCTGCTATAGCGGGGCTCAAGGTCAACCCACGAGCCTTCCCCAAAAGCTGCGACATAGGCTGAATCCACAGCTAAGATACCAGGAAAGACTCCTACTCCACCTGCCCCCCCTTTATACTCAGCTCGTCGGGCGTTTATGCCAGCACATCGTGCGACTGATAGAAAGACCGAGGGCTGGCGTTCTCTGCTGTCATCTCTAGTGGAGGATGTTCGTATCCTTCTCGACTACCTCAGTTCTCCCGTGGCACTTTTGACTCCGCTGAACATTGTCTCTCCTTTCCTTGAACAATGGCAGTAGCTCCTACAACTCGTGTAGTCATTACCGCCAGAGTCCGGGAAATTTGAGACAAAGTGACACAGTGGAATGACTGCGGACTCAAACAGCGTCTTTTGGATCTATGTAATTCGCTCTAAAGCACAAAAGTGTCCTGATTTCTATTTCTCAATCACGATTGTGGAGCGATATATGCCTTACGGGGTACACAGCTGTGCAGGCGACAACTGGCGCAGAATTATCAAGAGTTTTAGTGGCTGTGAAACCCGACCTTACCACAGTGGTGCTCTTTTTACCATCAGATACATCGAATGAATACGTGGCAGCAATACCGCAGGGCGGTAGTTTGTACATTAAAGTAATTGGTGCCGATATTCCGCCTGGGTGCCATTGAAAACAAATCGCCAAGAAAGCATAAACAGCCCCACACCAGGATCGGAAATTTTGACTGGGCATTTCAACGCTAACCATTCTCCTGGCGCAGTATAAAAAAGATCGTCAAAGTGCGGCGCCTCCTTGCACTGCACACATGCATGGAATGTGTGTCATCAACAATAAAAGCCACCTTTTTTCCGGGACCAGGTATCAAGTGCCATTGACGTCACGGTTATTTCGTCGCAACCTGCGACAAAGCGACCTTTTAAATGCGAATGCATTTATTAGTCGGGGATTGTCTTGCGTCCATCGAGCGGCGTGCGCCTGCATTCCTCCAGTGCGAGCGCACGTGACCGCGCACCTCGTAGTTCTGCCTTCGTCGTCGTCGTCGTCGTAAATGCGAATGCATTTCTTAGTCGGGGGTTGTCGTGCTCCATCGGCGTGCGCCCGCAGGTGTTATCTCTCCGCGCTCAATGCCGAACGCACGCGCTTGAAGCGAGCTGTACTAGTTTGCTCGAAGCGGCAAGGACGGCGAGTACTGCGGTGTTAGTCTCGTGTCTAACGTGTATGGGAACTTGATATCGCACGCCGTTGCCACGTCTCCCGTTCGAGACACGTCTCCGTACAAGGACTTGTACACCCTTGCCTACACGAAGACGGAGTCTTTGTGGTGACCGTGTACCTCGCGCCCAACCTCGCTCGAGATGCCGTTGCCGCGCAGCTGGACGCGGCTATGGAAAGTGTGCGCGAGTGCTCCAAACCCTATGACCCCATAGTCTTGTTTGGCGACTTCAACGTTGACGTGCGCAAGAAGAGTGGCGAGTGGCTGGTCGAGTACATGCAGACCAGGCACTCTATGCATTGTCTCTCTGCCGGCTTCGACACGTGCCCCACTACCATTCACGGGAGTTGCATTGATCTGGTCTTTACGCGAAACTGTGACGCGCGTATGCTTCTCAAAGACCCTTGAACCGTGCACTTTAGCGATCACAAGGCAGTGATTGTGGCCGTCAGGTACAACGATAACACAAACAGGTGCTGATGAATAAATGATTACGTTCACACTCTCGTCATTAATTACGCCATTACTCGCAACACACGCATCGGTGCACCCAATGCATTCGCATTTCTGCACGATTCCCTTCGGGGAGGTGCGGGGGAATTTTTTTGCTACGACTAGCTGAACAGCGGATATTGAAGGGCATGGACGTGACCACGTGCCGGCCTACATTTCATAAATGGCGTTACAGGCATCCGCCCGCAGCGTACAATTCCCTTCTGAAATTGGGAAGAACTCACAAATTTGAGTTCGGAGTGTGCAGACTCATTCAGCTCAAACGACTTCTTCGTAAAAAGATGTCGTAACAATCTCGTGTAAATATCTCGGAATTGTCGCGCTACGGCTGCTAGCTCAGTTCAAGAGGCTTCCAGCAGTGGGTCGACGAGCAGAAACAAGAGCCCGTCGGACGCTAGCGCCTGAGGATATCGGAACCTCCTGGCATGCTCACAGTGCAGTCTAGAGACATGGCCAAGCTTGGCAATTGCAAATGCGAGTCCGTCTCCTCCAAGCTGTAGCCAAAAAAGCCACCTTCCATTATATGACTCAAAATTCGAGGCCTTCGGGACCCAACTACTCAACTGCATCCCACTCCCTGTATGTGGACGGCATATGCATAAGGAGCCCTGGCTGACACCGGCGCATGCTTCGGTAAAGACTGCAGCGAGCATTCCACTCCATTGCAGTGTTTCTGGTACAACGAGTATTGGGAATCTTCGCCAGCAACTGTGTTGCGTTCGCTTTTACAAAGCGGTACCGCATGAACTAGGGGATCACTGTTGGAGCCAATGTTATCCCTACGTCACTCACCGAGTCCCCTTATGTCCGCCCTCTCAACAAGAAGCAGTCATCAATCACCGGCATATTCCGTCTGCTATCGAGTAACTCAGCAGTTGCTCTGTTAACTTTGTCCTCTCGCTATACGAGGTTCTCTACGTTGGCTTCATACGCTACAGCATCCGTCTATTGGTCACTGTTTCAAGCCGCGAGAGTCCATGAAAGCACAGATCTTGAGGACCTGCACCGCTGCCCCGAAAACTACCTCGGCTTTGGCAACAATAACGGAGGGCCGACACCGGTCACCCTTGGCTTTGTGCACGCAGGAGCGTTTCCGAGTGCGACTGCTTATTGTGGCAAGATAAAGTGATAACCCTTTTGCACCAAGTTCGGTCAGTGAAGTGTGTGACTTCCTGCCGCAGTTTTACCATCCACAAGCTCTTCTGCTGCATCTACCCTGTATCATCCGGGCCATGAATATGGTGACCGCAATGCGGCGAATTTCACGCAAGGAGCATATTTCGCATGCCCCTTGATGGTTTCTTTGCCATTGAAATATTCTAACGCTCACACGGAGTACACACACACCTGTGCACTCATGGATCAGTGTCATCAACATTATCCATTGTGGTGGTTTGGAAACCTTGATCTCGCACAACCCTCCCTGCCATGCTCAGCCACAAAACCTCTCCTACGGCTGCCGAACTTGCAGCTCTGTGGCTGGCCTTACCTCCACGCAGCCTCCACGCGTGAGGGCCATCTTCACGCTATCTCGGGTTGCCTGCAGTAATATTATAAAAAAATAATATAATAATATTAATAATAAAAATTATAATAATAATAATAATAAAAACCATCTGTATTGCCCCGCAAGGAGAAATACAATAATTAACAGGTCTGTCAGAACCTACAAGGCTTGTGGGGTATGGCCCGGCAATGTTCGTACGGCAATACATCGTAAAGTAAGAGCAAAAAGAAAACAGCATTGCTGTTTAAAGAAAACAGATGCACGTTACACTTAACAGCAAAAACGTAATACCATCCACGAATGAAATCAACACAATCGAAGAAGAAAAATAAGGAAACGGATCTTCAAGCAGAAAGCAATGCATACAAACGTCACATCAGAAGCTGTGAAAAGTTAGACATTGACCTCATACCTCTATTTAGTGCACTAAAACGCTGTAAAGCCTATTTTTCAGCTTTTTTTCGATGTTAAAGGGACACTGAAGTGAATTTGTCAAGCTCCCGTTTTTGCTTGCACTGCGTAGACTGGCTCAAATTAGCCCACTTTTCATCGTTTATCCGGTTGACAAATCGGTAATTATTTTACAAAGCGCCAAAGAAGAAAAACTACCATGCGCGGTTTGCGGCGGCCGCACCAACTAAAGCTGTGACGTTGGGAGGAGCGGGACCGTGATTGGACGATGCCCAAGGTGAGCAACCAAACAAGTTTCGGTTTCGGTTCTTTAAAACACAACCTGTGCGTTGTTGGATGGGCATTCTCAATAACTCAGTAATCATCGTACCGCGCTTCTGCCATGTTGTCAGCTGTAAAAATGCATAAAGATAAGCCTCCCAGGACGGCTTGGAATCGTAGCATTCACTAGCCGAGGCCTACGCAGTGCATGGACGCCCTCCGCGTGCCCGCAGACGCACAAATGTCATGCGCTCCCCCCCCCCCCCCCCCCCCTATTTGGAGCTTGCCTCACTCATGCCTGTACCGTAAAATGCGTGTTCGCACCAGGCCACCAGGCCAAGGGTCTGTTCATTCTGGCCTGTGCCCACTGCCCGCAAGCAGTCGGTGCTTATGGACAGCACGCCAACGAGAACTCGCTAGCGCGCCAGTGCCAGCCTGCGCGCGTTCTGTGAACTAGTTCGTGGAGCCATGAACGTTGCGGCCCAAACAAAGGTGAACTCAATGTAGAAAACATCGGCAGAAAACAAAAAAGTTAACTTACAAAAAAAAAAAAAAAAAAAAAAGCACGTACCCGCGGGGACTCGAACTCGTGACTTGCAAAACACTCGGCGGCGACATAGCTGCAGCCTTAGACAACTCGGCTACGAGACGGGCTTCGCTGACCATGGTAATATAAGGTATATATTGTACAACAAGTTTACATTTTTATTTAGTTTTGGCATTTCAAGCAGCTTAGGTGACTATTTGTTGTATTGTGCTCGTGCAGTAAGCGTCCCCCGAGTTTCCGCAATAGCTCACGTCTAGCAATTGCATTTCGTAGACGGAAAAGCGTTCGCAGATGCGTAGTCGTGCTGCTGACCGCTGTGCTTGTTCGCCCAGCGCAAAAAAGTGCTTCCCGCACCCTATTTTTACGCTGTACGGTAAAAATATCAGTTGATTTTATTTCCTTAGTACCTATATTGACTTCGCTGACTCTTCTCCCGCCTTCAAGAGGCCTTATATTTTCCTACGGGCGTACCAGTCAGCGAAGCGTCGCATGTGCGTTTGCGCAGCGCTTGTGTGAAGCGACCTTGACTTGGAGCTAGATACAGTGTACAAACTAACCAAGTAAAGAAAGGCCCATTCTTCCATTCACAAACGTGTCCTGGCCCTGGCTTGGTTTCAACTGAGCGAACGAATTGCGACGACCCGTCGGCGTCCGGCGGACGAAACGCTGGGCCGACTGACTCTGTCTGAAGGCCGGGGAGCCGTGCAGATAGCTCAGCCAATTGCGAGCTCGGCTCCTCTCGACGTCACACGAAAACGCCGCAGAAAATGGGCGAGCGTAAAGAGAGGAGGACAGCATTTTCGAATTAAGTTTTCTACTAAATAAAAGCGCGTAAACGCGCCCAGAGTGGTCGTAACATGGCCTGGGGACCCCGGACTACAATTTGCGCAAGTAATCCCGCAATGTTTACATATCACTTCAGTGTCCCTTTAATAACAGCATGTCTTCCGCAACTCTGTTGAACAATTCCGGAATATACATTGAGCGCCACTCTTCCCCGTATCTAGTTAAAGAAGGACGCACAACGAAGCCCCTGCGAGAAGGTAGGATGAGTAAAGGTTTATTCTCAACGTTGAATTCGGTGTTTCAAAAACACTTCAACACCATGTTTGAACAAACAGTGAGCGGAAAGGGAAGCCTAAAGCGGCGAACACATTTTCAGGCAAAAGTAGCGGAAATTGTAGCACCTGTCTTTAAGTTTATTTTTAACAAAGCGTCAATACAGGCCTCCAAGCATGCGGAACGTAAAGCGAAAATGGTTATGCCATACCTCAATAACCCATAAGCGGGAGCATGTACAATGTTTTTTCTCTGGGATGGTCGTACAATGCTTTTGCTGATACATCAGCCATGCAACACTCCTAACCTTGCTGCATAGGTGTCCCAAATGAGTATCGCACGACATGTATGAAAGTTTCTTTCGTCTGGGTTCCTGATCTCCTTGCACAATTTCCCGGTACCCCAATCCTCCTCCGTGGCAACTGCAATGCATGGAGCACCGCATGGGGCTATGTCCACACTCATTCTCGTGGACAAGCGCTGGACGACGCCGCCTGGGCCTCAAATCTTATTTTAATCAATGAACAATACGTCACCACTCCAGTTGGACTTCATTCTTTGCAGCAAGATACGACCCCCGACCTTACCTGGCTACTCCTGGCCTTACTCGCCAATGGTTACTGTTCTCTACAACTTGGAGAAGTGATCATCTCCCCATGCTTTTCCAGCTTCATGGGAAGAAGATCCGGCAACAGAAGGCCATGAAGCGCGTTGATTAGAATAGCTTTAGGGAGGGTATATTGAGTGCATCTGCCCAAACCTGATTTAAGGGATTTCTGCTCTTCAATCAGCATAACATCTGCCCGGGCACAGGAGGACATCGATTGTGCTATGGAAACAACCCACATGGACAACCACATGGCTAACGTTCGGAAAATGTTCATAAGCTCACTCGGGTGTAGACATCTAAAGGGAAAGGCTAGAAAGAACTCCAAAAGATGCAGAAACAGTACCAACTTTTAATAGGTTGTTAAAAACGGCAATACCATTATCACTGGGACTCTCGGTGACACCCTAAGTCACGCGAGAGGCTCACCGGCCGTTTCGCGTCTGCACCGCAGCCTCACTCTGAAGACTTCCAAAAAAACCCCTCTATTCGCTACCCTAACCCTCAGCGCATACTCGTCGAGAGTGAAGTGGCGACCTATAAGTACCTGCTTTCCCACGCTTCCAGCTCTCCCCGCGCTCCACTTGCATTTATTGATTTTTCTCGGCCTGACCCCGACTTGGAGCTAACTTATAAAACGCCGAGTTACACCTCGCAATCCGCCACGGATGGCTTTATTCTGCGCCCGGTAATGACGGTGTCACGTGGCATCACCTCCGAAACCTCCCGTCTGAATCCTCTGAACATCTTTCAGATCAATGACCTCTGGGAACACGGGAAAGTGCCAGAACACCTTAAACTTACTTATTTTTCCGATCCCCAAACCCAACAAGCCTTCCAGTAAAATGAAGCACCTTAGGCCTATCTCCCCCATACCCGTTATTTGTAAATTGGTTGAGCGACATGTCAACAACCGGTTCAGACATTATTTAGAATATGTACAACCGTATTTTCACCCAGTCCAAACATTCTTTCGGCCCAGTGCTGGCATGCAAGATAGCCTCTGGCTTCTGCGCAGGGAAATTAACTTTCCCTACTCCCATTGCGGCACTCCTGACCTCAGCATGGTGGTTGATCTGCGAAAGGCGTTCGTGAACGTTAGGCGCCCGGTCATTCTAGCGGGTCTGGCTTGTGCCTGCCCCAGTGCCCGCACGCGAAATCGGATTCGAGCATTTCTCCAAAGCCGGCCTCTACACCTTCACGATTCTCACACTGTATGGAAATCCACGATATACTACCGTGACCACCGTATTCCCCAAGGGTCGATTTTTGGCCTTCTACTTTTTGACCTGGCCACCAGAGTAACGGAACAAATTAAAATTGACTGACGCGCCCGCTTCACCATATGCGTCGATGATGTCACAATCTGGGCGGAAGCAGAAGAGTTTTGTTCTTTTGAGGGCCAGGCTGTTTAGCTACAGCAGCTGCTAATAGCCTTGAGCTCACTCGGTCTCAGCTAGCTCTGCAACCGGCACCTGAAAAAACCGAATTTCTGGCACTATACGGTTGTATGACACGTGACCCGCCCCAAGAAATTGCAGTCAACATAGAAAACTGCGATGTACCTTTTTCAACTGATCCCATTACACTCATATGCCTTCCAATTGAAATAAAAACAGTCCTGGCATTCGGCTGAAAAAAATAAAACAGGAAAGGAATGTCATACATCACTCTATCCAATGATTGTCTAATAAATATGATGGAGCATAGCAGAACGCCATTTATATAGGGCCAGGGCGGTCACTGTGTGCACCCCCACGTACGGCGTATGGTGCAACGGCTTACGACCTCAACAAGACCAACATCGAAACCATTCAGGTGCTACATCGGGCGACAGTCACTTTCTTACCAAAACCTACACCCATTGGTAAACTGGAGAAAGCTGTACCTCTTCCTCCTATTGAATCCATCAATCAAGGAGGTCAAAGTTTTGGCGGATTTCAAAAGACTCCTACACACCAGGGACATGCCTTACCAGCGAGGGATGCCAAAACACCACCACTACTTCATGATTACCCAGTCCCCATAGCACTCTGGTGGCGACCAGCACTTCATACTTCTAGGCACAGCAAACCTATAGAGCGTAGTAACACGGTATTGCGACAGCGGCGAATCCAACGCCTCCAAATAGATCGTCTTCAGAACGAACTGACGAACTGGACATTTTCACGGACGCAAGCGTAAATCATCAAGGTGCGGGCCTTGCTTAGACATGCCCTGAAGTCCCGGTTTAATCAGCATACACCACCACACTTGGCATAGAACGTTTCACCTTCGACACGACGCTGTACGCTATTAGCCACGCAGTGTCAGCTATCGCCTTTCACTGTGGTCCACTTCTACCGCCCTCCATACGCATACTCTCAGATTCTCACGATCCTTTAACAGCTTTTCAGTCGTATGATTCCACCCACCCTGTCGCCCACAAAATTTTGTTTCAAAATCAACTCGTCCAACGAAACAACACCAACATCCGCGTCGACTGGGTACCCGGCCACGAACTATTTTCCTCAGGCGATCATGCGGGCCATGTGGCCACTCTGGAGAGTTCTCCCTCTTATTCTACACTGGCGAGGGGGACCGCCTTCGTTGTCCCCCTCACTCTGCCCAGGGATGTGCATTCACAAGCACAAGAAGGACCGACGCACCCGTCTTAAAGCCCAAACTCCAGCTGGCTACCTTAACCACCCACCTCTTATTCCTCCCTCGGGCGAAATTGTTATTAACAAATATATTGCAAATTCAGCCTACACACCCGAAACACTTCGCAAGAGGTATACCCCTCACTTGCCCGCGCGATGTCTTTGCTGCTTTACCGGCATTCCATCAGAGCTCAAACACCTAGTTTTGTGGTGCCCAGCTTTCGCAGGGTAACGTACATTCAAATCGCCCCAACCCGTCCCCATGCACAACAAAACGATGCACAACTATTATAAGAAATAGCAGTTTATACAGTTAAAAGCGGTGTAGAACGAATTGCTTGGCCGGTCCTTCCCCGAAGGAATTAGCTAACGTGCCCACACTGTTTTGCGATCACCACGAACTGTCCCATGAATTGCAGGTTCCAAGAACGGGCCCAGTAATCGAGGCTACTTAGCACGACCGCAGTTGTTTATTTTCTTTCACACTCCTTCCCATTCCTTTTGCCCATCGCGCCCAGTGGCGATCCTTTTCTATTATCGACTGTCTCTCTCTCTCTCTCTCTCTTATCGCACGGCATAGTTTTTTTCAAAACGCGAATGCTCGATACTAACGTACAGCCTATGGTTTCATCTACAGAGCACTTCTGCTATATGACCGTTAGTGGTAAAGACATTTATGACCAACATGGTTCTTTTAGTGATTTTTATCCCCTCATTATTTGTTCAATGTTGCCTCCTATTAAACTATGGACACGCAATTGTTCATTGTTCAGTTTCCTTTTTAACCTTGTAGTGAACTCATCTGTATGGGTATATAGTAGCAAACATACGTTGTACATATTGTTTTCTACATTGACATGTAGCGCAATAAATACCATGTGGAAAACAAAAAAAGCTCCTAGTTCAATCCATAAGATAACCGGCTCTCGCTGCGTTTTTCTATTTGCTTCAGATTCATTTCATTTGATTTTGGGACTTCTTTCGTTGACCCCAACCGTCGGTAAAAAGCTTTGCAAAAAAATGAAATATGAGTCCGAGCGTTTTTCGCTTTCATTATATCTTTTGGAGAGCTACATATACAACAAGTTTAAGCCATATCCAGGAAACTATACATGGCGATTGGAATTGGCATTTTATTTTGTTTGAAAATGTCCCTTCAATGCTAATTTGTAGTTGAACATTGATCAATATTTTTTCTATCCTTTATTTTATCGAAGCAAAGATCAGATTCCCTGAAATTTGAAAGTTGTTTCAAATGTCTTGCATTTGGTTTTCGAAGAGGTGTTTTATTGTTGAAATTCAGATGAATGAGGCAAAGAAGAATAGTTGTGTTTAATCGAACAAGCTAACATTATGCATTCATGTTCTATTCAGAAGTGTTGCTGCATTTTAACCATTTGGTGAGTTTGTGTTTCATTCAAAGAATTTGGTATTTTTTGCAGTTTTCAGTGCAATGTTTCAAGAGTAACTCATGGTTTCCATTTTGCGTTGGGGCTGGTAAGCAGTAAAGTATCTCTGCGTGCAGTTGCTCTGAAATGTACACAACATGAGGCAGACCGTCACATTCAAACTAGCGAGCAGGAATGGCCGCGTAATGCTCTTTCAAGCACACGCTTGCGTCCAGATAATTAATATTTTATTCCCGCAAAATTTGGCATGCAACCTAATAGGTATGAGATAGTATGGCTGTTACGTGCACAACTAAAACATGCCTTGTCTGCCGTGTACAGTGATTACGTCATTTTCTGGGCCGCTAGTTTCATGTTCCCTGAGGTAGAGATGCAGATCGTCCAGTGAGTTAGGGATGGGTTCCCGCCTGCCAATCAAGAGATTTTTAATACCAATTGTTTCACAAAACAATTGTAACTGCTTTTTTCAAATTCTGTTGCTTATCTCTTTGCAGAAGTTTTCTTGAGATAATAACTGCCAATTCATTCATTGTTTGATATGCGTATTATTTCAGACGTTATGCATTCCGGGTGTCAAGCCTCAGCCATGATTATGTTAGATTTTTGGCATTGTCCGTTGGTACTGTCACATAAAATAGAGTGAACGGCAAAAAAGGTGCCGTGGTGTTGGTGGAAAGGAAATGAATGAGAGTAGAAGGAAATGAAACAAAAAATGAAACAATCGGTGACATTGAATAAGAAGAATAAATCCCACTTTTGTCAAGGGACTAGTTAAATGTGTAAAAACAGGAATGGCCTTGCTGTCTCATTTGATTAGCCCGCCAGCCTTCCAACCTGTCAATCTCATTCCATTGTTATTTTGTATCTGTTGTATTTTCTGCAGCAGTCGCAAGCCATGTAAATGCAGACACTACAGCGTGTTTAAATCGTTGTTCATTAATTTAAAAGTATTGCCACGAAAGGACCATAGCAGGTAGAGCATGTTTTGCTTTAATAATTTATGCGGTTTTTGGAGTATTTCAAAACATGCCTAGAGATAGACCTGCTGATAATATTAATGATATACTGGTACTGCATGGCAATATTACGAGTGTACTGAAACAAGCCTGTTGTCCTTACTGGATAAATTTCGAAGGCTTAGTGCTCAGCCCTGACAAAAATTGCCGTACATAATTACCTGAGGGCACCATACTGAATTTCTACTGCCACTTGACTCCTCCTGTGCACTTCGAAACAGCACTACACGTGATCCATATATCTGCTCATTCTTGGCTCTGCCACACATCAAAAGCCAACAGCTCCTGCAATATATTCGCTTGTTTGTCACAAGTGGAAGATGCCCAACCCCCGGTCTCTTCAAACGTCGTTTGAGGGCTGACTGGGCGAGACCTTGTTTTTCACAGAAGTGGAACGACGACTGCTCGGTAGTCCTCTTGGCGCTTATCGTCTGGAGATCAGCCTTTCTGATATGCTGGATACGATTCCATTAGATTCAGTGGCCACTCCCTCAACTGGTGGCTCAGGCGCATATGGACATTCCACTTATTCGCGACGTGGACGACGATACCATTGTTGAATTGATACCTGTACCCGAAACGGCGCGAATGGTGTACAGGAATAGCCATAACTGATCGGTACGGAAATAAACCCTCCTTAAAACAGTTTTACACATGCACAGCTGTAGAGGAGATGCCAATGTACATTTGAGCCTTGCGGTAATACCGTTTCACGTGTTGGAAAGGCTGGTCGTATAGCTGCCTTCGAGCAATTCATCTGGCACTTTTTTATCTGGCACTTTTTTATCTGCAGAAGGTGTTCGGGACAGAGGGGGAATGCAAACATCATCGCCACTTTCAGACTATTTCCCAGCATCACTGACATCTTTTGGCGGCAACGATGTGTTCGATTACGTTCTTAAGATCATGCCATCAGCACGGAAATGAATAGCAAACAGGTAAAGCGTTTATGGTTAAAATCTGTTTTGTTTAGCACGCGAAATCCCACACAAAAACACTGCTATCGGTGCACAAATACGGCGATAAATATATTACACGAAATTGGAAATATAGTTAAAAAGTGGGTGGGCCTCAAACACGACAACCAAGAGAATATTTTACTGGGAACATTGTTTCATTGAGAAACTGGCCAACAATTTAATAGGAAAGACTACTATACTAAGACTTTTTTGAGTAAAGTGATGCTAATGGGGTGGCACCATGCGGCCTCCTATGTGCGGTCATCTTTCTTTAGCTGCCAGCGGGCCCCTGCCAGCACCTGCTTAAGAAAGCACTTAAAAAAGCTACGCAGGGTATCAAAAGCAATACCCTGGGCTTCGCTCATACCTTAAACTGATTTTTTGACTTTTTCTGGCGTCCCAAAAACGCATATTATCTTCGATACACTCGTAGCTCTGGGGTTAAGCCAAGGTACAAGGTTGTGAAAACAGAAGTGTTTGCGAAAGTGCATTGAATTTTTAGTCAACATCAACTTTATTTACTGAGCTCAATTGTGTTTTATTGTACTTAGGAAGATTTCGTCTTGCCCAGCTAAGTTATGAGCGGCTTCATTGGCAAGACAAATTCAAAACTCCCGGTATATAATAAATTGTTCATTTGATAGTTTATTGGCAAACAGCCTGCACTGCCATGCCCCATGGTTCAATCTCTGAATCCCATTACAACGCTGAGGTTGTTTCGTTGTAATGGGCACTTGCGCAGGCCAAGACTGGTTTGCGGTTACTAATTTCAACATGTTTTCGATGCAATGTTTTTTTTTGGGGGGGGGGAGGCTAAAATTGTTTCCTCTAGAAGCGCCTGTGGCCACATTGGCTCTTCAGATATAAGACTATATGCATAAGCAGCAGTTCAGAAAGTGTAACATGTTACTCTACAAACATGGCGCCAAGTAGCAGGAAACAGCGCTGAGTAATTATGAAGACACGTATTTCAAGTACGAGTGCCAACGACAAGTATGGAAATATTGAAAGTGGGCTGGCCGAAATCAAAACTAAAGTAAAAACAATAAAAATATAGTTTACTCATGTTTACCTCAACAACGACTTACTAAGGGGACAAAGCAGAGATTTCGCAAATTATTGTTTGTTCCAAACACAGAAAAACAATGTAGATTAGGCATACCTTTAGGTATTACATACATACCACTGTATTATGTGTAAATGTACCACTAATGTAGCATCACGCAGATAGCTTGTAAAATTAGCGGCACAGGTGTAATATACAAAATAGTCGCCTAATTTACTTTGGTTTTTGCATTTTTAGAAACGACAAATACCCCGATGATGCCCATCCAATAAAATTTGATGTGGGCTGCTTTGGAATGCAGCAAGTAGTGGTAAATTGCATTAGGCAATGACTCAAGTGCAAAGTACCCTTTTTGATACCCTGGCAGACTTCTGCCATGTCGACGTTACAAAAGGAGTGGCCAGGGATGTACTGGAATGGATACATTGGCAGCTTGAGAACCATGACCCCACAGAAGAGTTGGAGGCATCGAACTGGCATTATTATAATAAAAACCATTGAGTATTTCTCTTTTTCTTCCATATTTGGAAATTTTCCACTTCAGAAATTTGCGCTAGACCAGAGTAGTCTGTTTGGTTTGTTTCAGTCCCGCCCTGTGTTTAAGGATGCTGCAAATAAAGGTATGATATTTGATTCAGTTGGCTTTGACTGAGCGCCCTAACTTTATCGCATGTGATATGCTTTTTACCAGGGTGTCGAACCGGAATTTTTTCGGGTTCGGTTCGGTTTCGGGTTCAAGCCTTTCGGGTTCGGTTCGGGTTCGGTTCCGGAGCACGATTCAGTTCCGGTTCGAACCGGTTCAAAGGGGTTCAAACGGGTTCGGAGAAAAAAAAAGCAGGCGCGTTTTTTTCTGTTATTTTTTGTGCTCGGTTTTCATTTCTTTATCAAGTCGGTATGAAAACAGAGCCATAATGTAGCTTTATTTGTGCAAATGTTTTGTCTTGGACAAATTAAAGCTACCCTGGAACCCTTTTCCCAACTTTTTTAAGTCTAGAATGCTTGCAGGAAGTATTCAACCAAGACATCGAGTACTTAGATTAGGGGGTCGCAGAGTGCCTCAGCGAAAATTACTCCTCTGTCCCCGTCAGATAACTTAAAAACTTGCTTAAAATATTTTTCTCTTTCCGCTCTTGCGTGCTTCTACCGCTGGAATGACGTCATTACAGCGGTGTAGCGGCTAATTGCCTACTTTAAAAAAAAAGCCACGAAAGCGAAGCAGAAACGGAAGGCGTATCTGCTGTGACGAGAATATCACCGACTGCTGTTCTGTGCCGGGAACAGCTATAGCTTTCGCAGTGCTTCCACATGCGAAGAAAAGAGTGAAAGCGTGTATCGAAAGTGTTGAAAAGTTTCTTTAACTCTACAATCTACTGCAAAATGTTTTCTATGGTAGGTCCATGATTACAACATAAACTGAAGCGAAATAAAAGGTTTGATGGGACACTTAAGGCTGCGTATTCGTATAAATGTGAAAGCATTACTTTCTATGCCCCAAGTTTATTTTTATTAATTTAGTTTATTTGATTTTTATATTTTAACGTATTTTATTCTTGGCTCATAACACTGCAGTTTTATACGCATTAGTTGTTTTCTTGAGGAAACAAAAATATAGCGGACTATTACAATACTCGCTAATGAGAAATTTGAGTGCAGCGTGAACTGTAGTCTTCTCGGCGACGGTGCATAGCTGCTGTGTCTAAGGAAGTGATCGCGTCATCAGCAAATGCATGAGGCGTGCGGTATACTCTGTCGTTATGTCGTAAGGCGTCGCCGCTGTGAAGCACGTCTCGCACAGTCTCAAAATTCCTCCCTCCCCCTCACACTTTCGTCATTATTTCATCCTCCGCTTTCCTGCTCACTCTATCTTCGGTGGCGTCTTCGTTCTCTCCGGTACAACGAGGCCGACGCTGATGACGCGAAACCACAGGAGCGGGCGCTTATGGGCTGCGCTCTAACGCATGGCGGCTACGTAGAGTAGCCTGCCGTACTGTGATCTACTCCCTTCGCCGACCAGTGACGGACTGCACATCGGCTCCAAATAATACGTCCTCGCCACAGTCTTCTGGAAGGCAAACATGTAGCCTCCTGGCCAGTGAGCAGCGCCCCGGTGCCTTCAATGCCTCCCCCCTCGGTGCATCGTCGCCAGAAGCTTCTGGCAATTGGCAGACGCCCTGCAGGCTGCCTAAGCAGACGACCCGTCCATCGACAATCGTTTTTTGATACCATCGAGTGTCGCGATGGTGCGGCATTTTGCATCTCCGGCCCGCCCTCCCCCCTTCCCCCCGGGCGTCTCGTGACAGGCCGCCCGTCGTCCCCAAATCACGCATCCTCGCAGGAATCTTCTACCTGGCAGACAGGCAGGCAGGCTGCAGGCAGACGGGCAGGTAGTTTACTGGCAAGCAGGCAGTCTCTTGGGCGGGCAGGAGAGCCTGCGCGACCGCTATCCCTTTTTTGGATCCATCAAATCTCTACGCACGCACGCACACACGCGCCCCTATTTTAGCACAATGAGGAAAAAAAATTGCGTTGTAAATAAATTGGTTGGTCTGCTACGCTTTTCGTGTGCCCCTTGTTTCAACGGCGCTTTAGCTTCAACAATAAATCATTAGCAGTGATAAAAGTCGAAAACATTCCGGCGTAAGCGTCAACCTCCGACTGTCAAGCGTGGCTGGTGGCGTTTTGAGCGATTTTCTTCTGCTCATCTTTTATCTGCTAACAGATTGGTTAGAAAGAAATAACGGCTTTAATGACTCATTGGACAGCGTGTATAGGACGGCATTGGATAGGGAACCACCGGAGACAGGAATTTGCTAATGGCACTTCTGCGACTGCTGACAGCGATTGAGCTGTAGGAACGATAATAGCCTAGTAAATTCACAAGCTGCAGTAATGATTCCTCGTAGAGGGATGCAGAGAGAAAATGAACCTAATTAAATCGAGGAAAAGTTTCAGAGAGGCGCCATCATTCAAGGGGCCGAGTGCATGGGCAGCCGTTTCCGTCAAGAGCAGCTGATCTCTCAGGCCGGAGCTGGCCAACGCTCTCTCCCTAATCTCTATGGAAACGTGAAGGTTAGGTGGATCTAGGGTAGACGTTTTGCAGCCGCCTTCTATGCGTATAAGGATCCCAGGCTCTCCCCAGATGCTGCGAAATGGAGAGAATTGTGTCGGGTCGAAGAGGTGAAATCTGGTAGGGTGTGGGAAGGTTTTAACCAGCAGGGCGCGGAATAATCTTTTCTTGTTAATCGGTAGCGATTTGTGCGGGGAGGAATACGTTTTACGGGAGAGCCTATGGTGTTGATTAATTTCCTGGTATTGACTACAGGATGCACGCTCTCGGGCTCGGCTTTAATGGCGCTGGCTAAGCGGGTCAAATCTTGGGCCACTGACGAGGTTGTTTCCCGGGGATGCCAGTACGAGTTGGTGCCGATACATTTATTTTACAAAAACCGCCAGCCTTGTTACAAGGCCTTAGGCAGGAGTGGGCATTCGGTACAAGCACAGATCAACAAGCTACGAGACAAACAAATAAATGCACAATATTCAGCACAAAGAAATGTTTTAAATGCATAGCATTTTAGTAACTCACAATGTCACGCGGCGTTGGCGTGCCTTGTCGTAGTCCGCATGCGCGCCTTGTCGTTGTCCGCATGCGCGCCTTGTCGTAGTCCGCAGGCGCGCCTTGTCGTAGTCCGCAGCCAGGCCACTACACTATAAAGAAATAACAGTTTCCGGCGCCCGGTTTCGAACCCATGACGCCGCGGGCGTTCGGAGCGCAAGCTGCCCGGCGCACTACCGACCGAGCCACGAAACCGACACAGATTTCGATGCACCGAACGCGCCTTATATCCTTCACTCATTTCTCGTTTGTTTCGAAAGCGCCACAAGTTGTCCCGCGCCTCCAAAAGATGGCGACACGGGTCCCGCGATCGAGAGATACGACTTGCCGGCGCACCCCCTCGGAAATGCTGTGCATTTGATCGTGCCCCTCGCGAGGGGGATGTTTCTTCTACGTGTCCGAGAAGAAGTGGATTTGTTTGTCAATGAGTTTCATGTACGAAAGGCATAGAAAACTCCGTTGCACCCACCCTAAGGTAAATCTTTTTCCTTGCCACTTCGGAAACAGACAAAAATTAACAAGAAAGCAGACAACGAAGAGAAACTGCACAAAAATCAGCACAAGATTTTTTTCCGTGCCGCAATTTTACGGGGAAAGACGGGATATGAATGCTATGATTTATTTGAAAGTGCAGAAAGAAATGATGAAACAGTCTGGCAGTCAACAATGGGGGCGGGTAGGGCGTTCCATTCAGACACCGTGCGTGGTTAGAAAGAATTTTTAAACGCGTTAGTCCTGCATGAAAAATTTTTGACCTTTTTATCGTGATAGGAGTGCGTGCAACGGTGGCTAGCCGGTAGAATGTATAAAGTTTTATCTATTCCTGTTTGACCATTGCAGAGTAGGTAGAAAAATTTCATTCGGTCTCGATAACGTCTTGTTGCAAGGTTCTCTAGTTCTGCAGCTTTTAAAAGACTTGACAGGGACGAGCACCAGCTGTATGAATTGTAAATAAATCTAGCTAATTTTCTCTGGACTTTCTCAATTTTAGTGATGTTGGTTTGCGTGTGTGGATCCCAGACAATCGAAGCGTATTCTAAAATAGGTCGGATATATGTTTTATATGACAAAAGTTTTAGTTCAGGGGATGCGTTTCCTATAGACCGCCTTAAAAATGCAAGTTTCTTCATTGCTTTATTGTAAATGTATGTTATGTGCTCATTCCACTAAAGATCTGATGTGATTACTACCCCCAAGTATTTGTAAGAACACACGACGGATAGAGGCTGGTTGTTGATGCTGTAAGAGAAAACTAAGGGATTCTTTTTGAGGGTAACGGTCATTGTAACAGACTTTGTTAAATTTATAGTCATCTGCCATTTCGAGCACCATGTTTGTACTACCGCTAGCGAAGTGTTTAAGTCTGCCTGGTCACTTGAATTGCCTATTTCGTTATACAGGATGCAGTCATCTGCAAAAAGCTTTATCTTGACGCGTATGTCACTAACGATATCATTTATGAAGACGATAAGCAGGAGCGGCCCTAATACTGATCCTTGCGGAAATCCGTGAGCTTACATTTGCAGGTGACGATGATGTGTGATTGATTTGCACACATTGTTTTTGCAGTGACAAATAAGCTTCAAACCAGTTAACTAAAGTGTCGTTCTTTAAAATAGGTTTTAGTTCAAGCAGTAGTGTGGAGTGAGAGACACGGTCGAATGCTTTTTCGAAATCTAAGAATATGAGGTCAATTTGGCTTTGCCTATCTAGAGCTGCTGCCACGTCGTGAACTCTTTCGACGAGCTGGGTTACGGCCGAAAAGGCTCGCCGAAAGCCGTGTTGTCTTGCATCAATTATTGCGTTCTCGTTTAGAAAGGTGGAAATGTGTTTGAAAATTATGTGCTCCAAGGCTATGGCGCATGCGCAGAGTAAAGATATTGGCCTGTATGATGTGGGGACAGACAGATTTCCTGTTTTTGGTATGGGGACTATTTTGGCGTACTTCCAATCAGCTGGGAGTTCCTAACTGACATTCCTGGCTGCTGTCATTGGTGGTCCCTGATTGATCATTGGAAGTGTTGTAACATGCAATCTACCGTTGGCAAAGTTGCGCCATGCCTGCTAAGAGTCTGTTATGAGAGTTTTGGCGCCGCTTTGGGTAAGCGCACTTGCTATAACCGGTTCCTCAGCTTGGAGGGGGCTGTGTTCGGGGGTTGAGCTGCTACACCTGTGGAAGGCTGCAGAACGGTAGCACAAAGAAAGACAATGTATTGAAGAATGCTGTCGGGTGTCTTTCACATCAAACCAGTTGGTCGTTCCTCATTTATTTCTTTCAGTTTACTTGCTTCCTACAGTCTTACCTCATATATGTACATGTTTTGAAAACCCTTTGATGAATATAAGATAAGCATTTGGCAATTATTAACTCGAGTGCGACATGTCAATCTTACGAGAGAAACAACATTACAACGAAATACATGCATAAATAAAGAACTTTTATATGATTCAGCTGGTCGTCACATAACTTTACGGCTATTTTGTGCGTAACCAAATTTTCTGATTGGTCGAGAAGGAGAACGCTGCAAAATTTCCAAATGCCAAGGACCCCAAAGCTATCATGTTTCGTCCGAACCTCTAATCCACCTTAACTTACCCGCTAATTCCTTTTATCCAAATTAATCAACACACCAGTCCTACTAATTCCCATTAGGCTCATTCCCTCATCTCACTAACCCACCCCAGTCTACCCGCTAATCCGGATTAATCGACTTTAATCTATGATCCCCTTAATATAAAGGTTGAGACGATTCAAGATAACATGAACATGCTATCGCATCTACGTAATTTTTTTTCTATTCGCATGTTCTCTTAGAGCAGTAACCAAAGCACACAAGGGCACTGTACAAGAAAAAGTGACGGTGACGTAGAGAACTCCGAGTGTTAGTATTGTGTAGAGTGTTTGTATATAACTGCCCATTAAAAAAAATGAATGGAAGATATGGATGGAAGATATGGTGTCCATGAAAGCCTTCACAAGCGTACAGAGATGCATTCAAATCAATAACACATTGAAAACTTTACACGATCTTAAACACCATGCAGATAGAAACCATGAAGAATGTTCCATGATATGTTGCCTCGGAATACGCGTTCTAACTTATGTTATTCTAAATGTGAAAGGTAATTGGGGGAGATGGTCAGTACCTAACGCAAACTGATAGTATATACAGACAACTTTACATTAAACTGAGGGCTATAATAAGAAGAGAACCTTGTGGGCCTTGGGAAGTGCACTGCGCAAAATATTTCATGATGCCGTCTGGCGAAGGGGAAAAAAATCTTCAGACGCAAGGAGGGTACCGAAATGGAAAACTAGAAATCACAGTTTTGAGGCCCCGGAACCGGTTCGGAATGGTTCCCTCGATTAGTTCCGGTTCGGGTTCAGTTCCAAAATGGCGGAAAAAATACGGCTCCGGTTCCGTTCCGGTTCCGGGCAATAATTCGGGTTCGGTTCCAGTTTTCGGTTCGGTTCCGGTTCCGGTTCGACACCCTGCTTTTTACCACATCCCTCAAGTGCTCTGGGTGCTCAAGGTGCTACATGTATCACATATAGAATGCAAGGTTCATCTGTGTCATGATTGCGTGGATAGTCCGCAGGCTTGAAAGCCATCGGTTGTCGAACTGGTGTAAAAAAATAACAATCGACTTCTTTTTTGATACTGAACTTGATACTTGTCAGCAATTATTTATCATTTATTAATCCTGACACTTCTGCGCAGTGTGATTTGATTCTCTATTCAAATTAATTTGGTGATCAACAATTTATATCTCTCGGTACAATATGTAGTCCTCTGCAAAAGCCTACCTTTAGGATCAACAATGGTTATTATATCATTTAGGAAAAGCAAAAATAATAACGGAGCTAAGACATAACTGTATGAAACCACTGACGTGGTGGTAACAACAATAAATAATTGGTCGCAAAATAAAACGAATCGATGCCTATCTGACAGATTGTTAGCGATCTATTGGAGGATACGTTTGTCACTCAGTACTCCTTTAAACTTAGCGAGTAATTTTACGTGCGCGATGCTATGAAATGCCCTCTAATTATTCATGAATATTAGGTCACTCTAAGAAATAACAATATTGCTCTCCGCAAGAGCATGCGCTGTCTCTGCAAGCCTTGTTAACATGGATATTCCGCTACAGAATCCATGCTGAGGTGGAATAAGAACATCATTGTATACGACAAATTCTAGTGTGTGTTTCTAATCTCCTATGTTCCAGAAAATTACCACAAGTAATGTTTAAAAAATAAATTTAAAAGATTTGAGACAACTCATAACTCAATCTCTGTAAGCCGTTATCACTTCCGAAATTTTTCGTTCTGCTGGTATACACCTATTTTTAATGAAATTAGTGCAAAACACACCTCGGTATTTGCTAAGTATTTCTGCACAATTTATAAACGGTTCGTTTTTTCGTCAGGGCTGCAACTTTCTTTTTATAGTCTGTTAAGATGCAGAAAAAGCCCCTAACTCTCTGTAATAAAAGACTGCTAAACAAATTTGCTTGACGACCCAGTGCTTGAAAAAATACAGGGCAGCCTATAATCGTCTGCGAAACTGACATGAAGTGCACATTAAACGCGTCGGCTCTTAGATTCTGCTCTTGAGGTAGGAGTGCAAGCGCTGTACGTGTGTTAAGAACAAACTGATGAACGTGTACTGCAGCTCACGTGAAATGGCGTCTCAGTGCACACATGCTGCCTGAAGTTAAAGGTAAACAGGAAGTCAACCAACAGGTTATTGATATCACTTCCCGTGTTCAATGAGCTCCAGGTAAGATATGGTAGAATGAAAATCCCGGTACAATCTTAGAACCAACCATGTGCTGGACCTATATTTAAAAAAAACACTCTAGGTACGCCAAATAGGCGTCACTGGGACAGACAAGACACAACTTCAATATACTTCCATCGGGAGGGGTCGAGAAAGGTCTTTCTAGTAGGAGGAGGGTCTTGGTATGAAGGAGTAGTAATGAAGGAGTAGTGAAGTCTTAGTAGGAGGAGTGGTATGGAATCAGCATACACTAGGGCTATATATCTGTTGTCAGTAGAGTTGTTGTAAGCATTAGACATCGAAGGACAACGCAATTGAGCATCAGGGTTATTCCTTTTGAGTACCTAAGCGATAAACCACATTATTATTATAGTCCTGTAGGCGAATAGCTCACCGCGTTGAACGACCTGCTGGATCTCCAAGAGAGGGCAGCCAGGAAAGTGCACGGTGATCTGTTGCAACGTCGAACCTGCGGTGACAGAGGTAAGGTCTTTACTTCGCAAGAACCCAAACGTTGTCTAGACATTCCTTCTCGGTGACGGTATAGTTGATCTCCGCTTTCGTGGGCGTGCGAGTAGCATTGGCGCATACTCGTTGATGAAATCCGCGCTTTCTCTACGCTAGGACTACTCGCAGCCTGATGACCCTGGTGTGAGTGTATATTTTCTCCGCCGAATTCACCTCGAGATACGGAAATCTATACCCCGCGCATACACCACTTCTAAATGAGATCGACGAAGACTGGTAGGCCGCTGGGAGAGGAGAAGGACACGCCAAGTGTCCTTCTTTTTTTTGACACTGATAAAATGCATGCCGGCAGGGCCAGGTAGAACTGCAATAGGTGTACTTGTTCTGAGCGTCCGCTCATACTCTTCGTTACAATATATACTTTTCACGCGTAAAGGCTTCGCGAGCCCGAACCAGGCCGAGGAGGTAACACCGATCCGCATGGAAAAATACCACCGGTTTATTCTAGAAAAAAAAGACGGAACGAACAAAGAATGCAACTTCAGAGGGACTGTTGCGATAGTACAGCAAGCGCTCGCGTACGGCGCGTAAGGAAAACGTTGATACGCGACGATTGCTGACGCGTCGCCCGAGCTGCTTGATAAATATACATGTGTCACATGATGCTTATACTATGTGTGTGTCATTGAAGCAGCAGTAAGCATGATAATCAAACTAATCCTAGACAGCCAGTAAAGCTAAGTATAACAAGGTCAATCTCCGCTCACGCTACGTATATCCTCGCAAAGAGAAGCTAAGCAACTGCTATTGTTTTTCGAACCAATATATGCTTGCTGAAATAAAAAATTCCGAAATTTTTCAGCATTCCAATCTTCTTTAACTAAAATAAAATGACATAAACCGCGTTCTGGCTGGTATGTCAATCTCTATTTTAAAAAATTGTGACGTTTCCTTTGCGCATATTAGTGTACACTACCTACCGGTGTCAATAAAATGAAACCAAGTTTTTTTGTAATTGTTTTACAACTCTACTGTCTTAATTTAAATTAGAACAGTGCGTTCTTGGGGGTGTTTATTTTAGTTCTACACTTCTAGAAACTCTCATTTGTTGGAGACTGCAAGGTAAACAAAAAATAGCATTCTGAAAGTAAGGAAATATTACCAAGCGAGGAACCTGAAATAAAATTGGTAATAGATGCTTTATTGTTGTCAAAAGTAAAAATATACTTTTATTTTTTCGTCACAATATACCACGTAAGGTGTACCTACATATCATAGTTGGTGTAACTAGGCCGTGGTAGTGTACCTAGAATATTGCCGTGAACCGTACATTGAATTTCTTTATTTATGGTTTGCTTTTACCGCCCCGCTTCGCCGGGCTATGTTATCTTTGTCCCGAGTGAGCGGCATGTTTCATAACTATCTTTCCCTTGCCACACGAATTATCTCATTTGATAGGAAGAACGTTCCGCCCTAACAACACTAGCCTAGAATAGTCTTTTTTTATATAGTGTTCTCGATGCAATTAGACTGGTCGAGAAACAACCGCGCAAAAAGATATATGCCTGTAGAACAGACGCCGGAGCATTCCATTTTTAAACACTCCACCGCACACGTCCCTTGGTTGAGGGCTTCTTCGCCTTTTGTTTATACTTACGGTTTTCAGGGGAGGACAAGCTCGCTCCAGTAATTATTTTTCTTCTTAAGAGCTGCGTTGTCTTTGGCGACGTGACAGGATGATGAAACCGCAAAAAAGGCAAATATAGAGTTAATCTTTCAGGTTAACTTTAGGGTACTAAAAACTTTCGCTTCAATTGTGAAGTGTACGAAAGGGTCACTTTTTTATTTATTTTATGTTCGATCTACAAAACTAGCCGTATTCATAGAGCAAACTTATTGTAATAAACCAAATTCGCTCAGGCTCATCGAAAAACAATTTCATGATTTACACGCCCTAAGATAAAGTTGACGTCAATAGATTTTTATTTAGTACTTTTGCAATGAAAAGCTCTTGTGTAATTAGTGTAATTTACTGTCGCTCTAAAAATGGACATTTTAGCACCCTTATCACAGAGGATTGTACATGCCTCACGGGTTCGACGAATTGTTACGCCCAATAAGCAATCCAGGAAAGCATGCTTAAAAAAATTTCGAAATGGCACATCGAGCACTTGAAGATAAAGAATAAGCCTCACGGGGTCGGAATCGAACTTGAGTCCCTTGAATTATGAAGGCGGTTACTATCAGAATGCGAAGTAGCGCAATTTTTACTTAAAAGAAATATATGTCTTCCCCCCCCCCCAGTTTAGTTCCGGTGAAGTTGATATACTCGGTGTCCTCCGGGCTCCTCCTCGCCACCGCCTAACCTTCTTTCAGAGTGGTTATCACAGCGGCTGTTCCCCTCACCACCACCGATTCCTCTGTCACAAGTTGTGTAGTCGCCTGACAGCGACTGTACCGCCGTTATTAGATGATTGCGGAGAATCAACAAAATAGCGAATGGATGTAAAACACCGCAAAGCCGCCGCCAGCGCCACGGCAGAGAATTTAGCCGCGGCACTTCACGCCTCAAATTGGACTTCGCACAGTAGCTGAGGGATCCTGCTAGTCGAGACTAACCTGCGTCGTGAGCACGCTGGCGTGGTCACTTAATTGTTGTTTATGTTGAATCCCCAAATTCGAAGCGACACTGTCGCATCGTCGGCCCTCGCTGATCAGCTGGTCATAGTCCTTCTTGCGTAAGAATAATGGTCGATCTTAGTCTGGCCAATAGAAATTCTTTTCCTGTCCAGTGGCAGTTATATTGATCCCCTAATTATGCTCCCCTATCCGGTTGCTGGTTTCTTCGTGCACGGGTTGAGGGGTGGAGGAAGAGGGAATGCACGCACAGTAGGGCTAATGCTGCTACCGATGACATACCCGTTCTAGTGGTGTGCGATTTAAACGTGCCAGTCTCATGCGTCCTGTCAGCTGCCCTCCACAATCGAGGGCTTTTTTGCCTGGGTTGGTGTGCTGCATAGTCAACAAGATGCCTAAAACTCAATAGCGAAATGGACACCCACGTGTATGTCCACTAGAATGAAGGTAAAGGCCTTCGAGGTGTAACTTTCTATGGGCGGGACGCATATCTTTCGCTTAGAGGAAAAATTACGGAAACTGATTATGCGTTAGCCCGAGAAGAAGCGTGAATTGGCGCGAAAAGGACTGAAAGCCGCTGCCGCCGCTTTTGCTTCTCAGGTTCCAGCTCGTCGAGTAGCTGCGATTGTCTTACGGATGAACACCTACTAGCCTGCTAGGAACGCCGACGTGGGCAAATATCACTAGTTAAGCTTAGAGGGATTATATAGCAACACGTTCGCTACTTTTCGACCAGTCCGGTGTCCTCAGTGGTATAGTTTATCTGGCTGGCGTGTTACCTGCAGTGAGATACCTGCAATACGGGAGCTAAAGAGACAACTCGGCGTTTCTTCGCTAGGATAAAGCTGGGGTTTTTCATAATTTTATTCAGGTAATTTGCTAAGAGGTATGGTGAATTGTAAATTACAAACAAGCGTGTTCTTTTTCGTGCACTCCATGCTGCGCGCGCTGCTTTCAGGTCATCCGTTTTCACAGAGTGAGAAGGCACTAATTTTTTTGATACCGCCTTTTACAGTAAACTGCAACAAAAGATAAAACGCATGCTTTAGGAAAAAAATCGATTAAAATCCTACTAGTGAATATGGTATCTACATAATAAAACGCATTTCAGGTTATATAGCTCTTTGGTCAAGCTATGCCATCAGGTTGATATCTTGCTTTGTGGATACATTCGTGACAGACGTAATGCTTCCAAAAAGTATGCGCTTGGCGGTCTTGCATATGGGTCTGTCTGTCGCACGGCAGTACGAGGTTTCTGGTGACAGTGCAGGCTGATTAAACATATTATGTAGAATGCCTCAATCAATACGTGTTAAACACAAATACCCGCAAACCTGCGAAGTACAAAGATAAATAGGCAGATGCCGGTAATTCCAAGTCAGTAATATTCGTTTTTACCTCTTTCGAGATACCTGATCAAAAACTTTTTACGAATAGTTCTCCTTCAGAAACTATAAATCTGAAACCACTAGCTTCAAATAGCTTCACGGGGACCTTTGGTTCAAAGCTCCGGACGTCCGAACAATGTCTATGAAATATTCAAAACAACGTCATCTGCGTAGCGTTTGTAAAAAGGCCTCCCCATTTTCTCTGGAAACATTGTGATTGATTGATTTTAACGCGCCGACGCAACGCAGGCGATGAGGCGCGCCGTAGTGGAGGGCTCCGGATTAACTTTGACCACCTGGATATCTTTAACGTGCGCCGAAATCTCGTACACCCCGGCGTTTTTGCTTTTCGCCTCCATCAGAATTTCTCTGGAAACAAAATCTGGACACAACCTAACCCACACATAGGTGCACCAGTCCTGAAGCCCCTTTTTAACTGATATAATGAGAATTGTACGGCTAAAGTACTTTCATGTTCAGCACAAATAATACTCAGTAAAAACAATGCGAACTGATTTAACGTTGATCTTTGAGATGTTCAAGACCTAAAGTATATACAAATTTTTAGCAACAAAAACAAATAAACACACAAGCACTGAATAAAATGAACAAATCACGAAGCCCCTCATTCCGCGTTTCGCGCGAGACTTTTGCAGTTTAGTTGAATAAATAAACAGCGCCGGAAACGAGGCTACACAAAGGGCAAACAGACAGGGCCCTGACTAGCAACTGAGTTTATTGTCACTGAACGGGCAGTAAATAGGAACAGATAAGAGACACGTGATATTTTTTAGAAAAAAAAAGAACAACAAAATCCAAAAAAATGTACAATCACTTCAATATGGTAGAGTAATTTTGCTTACTAACATATTCGTAATGTCTACCATGCCTGGTACCATAGCCCTAGTTATCTCCAGTATCACCAAGAAATGCATTTCTTTTTTTTGTGAGCTCAATGAAGGGTGCGCTGACGCAATCGTGTTTCCGTATATGCATTTCCCAGGCTTCTCTAATCTCTCGTTGCATGCGGCCCTGGTATCACCCAAGCGCAAGGCTTTTCTGAAACAGGGGCGAGCAGCATGGGCGCTTGGCAACGTGTACAGCGAGTAGGCTACCTGTGGCGTTCTTTATGTCAAACGCGTGCTCCCGAAGACGGTCATAGAGGTACCGAACCCTTTGTCCCAGGTACGACAACTCACAAGACAGTGGTATCCCTTTTATGACATGTCCTTGGCAATGAATAAAGGGCTTCGCATGTGTCTTGGAGGCCTTTTTCATCGCGGGACTATCACGCCGCACTATAGGGAATAGGATGCCTAATTTGCCAGGAGCAGAAAACGCGAACTGAACAACCGAGCACAAAACTATTTTTTTCCGGTGGCTCACCCCATGTATGCAGAGGATCACGGTTATCTTTTTTATCTCTATTGATGGAAGCTCCTGTTCCTGGGTTGGTTTTCTTAGTCCTTTCAAGATTTTGTAGCAATCGGCGCCAAGTAGCGAATGAGGAAAGCCAGCCCTACGCCAACGACGTGTTAGGGCGTCAATGCTGCTCTGAAATCGACTATGGCAGTGCCGTGACAGGTAGTTTTGGAAGGCAGAATTACCCACTTCTCACTTGACATACTTCGAGTGCGCTGACGTGAATGGCGGGAAACCCTTTCGATTTCATGGTGCGTAGCTCAAAGAAAGGTGTTTGGCATTCAAGAACAGCCTAATATCACAAAACTGACGTTCATCATCACTGGTCACCTCCATTGTTAGCACGAAGTCTCTGAGGTTCTGAGAAAACATTCGGGGGATATCAGCAACATCGCTCGCCTCTTCTTTCTAAGGCACCTTGTACCGGAAGAGGACGACGTTCAGAAAGCGAAACACGTTTAGCCCCGCACTGTTCTTCATAGCCGCGTACAAAGCTGTGCTGTAGCGGGCGAGCACAAGGTAACTCCGTATAGCAGCGATAGCAAAGCCAATGCACACACCCTTTTTCTGGAACAAGAGGCGTTGCTCGAATTCTACGAACATGGCATTCAGGTAAAATGAGAGCGACTCAAAAAACCTGATTACACTAATGCCGCACTCCTTCTGTATTCGAATGACACCTACACAATCAATGCCTTTTTAAACAGTTGGACAAATAGACGAGTGCGGCCGCGAGTAGTATAGACCCTTCAGATCATTTGAAAGGTGCTCACCGCTTTTGGTTGCTTCATTTCTGGGAAGGTTGGAATTTCCGGTGCCTTACGCCCTCAAAAAGGGGTCATTATACGGCAGCATGATTAGAAACCGCTGCAAAAACAGCCTACCGGAGTTTTTGCCAAACTGCCACGCTCAGAGACTATCCGCACGAATGGGCACTCTGGTTTGTGTGTCTATACAGAAAAGAATACGGACTGATTAGCCTGCTGAAACTTCTTGACGGACGCACCCGCCCTGTCTAACGCCAAGTTCCCGCACCACTTCATTGCCATCTTCCTTATTTTCAGTGGTTTTACTTCACAAACACAGCGAATTTTTTCAGAACTTCCTGGTCTTGTTCTCTCTGCTTAAGTTTCCGAGGACACGACGGCAAATCAACCCTCCTTGTCCGGTAATACAAGCTTAATGTCTGCATCACGTAGCGAGAAAAGAACTTCCTTGGTGTGGACGGCACCTTCGGCTTTCGGCATGGATCTCCAGACATCCGCTCCCTCACTCACGCAACTGTCGACTTCTTCCGTGTTGGCTCGGGCGGCGGCTGTGCTAACCACAGATAACAGCTCCACTTTATCGAGCTTTATTCCTCGCAAAAGTTGGGCCCCAGACCTAAGGACTTCTTAGCATGCCACGGGATGTCAGATATGTCGAGGGTGGGAACATATTGGTGATAAGAAACTGCACGGTGTTTCCTGAGAATTTCCGAAAAGATTTTTTGCAACGCGAACTCGGTTGCTATGGAAGCAAAGCGCAATACATTTCAGTTTCAGTTTATTCTTGTATTGAAAATAGGGTGCGTAAAAATACATATGCACATTGTAGTCCAAGGGTTATAAACTGTAATGAGACCTTTTTTATTTGTTGTGCAGAGCTAAGCGATTGGTAGCAGTCATGAACGAGAATAATAAGCATAAACAAACACTGCAGTAATAATAAAAACTATGACATGGAAGGAAACTCTATAGATATTACAAACTAGTAGGAATAATAAATACCAGAATTTGAAATACAAGAATACATTACTAAGCACCTACATCAGCTAAATCGTCAGATAAAAGAAATGTCCTCGGAGCATGCCTTAACGATGACAAGGATGATGTAGATTTCACATTACCAGGCAGGTTGTCCAAGCTATTAGAGCAGCAAAGCCCACTTTAGTTTTCCCATAGTTAGTACGCACTCATGGCAGTAACAAACTATTCAACATGGCAAACCTAGTTTTTTGGGGTTAAACAGTGTATGTTGCTCAATTATGCGAAGAATATTGGTACCATGAGGCAAACAAGCATAGATTGTCACTGATAAGCCGTGTAATTGAGCAGAGACTAAGTTGAAGCAAAAGAGGTGTAACTGCGGTGTGTAAATATTCAAATAGCTTCTTTTTGAACGTGCTGTAATGTAGCAATATTGGAGTTGTTTGTTACCACCAAGAGGCTATGCAGTAATTAATATGGCTATGTACAAATGCCCAGTATATCATGAGCAAAGTTGAAATAGGAAACTATCGCCGTGATTTTATTAGTACTCCAATTCCAAATGCCGTTTTTTTCATCAGGTAAATAAATGTTTGAAAAATCATTTGAGGGTTCTTTCACTTTCTCACTGTTTTTTAAGCAATAGTCAGCTCGTACACAAAAATCACTACTGAACCATAAAATGATAACCACTATGAACAACAAGTTTGGCTAGGAATATCTAAAAATAGCAGGTCTTTCTGGCGCGTCTGGAGGTTCATTTCCCTAATTTCTTGCCATTTTACCTGCGTCTTAGGACGAAACAAAAAAATACTTTCAGCATTTCCGTGAGTAAAATGTATCCGCAAATTCAAGTGGGGCAACTTCATCAATTAGGCGGATTTTTGGGACTTTCTGAAACCCCTCTTTTAAACCGGAAAAGCAGATTTGGTTAACTCTTGTGGCTATAAAAAGCTTCGAAATTCTTAAAGATTTTTTTGGGCTACATATATCAGCCAGATTCAAATCAAGATGCGCACGGGGTGCAAACGTTCCCCCAATTTATGAAAACAAAACTTGCCAACATTTTTTTTGTTAGGGGGACATTCGGCATACCCCGCCTTATCAAGCCATTTCGCCAAGGTAGGAATGTTCTCCCCAAGTTTCAACCATCAAGGAGTAGCATATTTGGCTGTGTTCAGTAAGTAGGCCAGTACATCGCGCACTGAGGTTTTAGGTGCAAATTGCGGAATAACGAACAGACTAATTAGCTGTGGGCAATTATCATCTCTAAAGTTTTTATAAATTTATTTCCGACACGTCCGCCGCACGGTGACGAAAAATTCAACTTACTAGCCACTTCTAGCCCCCATTTTATTCATCCCTCACGACTAACACTGCAACTGCGTGGTCTAAAAAGGAAATAAATCGTTAATTCACTAGAGCAACGTTTCTGTTTTACCGTTTTCATGAATTTATCAGCCACATTCGACATCATTGACCATGATCATCTTCTAAATAAAATTTAGCAATATGGCATAGCATGTATTCTAGTAAATTTGCAAGAAATAGTTTATTTTTTTCTCAATTGCAATTATTTTAGAATTATTCTGGAAGGCTGGATCCTGGGCCGATTGCTTTATTCATTTATATAAAATATCCCCATCTCTACTTTAACTCTATAACAATGCCCACAGCAGGCTGAGCACACCATCGCCTGCAACAGCAGCAAAATATGTGTACAATAATGCAATTACTCCAGGCTGAGCATACTTTTTAACAACGGTGCCTCCTCGTGAAGTTCTTTATCAGCGTAACTAAACTTTTCTTTCGCTTGTTTGTTGTCTTCAAAAAAGTTTCAGCCATTGCATTTCCTCAAATCTCAGGTTTTATCAGAAAACGTCCCAACAGAACTTGTTGGTGGTAATATTCGATTCTCATTTGAATTTTAATGAGCACCGAATCTCTATTTCAAAGAAAATCTTCTAGATGCGAAGCATCTCTTGCTCGGGTGGATGTCACTTGTCCGTGCTCCTTCCGCAGCGCCTCTGATGATGATTGTGGCAGGATGCCCAGGGATGGATTGGCCAACCAAATAATCCATCATGAGGTAACTTCCCGTTCAACCACCATCGTCATCTTTCCGTAGGAGAACCTCTGAAGAAGAAGGAGAAGGCAAAGCTGCGAAGAGGAAGGTGTGTACGTTGCTCTCAGCCGGTGCACCCGTCCGCAGCGCCTCTGATGATGATTGTGGCAGGATGCCCCTAGGGATTGGCCAACCAGAGAATACATCACGACATAAATTCGTATTCAACCACCGTCGTCATCTTCCCGTTGGGGAATCACTGCAGAAGAAGAAGAAGAAGAAGAAGAAGAAGAAGAAGAAGAAGGAGACAAAGCTGCGAAGATGAGGGCGTGTACGTTGCTCTCAGCCAGTGCACCAACATCAACAACCTTTACCTCACCAACGCTGACAGAGACTACCGATTCTTCCACAGAGTCAACATCGACAAGAACATGATGGACGAGTTTCGGGGCCTCGACAACCACCGCCTACTCACGGTCCCACAACAGTATTTGCGTACCTTTGCCACCGATGTGGACCCGGAGGCGCAATTCCCTCTGGCTCTACTAACACCACATCACTCAACATAAAGGCAACACCATGGAACCACACGAAACCCCCATGATGCTTCGCATCCTCATCAGGGTTCCCCATGGGAAGATGGTGTAATTTTGTTTCTATCAGATTTTATATTAGACCTTTATCATACAATAAGGCAGTCGTCAAGTCTTACAACCTCGTATTAGTTTTTGTCTACAGACATCTAATTACTGCATTTTTATGCAAAATTCAAATTATACCTACTGTGATGCATGGCCACGTGAGTGATTGGCCGTGCAAGTGAGCCAGTAAGAAAGACAGCGACGATAGCAAAGAGGAGCACGCGGGAGGGATTGGGGGGCTGGAACGACCACGGCTGTAAGGCAAGCGACAGAACAGGGCGCGATTACAGGGGTACCGACCACGTGGGATGCCTGGTCCACGAGACAACCGAAACAAGACCGTTGCTAACCTCCGTCAAGGCTCGAGAGTGCGTCTGGCAGCACCGTTATCGCGCAACTGGTGCACCAATCTGACGCTCCGTTCCGGCTGTTGGGCGCTGGCGTTGCTGCTGTTGGGCCGCCAGAAACATATCGCGGTAGAAAGGGAGCTCTTTCGCTGCCAGGAATTGCCCTCGGGCCTTGTGAACTGTGTGTTTTTTTGTGTACCGTCTAACTGTTGGCTGTGCTTCTGTGTAACCCAAGCCCGTCCTGTCCATAACGTCCCACCATCTACTGTCCGGTGCTTGTCCTCCTTCCTGTTGAATATAGTCTTTGACTTGCAAACCAGCGTTCGGTTTTCTGCATGCGTGGTCCTTCGCCCATTCACAACACCTACAGCGCACAACTATATATTGGACAAACAAGCGCTGCTAAAAAAAATTCTCCAACCGGCATACAGAATCTACGCAATTCTGCTATTACATCCGTGTTTTGCCGGTCCACCAGCTTTATGACCCGACCATTGGTGTCTTATATTATTGTTAGGATAAAATTCCTGCAGAAATTTTGGTCAACAGTAAAATATTTATTCAATTTCCACAGCCTTTTGCTTCCTGCCCGATTTAGCGACTGTCATGCACGCAGATTACATAACGCAAACAGATAACTTCATTCTCACGTATTGCTTTGTGATTTTCTATGTACTGGTAATATCTCTTATAGATAACTCCGCCATTATAAATTTGAAGTAAAAACTTTGCTCCTTACTTCAAGTTTTATTGGCTTGTTGCTTTTTTGTTAAAAGGGCATTGGTATCCCATTTTGGTAATACATTTATCTTGTATATTTTCTTTTGTCCGATATTCCTATTTCGTATAAATTATTTTCATGTGGATTTCCCTCTACAAGTTTTTTGTTTTTTGGTAGGTAATTTGATTGCTGTTATTTGGCTCCTTAGTTCTAGGAATGCTGATTGTTTATTTTGCTTTAGGTATGATCTTAAGAGGAACCGCTTGCCTTTCTAATCTAAGAAACTGCCAGCCTTTTGGCAGTACTTCAAAGTTCATGTTCCCACTTCAGAAATTTAATCTGAGTTGAAATCATCTCGAAATTGAATTGACTTCTGTGAGCCTCTTTGTCTAATCTTAAGTCAGGAAACCTCTGTTTTAATAAGAGTTCGGCATCAAGGTACATAGGTGTGGCCGGCCTTTCTGTGAGCCTGTTTGTCTAATCTTAAGTCAGGAAACCTCTGTTTTAATAAGAGTTCGGCATCAAGGCACATAGGTGTGACCGGCCTTTTTCTTGTGACGAATCGCTGTTTTCCCCACAAAGAGCGTTGGTAGAATAGTGTCAACCAAGCTGTGTACGTTTCTTGTTTTGATATGTTAAAGATAGTTTACCACTGTGCAATAAAGAGGCACTGGTGTGCACGTATAAATATCTTGTTTTGAGCCAAAACCTGTTGACAGGGATTCTCCCGAAGAGAAAACAGAAAAATAGGAGCAAACAACAGTGTTCAACACTAATACAAAGGGTCAAAACACACATAAAATTCAAAAGGATTTTATGTGTGTTTTGTCCTGGTGTACAGCGGGAGGAATACTTCTATGTTAAGATATATAAGTAGACAAGATTAGGCAAACTATCTACCACACGCGGGAACATGAACGTGTAAACAAATCCGATATAACAGGGAACTATTTTTTGCTCTGTTGGCATCTCATATAACATGAAGTAGGAATACAGTTGTATAGACTACCCGAATCTGGATTGAATTTTATTTCTAAAGAAATATGACATGCACCCGTAATATATCGACGGCGTACAAATGTGTAGAAAAGGGCCACTGAAGTTCCCCATTTTTTTAGCATCCCATCGATTCATGCTGCGTAAAAAGACGCGCGTGAAAAAACAAATTGACTCACTAGCCACAGTGGAAGGCGGCGGCGATGCATATAACTGAAGAAGGTCCTTAGCACCTGAATGCAGCACCTCATTAAAACTGGCATTTTTTCTATTCTGTGAGAATGAAATGCAAGCTTCTGCTTCCAACAGCCATGATATCCCTTTGATACCAACGTAAAGGTTGTTATCTCATCTGAAGTAGAGAAGAACGGCTTTCTGCGTCACGTCGCCATTGCATGCAGGTGAGCAATTTAGGAAAACCAATGTCGGTGGCAGACAAGCCAATGATCCCTCTCTAGTACCAAAGGGCTTAGCCCGACGACACCAGTCACCAGTGGCCAAGAAACGTGCCTTCGGGCCAACATGCCGACACGTAAAACTTCGAAAGTGGAATAAAAAAAAACAAGTCCAAAACGACATTTCACCAGGTAGGAAATATTGCACATGCTCAAAAAAGTGGTAACGATCGTAAAGTTAAAATAAGATGACTTAACGAGTGCTTACAAAAATTTCTGCAAAGTACTAACCAATCCAGGGAAAACGTTCCAAAATATGGGTACAAGCAATCTGCTCCAGCTTTGAAGAATCTTTGAGAAAGGTCGCGTGGTGGAAAGTGGAAAGTGAAATATTTGTTTGAAAAGATTATCGTTATATCAACTACAATAAACATTTATTACCTCTACCCACCGGTAATTATTACAGGTAATACAGGTAAGTATTACCTGTACCCACAGGAACCCACACTCTGCTAATGTATGTTGCAGAAGGCAAGACCTTGGAAAGGTAACGATAAGGTACGATAAAGGTAAAGATAAGGTACAAGCCTTTATTGTAACCTGAATTCAAGGACCAGCGAACGCCTTGCTTTGCGAATGCGTCGTCAATTTCTAGTATTTGTGAAAACCGACATGCAGGTCTCCCGGTACCACAACCGGGCAGAGATTGCTCGTCTTTAGAGAGTATTGTATCGGATATCTCACGCAATGACAAGGTTTGGAAATAATGGCGAATATATTGATGTTATAAGGACAGCCTTAATAGAAACTTACCATTTTGTCCCACTGCAAATGTTGAAAAAAGTAAAAGGAGCTGGCTTAAAGTTCCTTACGTCATAAGTTCCAAAAAATATGCTAATTTATTTTTTACAATTGACGCATCCGCAAATTTCTCAATCCAAGCGGGATAACACACTTTCGCTCTCATCATTGACGTATATTTGCGAGTAAAAACGATTTACAGAGACTTCTGACGAATGTGTTTTAGTCATCATCATCATCATCATCTCCAGCCTAACTACGCCCATTGCAGGGCAAACGCCTCTCCCATTATTCTCCAATTATCCCGTTCCTGTGCCAACTGTGACCAATTTGTCCCTGCAAACTTCTTGATCTCATCTGCCCATCTAACTTTCTGTCGCTCCCTGCAACGCTTGCCTTCTCTAGGGATCCACTCTGTTACACTAATGACCCACGGTTATCTTCCCTTGGTATTACATGCCCGGCCCACGTCGATTTATTCTTAATTTATACTAGCATGTCTTTAACACGTGTGTGCTTCCTGACCCACTCCGCTCTCTTATTGCCCCTTGTTGTTACACACATCATTTTCCGCTCCATTGCCCGCTGAGTCATTCTGAATTTAACTTTAACCCTCTTAGTGAGCCTCCAGGTTTCTGCCCCGTAGGTGAGTACCGGTAAGATGCAGCTGTCATACACTTTCTTCTTCAGGGACAATGGTAGGCTGCTATTCATCATCTGAGAATATCTGCCGTATGTACTCCACCCCATTCTGATCCTTGTAATTATCTCTGCCTCATGGTGGGGATCCGGGGTCACAACTTGGCCTAAATTGATATATTCTGTTACCACTTCCACTGCCTCGCCCCCTATTCCAAACTGCTGTGCTGTCGCGAGGTTATTGATCATTACTTTAGTTTTCTGCATATTAATTTTCAGGCCCACGGATCTACCCTGTTCGTCCAGTGCGGAAAGCATGCTTTGCAATTCGTCCTCCGAGTTACTTAGCAAGGCAACGTCAGCAGCAAATCTGAGGTTGCTGAGGTGTTGTCTATTAACCCTTACTCCCACCTGTCCCCATTCCAATGTTCTGAATACTTCTTGTAAACATGCTGTGAATAACATTGGAGAGATTGTGTCTCCTTGTCTGACGCCCATCCTTATAGGTATTTTACTGCTATCCCTATGGAGGATGATGGTAGGTGTGGACCCATTGTAGATATACTCTAGTATTTTTGCATAGTGCTCATCGACCCCTGGTTCCGTATAGCCTGAAGTTCTGCTAAGATTTCGACCGAGTCCAATGTTTTCTCCTATTCTATGAAGGCTATATATAGGGATTCAGTGTACTCAGTGCACTTCTCTGTCACCTGATTGATCCTGTGAATATGGTCCATTGTTGAATACGCTTTACGGAACCCTGCTTGTTATTTACGTTGACTGAAATGTAAGGTTGCAAAAATTCTGTTAGCGATTACCTTGGTAAGTACATTGTAGACGATTGACAGTAAGCTGATCGGCCTGTAATGTTTCAAGTCCTTCATGTCCCGTTTCTTTTGGATTACGATGATGTTCGCATCCTTCCAAGATTCCGGTACACTTACGGTCATTAGACAATGATTATACAGGTTTGCCAGTTTTTCAAGTACAATTTCGCCACTATCCGTCAAGAGGTCTGCTGTTATCTGATCCTCACCAGGTGCTTTGCCCCCTTTTAGATCTTTCAGTTCGATTTGCGATCGTAAACCGAACAGGCGAGTGCGCCACTTCCTGAATGAGTTCAGCGAGTGCGGCAAAATGAAAGACCCATTGTTAGATGATTTTATTATTTGCAAAGATCATAGCATTGAAGAGACTATTATTTGCACACAGCACCGGAATTCTCTCTTTTCAAGAAATAGCCTGCGAAAAAGAGAGACACACCTTTTCCAGCGCTTCGCGCTAGAATTCTTCGGGGTTCAAGTAAAGTTGTATGCCTCTACCCCTCAAGGATTTTTTCTCCTTGGGCAAAAACGTCTAGGCACAAAGGCTTCACTTATCGAGCATCCTATCGCCCAAAGCGTGATGTCATCGGCATAGATCGTGAAACGTGAGCCTTCAATCCCATCCAGGAGTAGGGGAAGGTAAGCCGTGATGGTAATAAATAGCGTTGGCGACAAGACTCCACCTTGAGGTACTCCGACTAAGTTTGCTGTTGTGGGCCGAGTGCATGTGTCACCAACTCATACTCGATAGTGGTGGTCTCGCAGGAAGTCTTGCACAAAGGCGAGTGACTTTCCGTCCAGTCCTCTATTGCGTGTGCCTTGTATAACTGCCTCGTGAAGTACGGAGTGGAATGCTTTTTTAACTTCCGGTTACTTCATAGTGGGGCACCGATGAACACATTCTTCGCATTTTGGTAAATGGCTTGTTTGTTCCAAAGGTGACGTACGAGTGTACCTTCCATAAACTGGCAAAAAACAATGAGAGTTCATAGAATACTTTATTCGCAAAGCCCTGTGAGTTGTCTCTGGTTTTCCATTATTCGCAATGTTTTATATTCTCCACATTACCGCAAGGATGAACACCACTGAAGACAGAGCTGAAAGCTTGAAAGCTTCACAACTACTATGCCTCGAAAGCACTCAAGTCGGTAGTACCATTCTTCGTCAACTTGGCACTAGCTCCACGAGAATCCTCCGATCTACCAACTGCCTGAAACATAAAAATAAATAGCCATTGTTGATCACCGACCCGTACCCACAAACACAAGCACAGCACACCGACACGCCACCAACGAGTAGCAACGTACCCCTGAAAGAACTCCAGCGTACCAACGACGATGAAGGGTGCGGAGGATTTACACTGATGCAGCTCTTCAAAATGATCAGGCCGCCATAGCGTGGTACTGGGACCACCATACCAAAACTGAAGGAGACAAGGCTCCCCGTGGTTTCGCGTTGGTTAAGGAAGCGGAACTGAGCGGCCCACTACTAGCGACGGAAGCAGCGCACAGAATTAGCTCCACAAGCCCGATAATTGCCAAAAGCCTCTATCGCGACTGACGAACATCTTGCCCGCTCTCCAATCGTGTACACGTCCTTCTTTGGAGCTTCTGCCCGACGACTTGGAAGATGAAGGGTATGACCAAGAGTATGACTACGAGGAAGCTATAGTCAAAGCACGTGATGAGCGACGCGCAGCACGTAGACTTTGTTTACCCGAAGAGGATTACTTTGTTCATTCCGGTTATAATCGTGGGCAATGGTCAACTCTGACGCAGTTGGACAAACACTGCCACAACGCTGCACATCATGGGATGCTTTCGTTTACACTGCACCGACGGTATCTTCAAACAGTGTGGATCAACTCACAGCCCACAAGTGGCCGACCTTAATAATCTACTAATCAGGTCCCATGCTCACGTCGGTCCACAAACACTGTAGGAGTGGAGGGGAGTTTAGTGCAGTGAAGGGGTCTACATAACGCAGGAAGATGGTCTTCGACTCTCTTCTTGTATTTGTTCGAGGAGCCGCCCCATGGCACCCCATTTAGCCAGGACACTCGCTACCCTTCTAAACCCCTCCCCAAACATTCAAACACCCGATCTCAAGGCATGTAGTGTAATTGGGAATAATACCTACATATTACAATAACAAAACTACACTTACACACTGCATGCCTCGCCCCTCCCCAGGCTTCACGTTAGTAGAGATGGCCAAGGTTTTTTTCGTTAAAAGCTCACATTACAACAACCAATACGTGGCGATGCGTCAGCACAGCGATATGTTCTGGCTGCAACTCTGTTGTGATAACATGTTTTGTTGCTTTTGCATCATTACATTTTAAAATGGCCACTAATTATCCGGCATTATTATGCTTCTAGGCCAGTTTTCCTGCGCGATCTACTCCCCTAATTCATATGTAAGAAGAACCCATGGTCGCACCGAGAAACATGTAAACGCATTTCATTTCACATGTTGTCCAAAAATACCTTTATCAGATAACGTAATGTAGAGAACTCCTGACACATATTCATTCATACATATGCACAACTCTTTTTGTTTATCAACAAGCACTTTCGTTTTGTTGAAATCGCCCAACAAAATAAACGTTACCTAATTTTTGAAAGGTTGAAGAAATATTAAAAAAAGGAGGAAGCAAAAGAGTGGCCATGAGGAAGCCAGCTACTGGCAAATACACAATGTAGATACCCAAGAAACAAAAAGGGTAATATTATGCGCAACATGGATGAGATAACAGAAATAGTGGAATAAGTGTACTTGAACTAAGCTCTAGCTACCTACTCAAGGGCAGCCCTAATCTAACTTGGCCCAAAACAACCAAGAAAAGGGTGCCCTCCTATTTTCACATTTGCGTTAGACTTGTGATGTCATGTGGCAACCACACATATTTTCCCTTATTGCACTTCTAGTGATGGCAAGCCGAAATAAGATGACTTGGCCATACCATAATGTAATGATCAGCGCTTGTCTTTTGAATAGCCTGCAAATTAAGCACTGAGCAGAACGGAATAAAAGCTTGTCTCTTGCACCGGGATTATTGTCCATGCTTGAGGACCAGTCAATACCAATTCGATTCCTGACTGGCCGATTGCGATTCTAATTCGGTTAAAGTAGAATTTGCAAAGAATAAGGGTAACGTTCTACTTTTATTTTCTTTATATTGTGTATGCATTGTCGATGTAAACAATTGTAAATAAGCATTCGTGATAAAAACATTATTTTTCCGCAAAATTGTTGAAGAACAAAAATAATGATCTGCAGCACGACACTGAAATGGTTTCTTTACTACTCTCATTAACGGTACTTGTTCTTTCTACGTGAAATAAAAATATCTATGTAGTGTTTCTAAACTCACACGATTTGTCAAATCTATGATTCGAGGCAATCGTACAATCTTTTGAGTGTTTTGAATGTTGTAGGCACAGAAATGGCAGATTGCCTCTACCACACTGAGAGGTAGCGCACTTGATTAAATGCTTCCACGCAGTGGCACCGTTCTTCGCGTGCCAGTGTTTTCCTGTTAAAAGCAGAGCTTCGAATTTTTTATTAATGGAGCACAATATTTAAGCCCTAAAAACACATCCACATCCACGTGCAAATTTATTGATTGATTGTGGGGTTTAACGCACCGACGCAACGCAGGCAATGAGGCGCGCCGAAGTGGAGGGCTCCGGATTAATTTTGACCACCTGGGGATCTTTATCCTGCGCCGAAATCTCGTACACACGGGCGTTTTTGCTTTTCGCCTCCGTCAGAAAAACGGCCGCCGCGGCCGGGAATCGAACCGGCGACTTCGTGCTCAGCAGCGTAAAGCCTTAGCCACTGAGCCACCGCGGCGGGTTCCACGTGCAAGTTAGTGTTTTGGAGTCTCAAAGGCACAGAGCAGATCAGAAGGTGTTATTAAATATCAAAGCCGGTTTCTGAACAGTTAGGTGCTGAAATATCGTAGCTTTACAGTATGCAACCTGAAAGTCCAAAGTTCGAACTGCTCCGACACTGTCGTAACGCTACAATGGGAGAAATCTAAGCTTCAGAACGCGAGGAACGCAGATAATATTCTTATCACGGGAAGTGTTTTTAGGTGTATTTTGGTTAGGTTTCCTTTCATCTTGTGCGTTCTTGCGACCCAATATAGAGTCATTGCGTACCAAACGTCCTAGCCATAAAGTCTACCATCACGTATTTGTTCAGTAAAAATTGTGGGCCATCCTCGTATTTATTTATTTATTTTTTTATTTTAAATTTCTTACAGGCTCTGTTCAAGAAACTGAATTGAGTGACTGCGGGACTTAGGTGATTCGTTTTTTCAATGGCGGATAGAACTCTGCATTGATGGTGATATTAGGAGCAGCTGCCAAGCTACCGCTTTTTTCTGAAATATTTTTAACAGGCCCCTTTACAGGACATTGATTAAGGAGGGTAATTGGTGAAATGTTACAGATCACAGAAAATAATTTCAAGCGTTACAAAGCATATAGCAGCACAATGAATTTGTCACATGGCACACATTGGCCCCCAATGGCCCACAATGCTCCCTTAGAATATTTTTGTACAATTGAGTTTTTTTCTTTTTCTAAACCCTCGTTTATCTTCAAGGTAGAAAGCAAACTTACGCCTGAAAAAAATTAAAAAATATTTACACCATCTTCGAGTAGGGGAACCCCGAGTAGGATAAGCAGCCATGCGATCGATTCAAGAGCCCATTAGTTCTCAGTTCGTCGTTTTCGTTAAGTTGAGGTACGTAGCTACCTTTATATTTATCGTTTGGTTTGGATGGAAACTACCAAACTTTTCACTTACCGGAACTACGAAATGGGAAATTGCGTTGACCCCATGGCTGCTTCGCAAGCTACTTAGTGTTCCTCTACGGGAAGGTGGTGTAATTTTATTGGAGGGGGGGTGGGGTGTTACAGTGGAGATGCAATAGAAAGCAAAAGAGAGAGAGCCGTTGTACGTGGTATGGGTTTGTCTTCATTTTGGAATTATAATCATCATGTTCAACGTAGGCGACCTCGAGCTGTGGTTGGCGTTCCGCTTTGATTATGACCGCATAATGGCATGTGAACCGACGGACGCCGCTGCGGACGACGATGAAACGTCCTAGGCATAAGAAACGTGTTCGTCTCGTGCTGGTCGAGGAAGACACCGGCAAAACTGCCGCTCCAGGAGCCTTGAAAGGGGAAGCGTGCTCGTCTGGTGCCGGGCCAGGAAGGCACTGGCCACACTGTCGCTCCAGTAGCCCTTCCAGGGTAAAACACCACCGGGCGTTCAGCAAGCCAAGCAAGCACAGTGGGGGTGTGGACGCCGCATGATGGAGGGAGAGACGTAGCCCCGACCATTAGATGCTTCGCATCTAAAAAAATCACATTTTTTTAATCGGCGCTTTTTTTCCGTGGACATTATATTGAGGCCCTGGACTACTTTGTGGCGCATTTTTAAAATATTTAGGCTTTTTTGCTGCCTTTACACCATTCAGAATATAAACAATGTGGAGCATTTTCGAACTTTTTTTAGAAAATACATGAAAAAACTTTCAGCCAATGAACAAATTATTTTTGTAGTTCGTAAAGAACATAATGACACAAAAAAGAATAAATGTGTGACAAACGATTTGTCACATTTGTAAATATATTGTTTCTGTCCCAATGTTACCCTAAGCTGCGTGTTGTTTTGCTCGTAAAAAAATATAAAATTCCAGGCCCTGGGTAAAAAAATTATGGCAATTCAGTTCAGAACATTTGTTTTCAGAAAATTGTTTGTTTTAGCACAGAAAAGAAATTGAACTTTTTCACCGACTCTACTTCATCACGTAGTCCCAAAGAGCGTGTTCTTAGCACGGCATGCGTCTGCCTGCATAAAAGGCGCGTGATACAGCGTTATCCTTGCTGCCATGGCATTTGATAGCGTGAAAACAGGAAAATGAATAAATGGATAAATAGATAAATGATGATGTGAACATACCACGTCAATCTAGTGGTGGTGCACCCACTATTTTTTACTGAACAAATACGTGATAGTCAACTTTACTGCTGGGAAGTTTGGCATGCATTAACCCTATAGTGAACAAGTGATGCGTCTATATGCTCGCGTAAACTAATAACTCCTGCAAAATGCCCAAATATAAACCTCAGAGCACAAACTAAACATACAAAATGCATTCCACGATTGAAACACTCGTTCAAACACAATCCTATACAGGTCTCTAAAAACAACATAATACACACCGACACGATACTTCTATGGCTGGTATGCATGGCTTGACGAAGTAGATGTCTTCAGGCCCTCGATTTGGAATGATTTGCGCCATATACTTGACTCTACCTGCTTCCAATAATCATACTGTGATGAAGTGCCAGACGACCAGGAAGAAGAGGAGACTTAGCGGGCAGCTGGAAGGAGTGCGTGCAGGGAAAATCTAATTGGACCGGTGATCAGTGGATACCTGTGACGCGCTGGGCTGGAGAGCGCTGCCCGGTGATCGTGTTCGGGTGAGAACCTGGGTCGCAGCCGCTGCTGGGTCCGTGAGCCGTTCGCCACTGATCACCACAACCCGTGGGCTATCCGTACCTGGACCTGGTGACGCGCTGGGTGAGAGAGCGCAGGTCTCGATTCACGTGGAGGAGGGACCCTCCGCCCACACCCGCTCCTACGCCATCGAGCCGTGACTCATCGCCAAGTTCGACGATCTCTCCCCGTTGTCCGGTGAGTGGATACGACGTGGCCTAGAGTCGGTCATTGAGCCAGCCGCACCGTGACGTCCCCGTCGACCCCGCACGCGACGAGACTTCAACACCCACAGGGGCTGCGACAAAACCTCGTAGGACGTTGCTTTTCTTTATTGCGGACATTTTCCCAATAGTCTTTTTAACGCTTATATCTTTAGTCTCGCGTCCTTGATTCCGTGCCCTATCCTCCGCTTCTTCTTGCGTCATAATAAAGCAACGTTTACTCGCGCACGCACTGGCCACTGACTCATGACTTTCACGCCAATCCTGGGCCCATTCATTACACATACAGGCGATAGAAGCGGCCATTGGACGAGACGTAGACACCGTTCCTTAATATGCCAGATTTCCTTGAGGTCCTACTCTAACACAATTGTTCACACTAAATTAAAACCCTCCAAGCTACGCCTAGGTTCCTCCCCAAGCAGCTGGAAGCCGAACTGTTCCAACACGAGTGGGTGCCAGGATTATATTACGACTAGCTAAGGACATGTAGAATTGCGGTAAGAGAGCACCTTCAGCTTAAGTACAATGTCTTTGGCGTACTTGAAACATCTTGAAGGTCGGCGTAACGGCCGGGTAGCATACCCATACACGTGTAAGAAGAGGACTTCACTAAATATATAACTATTAACACGAAGAAAGTAATGGAGACAAATGAGGCATATTAGAAGAGCTCAGTAAGCATTTGTTTACTAAAGCTTTCTAATATTCTCCTTAAAATACGCACGTCACATTTGTAATGCGAATAAGTAGGCTGTATGTAAAAATTATTTGGTTTCTCTCAAAGAGAACCTTCGCATTATTTTTGGTATGCGGTTTGTGTTGTTTAGGATTCACTTTGCGCGGCATAAACCATAGGTGAATATTGAAATTCTTGAAGTTGCGCTTCCCAATTACAAGCGAATCATACCAACCAGAAGCAAATTTTTCCTGGAATTTATGTACTTCATCGATTACGAACAGTACTAGAGAAACAGCCGACTAACAGTGTGAGGATCCGTGTTGAACTTTCCCCTTGACGCGACAATTGAAGGAGTACTTCTAGCAGCATGTTTATGTTGCAGCGAAAATAAATTCAAGAACTCGCTCATGTAGGTTACCAGAGTAAAGCATAGGCCCGCAATCTTATGTTATGTGTTTGTATTTTATGAAAATTTTTGTTCCAGCATTTTCTTCTGTGTTCCCCTCAAAAACTTCGCCGGATGATTTGAATATTTTTTGTACACTTAATATATAGTTGTTTCGTACTTTCTATATTTGTGATAAAGTTCACTTCGCGGCACATACGAAGTTCAAATGCTTCACGTACAGTTTGGTGTGAGGCATATCGAAGACCTGCAGATAGCCTGTTTTTCTCCGGCTGTCCAGACCACTTACTATAGCAGAATGGCAGTGTAAGCCACACCTGTTTAAAATGCCACTCACGGGAACGAGTCGGATAACTTTTTCGAAAAACACAAAATGTTGTAATATGGAAGTTTGCTTTTGACCACTTGGTTTTACTGTGAGGATGAAACGTGCAGCTTGTTTTTTGAACTCAAAAAAAGTGATTATGTACACATCATTCACGACTCTGTTGCTAACTCTATATGTAGCCGAGAATACCTTTGTAATGCATTGAATCTCGGAAGGTACCGGAAAGCAATATGTGCTAAGAGAGCGTTACCAATTGTAGCAAAAAATATTTTACAAACACTTCAATGCTGAAAACCATTGTTGTAGCTTATTTGAGGGTAATGAGAAGAGAAAACCGAACCGAACGACGAATTTATATTTTATTCCAACTACACTTGTGCCTTTAAAATGGTAGTGTGTGCATTGTTGTGTATTTTTAATAGAGTGAAATTATGAACCAACACTGCAAAGTGCAATCACGCAAATATCTTGTTTCTTTGCACGCTGTTCATTTTCAGGACATAAATAATTTCTGGAACTAAGTTGGGTAATTTTAATCACACTTGTCTGCGACATTCGACATACATCTTGTTCAATTCGGGAATGAAGCAGTACCGCTCTGCTTAGTGCAATGACTGCGGTTGAAACATTCGGTCAGCGATTTTTGAAGACGTATTTCGGTATGATTGGGACAGGGGAGAATATTTTATAATATCATACGGACAAGAACACTCACAAATTTTAGTCCCTGAAAGGAGTACATCATAATTTTTAGCGAGGCCCATATTTCGGTAAACAAACTACATATATTCCCTAAAATTCCATACCATTGTTTCCCCTACACACAGAAAATGTTTTAGCACTTTTTGTTTTGTCTAAAAAATGTGTCTCTTTTAAATATTTCTGGAACGTTGAGAAACAAACTATTCCAGTTTGGAAATGATTGAAGACATCGCGCGCGACAATTTCAGAGGATATATCCATTTAAAAATGGCGCCAGTTCAAGTTGCCCTTTATTAGTGGGTGAACATTAAAGAAAACTTGTAATAAAGTGTTTTATCGAGCATAATTCAGTTTAAGAGGCTGCCGGAGATGCTTGTGTGGGTATGAACCTAAACGTTGTAAGAGTTTTATATTGCTATAGAATATTTCACCTTCTGAATAATATACAACTGAATCTGTTACATCGATGTAAGTACGATGAAGAAATGCAATGTTATAGAGAAAATAGTTACTGCAATGTAGCCTAGAAATTAAACTTCAAAAAGTAACCCAATGAGATTGATCAGGAGAAGCTCGTAACCACTGAAAAAAGTATGGCCGGAACTATGGGTTTTAACAGGAGCAATTGCGTGTTGTGACATGTGTATGGCCGCACACTTATTTGAATTTAGGATGCAAGCCTAGTGACCCAGTAGGGAAATGAGCGGCAAAATATTTTCTGAAGACATTCCCTAGGCGATGTGTTCGGTATACACAAAAAACATCATGGCCAATTTCTAACGCTGCGGAACTTCCCTGCGATCAGCCAGCTATGGTTTACAGAAAAGCTCCACGCCACGTGCAAGGCTACCAACCATCGTTGCAACGAGTTACGTGAAAACCAGCTGTTGAGAAATTTAAGTTGTATGGCGAGACCGTCAAAACACGCGTTCTTCACAACTTCAAAAACATTCTGTTTGGGCTTTTTCCAAGACCAACAGTGTTTCCACACATTTTGAGCACTGTGCTACTACTTGTGTTCTACACCTGCTCCTGTACCTCCGCGAGGTCATCGTAGTAACGTGATGCTCGGATGAATGGAATATATTGTTTAAAGATATAGGAAGAAAACAAAGTAAAAATACCGAGAAAACTGCTAGACATCAAGCGGTACGCACAGTTTTGCCGTGTATTTTTTCGGCCCCGTAATATAGCGGTATTACAATCCCCTAATGAAAATTACCAGTATAGCCCCGATATCTGTACCTAATTGAGATTGCAATGTGTACTGGATGCCTTCCAAATATTGGTACTAATACTGAACACGTAGGAGTGCCGGTTTGCATTCGAACAACTAAATATTTTTGCCCACGTTGTCGACGCCGAAAAAATACTGCCTGTCGTGGCGAATACACCTATTTGCAACTTCTCTCTTTGAATGTTATCAAAATGTGCAAACATCAAGCTGCAAAAACGACTGCGAACAGACAACCTTCGTTGCGTCACCATGTTCGCACGCAATGAAGAGGTCCTTACGTGCTTTAGATAAAACACCCTGTACTACCAAACTTATGGTCGCCAGGAAGCATTCGCGATACCAAACAACACCTGCAAGGCCCCTCTCTGCTCGCGCAAAAAAAAAACCATAAAAATATGTTAAGCCGATGGCATCGGTGTGGGTTTGGCTTCTATCTTTCTTTAGAAGCATACTGGTGTAAAAACCCCCAATGCCAGTCCGTGCTTTGACACGACGAGTTTCTTATGAGGAACTGTGAATGTAGCGCGACAAGGGAATCTTTAGGACTTACAAGCGTGCTAGACTGCTCGGGCACTGTTTGTGCTAAGAACCTCTCCCAACGACTGCTGCCAGCGCTGCTCAAAACATAACCTTGGGCTGCTAAATCAGTCGCCCTAAACCTTCACTCTAGTACGCAACCTTAAAGTGCAAAATACTGTTTAAGGTGACCCTAAAGTCACCTCATTTAAACGTATCTAGCAGCCTTCCGACCAAGCCTATCAAACCAAAACAAGACCCTACACAAAACCATAAAACACAATACTCAATCACATCTTCACGTGGCTAGTCGATCTGCTGTTCTTTTTGATCTCTTGAGTTTGACCGCTTCCCACAAACCAAGACCTACATACGTAGATGCCTAGACACTTAACCTCCCCTAAAATTATTATTAAGGAAGAGCAAACCTGAATACTTTTGCTGGAACATTTAAAGTTTCTGACACATTAGCAGACTAGCCACACCTTGACTGGGCCACCATGGTGGAACAAACACTGTAGGCGCGGAAAGAATTCCTATAAAAAGGCATTGGGTATTCTTCTGCGGTAGCTCACTTCTTATATTTCATATATTTTAAAAGAGAAAAGTCTCTAAGAAAGCGTGCGAATACGGAAGGAAAACGAGGGAGTTTGCGCGACTTAGTATTATTTAGTGCTGCTTGCTTACGCACGAGCAAGGTACGGACCCCTACATGTAAACTGTTAACATGTAAAAATAGACTCACACAGCCTAATAATGTTTATTACAGCTTAAGGACCTTTAAACGCATTTGTGCAACACTTCCAACTAGTGCCCACCTCTGTGCACTACACAAACACTTTTGTAAAACATAACTCTCCCAGAAAGAATCCCTTAATTGACAACAAGCCCAAGCATTTTATAAGTAGGACATTCGGCTGCATGAGTTGACGGGTGTGCTGCTGAGTGCGTGCATTCCTTCAGTTTCGGGTGTCGACACTACATAGTGCGTGATAGGACACCTCCATGCAGATGCATTTGAAAACCCGCTTCACCTAAAAAAAGGATGTTTTGGTGGTGGATTCTGAAGTGTTAAAAGTAGGCCATAGTATAGCTTTTTCTAAGAAGAGAAAACGGGAATTGTTCACTGAAAGTTATCAACCAATCGCAATGACAAGCTTCCTCTGAAGCTTCACGAGAAGACCATAAACAAATAACTATGTACCTTCTTTTAAAACAATGCCCACTCGAGAGTGGCCAGTGTTGCTTTAGGACTCGTAGATTTACAAAAGATGAAATTCTTGTGCACAAATTATCCATCAAGGAGGAATTTCTGCTTAAGTTGTAATGATTGATTGTACGTTTTGACAACAAATAAGCCTACGGCACAACACTGCTTTGGCGATAGGGCTTCTTCAGGTAACTTAACTCTTTTGGCATATATAATATGGTGTTAAACCCGGTTTTGCTTAATTCTCCCCGAATCATGTGTAAGACTATGGTGGGCCTCAGTACGACATTTTCGGCTGCACATGGTTTGGTGTTCAGTTGAATTCGCTTTGAAACAAACTGTCACCTTCCAGTTTATTTTCATTCTATGTGCACGACTAACAATTATCTATATCAGAATCTAACCCGCCATTCCGCATGTCAACTAATTTGTTGGCTTTAAATATGGGAACGGCTTTATTTTATTCCATTAGTTCCTATTGTAAATATACCTGGACCGCTTTGTGATTTCAAAATCTTATATATGCTTAAATATTTTCTTATGTAACTCCTTCCCGATAAATCCTTATCACAGCTTCTTTATATTATGTGATTCATAGTGCTTACTAATGGGAAAAAAACCAAGTGCCCGCACAGATCTTCGTCCCTGCGCTTCTGTGTGTCTTTGCCAAAGAAATAAAACTGCACTCCGCACGTATCCAACATTAATGATTGCCAAAACATAAATATGAATAGAAGTTTCACTGCACAGGCTTGCAGCAGGCTCGATTGAACGGACATAAAACTACACATAACCAAAGAATGCGGGGAGATATGGAATACCGACGGGCGAAACAGACACACTCAAGTGGCCTCGGCTATGTTACGCTTAGGCCGAATACAGGCAATAAACGCCTACCTTCTCACTGGGTCTCCAAGTCCACTATGTAGCAGGTGTGGGTAGCGCCACTTCATAACTGACATTCACATTTATTGCATGGCGCTTGACCCTGGAAGACTCAAGCCCCTCCCACTACAGGCAACCAACTCTACTACCTTATCACACTTTCAGATGAAGACGCAATTTTTCCTCAGTGCGTAAAAAAAAATCTCATTTTTTAATTTTCATTCATAGCGAGCATAATGACTACCTGGCTTGTTGCACCAGCAATCCGCATATTAACCTCGCCTTCTACACCAGCCGTACTCAGTTTGTTTGTTTTATTTCTTGCTAATCAGATTTGGTTTCTACCAATTCATTGCTTTTATGTAATTGCACAATTGCCAATGCAAGCACCAGCTTTCGCACCATTAAGAGTAAACCACGAATACAAAAAGCCAGCTCGTGGCTTGGGAAACCTACCAAAACAGGGGGCCTGGGTACAGCACTCATACCGCCACCTACCGGAGGAATAGTGGTCTCACAATGACATTGGCGGTGGTGTGTGCGAAACCCAAGCTGACCCATGTTGGTGGTGTTGTTTATAGGGCTTTTTATTTGTAATTGGCACTGCGTCACCTACCCAGGTACGCGAGCGGAGTTTGAATAATGGACAGCCCTACCGGAGGGTTGAGAGCACTTCTGGGTGCGCGGTATAGGTCAGTAGGTTGGGGGCCGTCGGTGGGTACGTACGGCTGATGGAGTTTTGACGCTGTTCGGCAAGCCTTTCCTTCACTACGACCGCAATATTTGTCATTTCAGCACTCTGACGGCCTCCTACTGCTGAAGAAGGGGTAACGCACTACAGCACTTGCCAGGTCAGGCGTGTCCAAGGCCTCACACTAGAAGGCCTGTTAGGATAACGGTGTATCTATAGTAACGTCAGCATTCCGCGTGCCGAGATAGCCTGTGGATGAACGTCAACGTGGCGGGCTTATTGGTCGGGCAATCGGGGTAACCTATTCAATATTCTGCAATATTTACCTCGCTTCAGTTTAAAATACGGCAATGCTAGCGGCCCGCTGTCATGTTAAGGCCTTCGCTTACCTTTTATTTTTGTTTCTCAGACCACAGCGGGGGATTGTAGCGCCGGCGGTGCATCGGCACTGCATGATCACTTGGCGCCCCAGAACTCCGTGTTCTTGCTTATCCGGATGGTAATACGGCAGCTTGAGAGAGTACTCAAGCAAGTGAGGTAATACGGAATGTTTTGGTATTGTGTTATATCATTCTGAATCTGCGGATTTGGACATTGAGGCAAGAAAAAAATTATCAGCATCAGTCTTGCTCACTTTTGTATGATCCCGCATTCCTGGACCAGTTCTTGTGAGAAACAGGACCATTTTTAATGTAGGCAAAATGAATTATAAGTCATTAGGCTTACAAATGGACGGCAGGCGAAACGTTATAATTGTGTAAATGTTTCGTCTTTAAAATGTTGCCATTTTTGAGGCCATGGATTCAGGGCACTGAAGCTGGAAAGATGGTATATTTGTGTAACAGCTTAAGCTAGTACAGGAACCTACCATGCTTTCGCATTTTAGCTGCTTGTTTCTCCCGCCCTTCCCTGGAAGGTGATTCTTCACAAATCGAAGGCTGATCACAACGGAGCGGGGAGCGGTTACTTCGGCATGCGGAACCGGCTGCAAACATCGGCTGCAAAACTCATCAGACCAGTGTTTCCACTCCCCATTTCATTCCTTTTGCGTGCGACATTTTCTTTCTGTGGAACAATGAAGACAGAACCTTAGTGGACAATTCGCCTTTTGATATGGAGTGCGAATGCCGAGTAGCAACGGACGTAGATGCATCATCCGCCTCGTACAAGACGCCAGGTGAGGAGAGAACTTCCCACCGGTGCATGGCCCTACATTCATCGCCCACGTGTTCTCTACGGGCAGGTGAGCCAGCCGAGGGTGCCGTACGAGAGTGCACTGCTGCATCCTAATTGACGCCTGGGTCACCAGTGCAGCGCTGTCCGCGTGTAAAAAAGGCTCAAAGTACTCAGCCACTTCTGGGAACTTCAGCGGCCAATGGTGGCCACTTCACCGCAGCCACTGATTGGAGGCAGTGGCCAACATCACCATTGCCTCCGATAGCCAGATGCGACCGAGATCGCATATGCAACAGCCGCCATTCTAGAGAGCTGCGATTCAATTGTAACCCAGGACGTTGCATCGTCCTTGCGCACGGACATGGCATTCTAGCTCACCACCTTAAACTTTCTGACGCAACGAGTGGACCTGCAGTTTAATGGTTGCCGCTTTTGCTGCAACTAATATTTTTCTGCAATTTGATGGTACGTCTCACGCCTCAATGGTACGTCTCACGTCTCAAGAAAGGCACTTCGCATAACTCAGCTGTTCAAGATGAACGTAGAATCTTGAGACTGATAACCCGTCTTATCGGTTGGTTTGTTTTGCCATCGGTAGTCAGCGGAAAGCCTAGGAGTGCCGTTATTTTTCATGATAAGCATAAGTTAGCCCGAATGGGTGCTATGTCATCGTTACAAAGCGTCTTCGGCGAGCATGTTAAAAATTGTTTTTATATATTCATTTTGATGTGATGGCACACGGAATGGTAAAAGTGGGATTAATAAGGTGATATTTTAAATGGTACTTTGTGGCTTTTATACCAGCATGTGGAATGACGTTTGGTTTCCGAAAAAGTATCTGTAATATATCGTAAAACATAAACTTTTTGTGTTTATCTTCAGGTAGCAACATCTCCTCATCGAATTCACAACAGGTTTAAGCATGGTCGTATTCACGTGGGAGGTTGCTGACAAATAAACACAGAACTTCACTTTTTTATGTCTTCGAGAAACGTGGCATTTGAGCTTTCCCAAATGCGTAAACTTCACAGCGATGATTGAAATAAAATGTGCATTTTTTGCTTCTTTCGCGTTCGCTACATCAAGCGAACAAAGCAACATCCAAGAAGTTAGATGGGGTCGCTCTAGAGGGTGGAGTCTCAGTCAGGGGCAGCATCGTAGCAGTTCTCGACGCTAGTATGATATTTTCGGGGAGGTCTTCCCTATTCAACCATACTGAGAATGCCAATTTTTTTGGGCCTATTTATATTATTTTGGCATGGTTCGGAGATAACCGAATCTCTCAAGCGGAAATACAGCGTATTAGCATCGTCGTAGCTGAAGTACCTGAATTAACAGAAAAAGGTTGGGGGAGGAGTTTCGCAGTGTATTTAAAGCAGGAGTGTATTTGTCGATTCAATGGAGAACCGCAACATATATGTTTTATTTGTATTCACAACATAGCCTCCGCTTTTTTTTTCATTTGAACTGTCCCGACCAGCCGTAACTTATTTTGCCTCGGCGTGAACAACCCGATTATAACTCAACTGTCGGTTTCTGTCCAGGTTAGTGCAGGGGGATAATTATCGATGGATAGCCGTACGTCAAACGTAGTGGTCTTAGAGTTAGTGCGGCGTCCGAACAGATTAGCACTGCCGAATCGCGTTTCTGTACAAAATTCATAAGCAATTCAGATGTACAAAAATTCATAAACAACAGAACCCAAGAGCTGAAAAGGTCACGACAAGCGCTTATTGCCTTGTACTGCCTTAGTGTACACCTTTCAGCTATTGTGTGATAAATGTTGCATTAACTATTTTCTGTGGAATGGCTTAAAAAGAACCACGTAGGAGTGCAGGGGGTAACGAGAAGGGGCACTTAGCATTCATTTCTCCTGAGCCCACTTGCACTCCGCAGTGTCCTAGTTTACAAGATTTTGGAAGTGCATAACAATCCCGACGAGAAATGTCTAAAGCATTTCGCAATGGCGTCTAACCAAAGGGTAAAGCCAGCACTCTTACGAAAGCTTTTTCAAGCTAAGCAGTGCGTTTATATAAAACACGTCGACCGTAACTTCTTTACACGGCAATTGCCAACTTCATGGGTAGCATGAAAAGGCACTTAATAAATGCAGTTTTGTTTTACTTCTGCAATAACATACTTAAGAAGAAAAACGGACAAAAACTACGTCCGCAGATTTCCAATATTTGATGCATTTTCAGTGGACAGGCCCTGGACAAGCTTTGGGAATTGTGTGAGCGTGTGATGGACCAATTGAGGTTGATAATAGTTATTCAGAAATGTCAGTTTATATATCCTCCTAATTAACATGGGTGTTCTCGTTTGTGTAATTTTCTGCATCAGCTTGCTTCGCACTTATGATGGTCAGAGTTAAGTGAATAGCTCGTACATCTGGACGATATTTTGTTGTATAGTGACTCTTCCGTGGAATTTCTGCAGCGGTATGCTGGCCCGAACTGTTGGGAAGTGAAGAGATGTGGCTCTTTTTTCCGAACTCCCTAAATATTGGGTTTCTGGTGGCTTTTATGGCAGCTGCCATGACTTTGAGAAATGGGTTTATATCACAGGTTTATTTTATGAATGATAAGAGTGGTGTACGCCACTTTTGGTCCTATAGGTATCCTAGTTGACATCTTTGCAAAGTCTTTTAACATTGTCGGAATGTTGTCCGAATAAAACATGATGGCCAGTTTTGTAGGGCCTAAAAGGAATCCAGGTTTCGATCAGCTGAGAAGTATTCTTCGGTGCAAAAATAAACAACTTCAAACAATATTCGCATGAAGATGCCCTCTGGTGGCAAGGCACCAGCGTTTCTGATGTGGTGTACGTTGTGCCCGCTATGTTCAGCGAGTAATATATTTAGTTATCCAGTTTATGTCCTGAAGAGAAGAATAGTGTTCGTTTACCTACGGGAACCTTCGCACATTGCCTGGTATTTTTTTTCGTTTATTTAATGTATTGTTAGGAAAAGCATTTTTCTAACAGGGTAGTTATGTTGATTACTAGTATTTAAAGCTCCCCACATTATAATGAAGAACACAAAGCACGGGAGTAAAAACAATCAAAGCAAGCTGGACAGAAGTTTGGGAAATTTTGTGAAACGACTCTATGCTCAGGGCTAGTGAAGCCTAGACTAAAACGTTTACAAATGATATGTATTAAGCATACGGAACGTACGAAGACTAGACAAATATTTATTTGCGTAAGAATATACACGTGAAGAAATCTCATATTCATATGTATGGACCCGTTTGAAAGTCGCGCTGAGCCCATTATGGTAACTCGTCTTGAAGCGATGGTTGAGCAAGGATCTTTTAAATGCTCCTTTTATATTTCCGCGAATCATGCATTGGTTTTGTTTATTTGTATTTTGGTTTTACCGCTAGGCTGCGCCGGTCTGTGTTATCTCTGTGCCAAGGGAATCACGCGTTGCATATTTCTGTTCCGCATGTGTTATCTGTTCTGATAGGGAGAGCATTGAGATGTAACGTGAACATCCCAGAACAATCTTCTTGGATCTACAATGTTCTATATATGAATCGACGGTTCGAAAACCACGCGCGCCGAAAGATAAAAACCTGCAGAGCAGACTCCGGGGTATTCGGTACGACGACACTCGCCTGCTCAAGTCTCTTTGTTGACCGCTGCTTCACCGTCTCTGTATTCTTTAGAGTTGTTTGGGGAGCACGAGTTGGCTCCAATAAAGTTGCTTTCTTCGGCAAGACAATTGCGTCGTCCTTGGCTTCGTGACACCTGGTGGAAGAGCTGGGTAGATGCACCCTAAGCCCTCGTCAAGCCAACAAGCAAGCCCGACTCGCGTCAGCCTCTGACAGCATGGTCTCCAGCCACCGTTTGGACTGCTTCCTGAAAAAGTGAAAAAAAGAAGATGTCGTGAAAACCGCTCTGACCAACGCAAGGACCATGGCCATCGCTCCCAGTCCTGCCCTCGTTGTTCAGCAACTAAGGGAGCCCGCAGCAATCCATGGGTCACCTTCGGAGGACCCCGAAGACTGGTTGGAGCAAGTCGAACGTGCCAGAGTGTTCAATCAATGGAACGACGCGGAGACACTGAGCCAAGTATTCTTCCACCTGGAGGACTAAGAAAGGATGTGGTTCGAAAACCATAAGAGCTTCATAGAGTCTTGAAATGAGTTCCGTACGCAATTTTTAACGACGTTCACCACGGTTGTGCGGAAAGAGCGGGCCGACGTCTTGCTGCATACGCGGGCAGAACACCATACCTAAAGGGTTGTTGTCTTCGTCGAAGAGATGAAGAGACTCTTCAGGCGTGCTGAACCTTGCACGGCGGAAGAAAACCAGTTACGCTTCCTAATGCACGATGCGAAGGAGGAATTGTTTGCTGGACTTGTCCGCAACCCGCCCAAAAGCGTCGCGCAGTTTGTGACCGAAACCAGCACCATTGAGAAAGCTCTTGAAATGCTTACTAAGCAGCATGACCGCATCTTTGTTGGAGCGGCCAATGCAAACTACGTCGACAGCATGCGGATTCCGGCCGGCAGCCTACGTGAGACAATCCGCACAATAGTGAGGGAGGAGCTGCGGAAACTTCTCCTCACGCCCCCGCAGCCGCAATTTGCTTCCCTTACCGATGTTATGAGGAAAGAAGTGCTGCAAGCGCTGCTAACCTCAATGACGTCAGAAGCACCCCGCAAGCCGCAAGCCATATCCTACGCGGCTGCTGTTCGCCGGCCTCGACCACCTGCGCCCTACCGCCATGAGGCTCCGTGCCGTCGCCCCTGTCGCCGGTCCGACCACCTGCGGTGCAAACCCCCGCCCCAAAAAAGACCGAGGTGTGGCGAACGCCGGATAATCGGATAACCGCTGTGCTACCACTGCGGAGAGGCCGACCACATCTACCGTCGCTGCCCCTACAAGAGGCTCGGTTTGCGAGGCTTCTCCGTCGACGCACTACGCCCCCGACCTGGCCAGCGCCCTACTGAGATCGAATATTACCTGTCCAACACCAACCGAGGACCAGCCCTATTCAACCATTCACCGTCGCCCTACCCGTACCAGTCGCCAAACTTCCACAGTTCTGCTGACTTCTAACGTAGAATGTCCCCCAGCTCACGTAGGGAAACTAAAAGCACCAACTTCTGTAGGTAAATTTGCACGGCAGCGGAAAAATAAAAACCCTCAAAGGGCGCTACGAGTCGCCGAAGACCATTATTCACGACATGCCCACAGCCCCACGACACTATCCAACCCGGACGTGATTCCCGAACCAAAGACAACACAAACCAACGCATACCCGAAATGATGGAGCCTGCCGCTGAGATGACGACGCATAGTGCCCGGCCGTCAACAAGCGCAAGCCAGGACACGACGCTCCGACGCACCCGAAACTCGAAGAACGCGGCGTCCGACGTCCAGTTGTCCACCGACGGCCTTGACGTAGTCGCCCTCATCGACACCGGAGCCGACTACTCAGTATAATGCGGGTCATTTGCGTCCAAGCTGAAGATGGTAACGACAAGATGGGATGGTCCGCACATACGCACACCAGGAGCTCATCTCCTGACGCCAAGTGGAACGTGCAAATCGCGCGTCACCATAGATGGCACAACATACCCTGCGGCGTTTGTCATCTTGCCTAACTGCTACAGCGACGTAATTCTTGGAATTGACTTTTTGACGGACAACGGTGCAATAATTGATCTGCAAACAAGGTCGGTAACCTTTCACTCCGATCACTCCACGACGCCAGTACCGAACTCCGAACACCTTGTTCCTGTAAGGATCGCCGACGATCACGTCACCCTGCCACTCCGCGCAAGCTTGATGATGACTGTCTATTGTCAGGATGCTGCTCCTGACATCGACACTATCGTAGAGAGTGAACAAAGATTGCTTCTCGACCGCGGTGTATCCATCGCAAGAGCCATTGCGCGCTTTAAGCAACACAAATCCCACGTTTTGGTCACTAATTTCACAGAGGAGTACCAGCATTTAAAGAAGGGCGCAGCAATTGCGTCCCTCGAAGAAACGTAAGAAATAAGTCAACTGATCGCGGTCGCAGACTTTGAAAGCGCACGCGCAGACGCTTTCCAGCTGCCTCAACCTTTCAACATGAACCCAGCGCTGCCACAAGAAAACCGGGACAAATAATTGAATTTGCTGCGTTGCTACAGCGAGTGTTTTTCTTCAAACTCAAATTTGCCTCAGACACACCTAGCGAAGCACCGAATTATAACCGAAGATGGATCCCGACCTACCCGACAGTCACCGTAGCGCGTCTATTCACACGAGCGGGAAGCCATCCGGAAACAAGTAGAAGACAGGCTGAGCGACGACATTATACAGCCATCGAAAAGCCCCTGTACTGCTCCGGTCGTACTCGTGAAAAAAAAAAGAAAGCCCGACATGCCCCCGCGGGAGGGGCATGAGTAAATGCAGAGCATCAGCGGCGTTACGCGCGTGGCGGTGGCGATGGGTGTCGTAATGGTGGTGGTAGGGGTGTTGTACAGCCGCGTACTTACAGCTAAAGTACGTACAGCCGCACGTACTTCTTGCCGTCCAGAACGTCCACGGTCTCGCTTTGGAACGGGACGTACCGCAAGACTTGCTCGTGCATGTACGAGTCGACGTCGCAGGCGGGGCTGTAGTTGCGGTAGCGTGTTACGACGGGTCTCTCGTGCGGCCCGTAGTGGGTGCCGCCGCGCGTAGTAGGTCCAAGAAGTCGCGCTTGAACCACGCGTCAGGGTGCAGAAAATCTCAGTAACGTGCCTGCGCGGCCCCCTGACGCGCGCGGGCGGCCTCCGGTGCGGCCTGTCATCGACGACGCTTGCTCGTGGCTTCCCGTTCTCCTGCCGCCGGAATTGCGGCTCGACGATGACGCTTCGAAGCCGTGTCGCGCTCGCAAAACAAAGGATCCGCGGCCCGACCCTGACGAGCCGCTGCCGCCACTCGTTCGCGACGCTCAGGTTCCGCGGCTAAACGTAAACGTTGCGCAGACACGTCTCGTTGACCGATCGTAGGGTCCGCGGCCTGGCGTTGACGCTTCGCCTCGGCTTCTCGTGCACATAGGTCGGCGTCGGAAGCGCGCTTACGCCGCTTGCGCTCGGCGTCGGCAGCCCGCCGCCTCGCCGCCTTGTCTTCCGCCGACGATGCCGTTGATGCCGTTGATCCCGAAGATGAAGATGACGATGGCACGATGTCTTCAACTGGTTCCGCGACGCTGAAGTTGGAGTGCGTCGCAGTACTAGTGTAAGGTCTTGCTTCCATCGCTTAGCAACTGCGACAACCGCGACGAGAAGAGAGCGAAGCAGAACTGGAGTGCGGCTGACGCGCCGACAACCGGGTTTATATTCCCAACGGACGCAGTAGAGGGAGAGACGACGGAGAGCGCGCTATCCACCGTCACGCCACGACGCGCCCGCACCTGCTGTTGTTACGGTGCTTGCAACGCCGGAGCGCGCGCTGCACCTGTTGTTGCAAGCGTGTTGAGGGCGGAGAGGAGTGGGGGAGAGGGCGCAGCGGCCGTGGTGTGGAGGCCGAGTTACGGACGCATAACATCGTGAGTTAATGAAATGTTCTGCATTTAAAAACGATTCGTTTATTACCAATAATAAATAGGCAACATGGCCTACAGGACAGTGTTTAAGAATTGTTGGTTAACCACATAATATTGTCACGAAGCCAAGGACGACGCAGTTGCCTTGGAGAAGAAAGCAAGTTTATTGGAGCGAACTTGAGCTCCCCTAAAAACTCAAAAGAATAGAGAGGCGGCGAAGCAGTGGTCAACAAAGTGACTTGCGCAAGCGAGTGTCGTCGAACCGAATACCCCGGCATATGCTCTGAAGGCTTTTTATCGTTCGGCGCGCGTGGTTCTCAAACCGTCGATTCACGTCTAGAACATTGTATACCCAAGAAGATTATTTTGGGATTTTAACGTTAGATCCGAATGCTCTCCCTATCAGAACAGATAACACATCCGGCACAGAAAGAAAGAATGGTACACGCGCTTCCCTTGGCACAGAAATGACACAGACCGGCGCAGCCGAGCGGTAAAAGCTAAACACAAATAAACAAACCCGATGCATGGTTCGCGGCTAAGAGTGCATCGACCCGATGCTAACATAAGCGACAGTCCAAACAAATAAAAATTGGGCCCATCTCCCCGCGAGGGGGACTCGTGTAAATGCGTCGCATAGGGGGTGGGTGTATTGCGTTAACGTTTAGTGTTTGATGAGTTGGTGGTAGTGAATGCGTTGTATCAGCAGCTTCTTGACCTAGTTTGAATGAGTCAAGGATAAAAGGCGCATTCGTAGCCTTTCATTCTGTGTCGGTTTTGTGGCGCAGTGGGAAGAGCACCATGTACCTCGCGTTCCGCCCACAGGTAATGAATGCGTTGTATCAGCAGCTTCTTGACGTACTTTGAATAAGTCAAGGATATAAGGCGCGTTCGTAGTCCTCCATTCTGTGTCGGCTTTGTGGCGCAGTGGGTAGACCACCATGTACCTTGCGGTCCGCCCGCAGGGTCGTGGGATCGAAACCAGGCACCGGTAATTATTATTTTTTTAGATAGTGTAGGGGGAGGGGTGCAGACTACGACGGACAGCTAGAACGGGTGACATCCTGAGGTAAAGAAATGCTCTGCATTTAAAAGACTGCACACTGAGGTTCTGTTTTTACTACCCGCGATTGAATAAGATCACCAAAAAGGACGTGTACCCCCTGCAACGAATACACGACGCCCTCGACCACCAATGCCACGCGAAGTACTTCTCGTCGATTGATGTGGAGACAGGCTATTGGAAAATTGAAGTGGACGAGAGAGATCGAGGGAAGACTGCATTCTTAACCCCGGATGGCCTATACGAGTTCAAGGCGATGTCGTTTGGGCTATGCACGGCGTCAGCAACGTTTAAACGAGTCATGGACACGCTGCTAGCTATCGTGAAGTGGCATAGCCTCCTCCTATTCCTCGACGATTTTGTGGTATTTTCCCGTACTTTCGACGAACACCTTGCAAGGTTACAGTCTGTACTCGAGGCCATCCGTACGTCGCTGTTAACTCTGAAGCCTGAAAAGTGGCGCTTCACGTACGAGGAACTCAAGTTTTTGGGCCATGTCGTCAACGCCGCGGGACTTAGGCCTGACTGGGCGAAAACTTCAACCATAGCAAAGTACCCAAGAACAAAAGATAAGATTTGCGTACAAAGATTTCTCGGACTGTGCGCATACTACCGGCGCTTCGTCGCAAACTTTGCCTGAATTGCAAAGCCACTCCCGCACTTGACGAACAATAGCACCCCTTTCAGCTGGGAAAAGGCCCAAGAAAAAGCATTCTGCGAGTTGCAACAATGCCTGCAAAGCCCACCCGTGCTCCCGCATTTCGACGAAAACGCCGAAACGGAACTGCACACGGACCCCAGGGATATAGGCATGGGTGCTATACTCGTCCAAAAGCAAAGCGGTTGCGAAAAAGTAATCGCCTATGCCAGCCGCGGTCTGTTCAAGGAAGAAAAAACTACTCAGCTTCTGCGAAAGAATGCCTGGCGAATATACGGGCCATTTCGAAAATCCGCCCGTACTTGTAAGGAAGACCCTTTAAGGTTGTGACAGACCACCATGCCCTGTTTTGGCTCGCTAATTTCAAGGAGCCCTCTGGTCGTCTGGGTAGGTGGAGCTTGCGCCTGCAAGAATTCAACGTTACAGTAGTTTATAAATCCGGGAGGAAACACTTCGACGCAGACGGCCTGTCCCGCGCCCCTGCCGACCCACCCCCAACACATTCCGACGAAGCCAGCGCATTCTTCGGAGTCATGATGGAAAGCGACCTAGCCACCTAGCAGCGTGCCAACCCCGAGTTAGGCGTAATGATCGACTACCTAGAAGGACGCAACTTCGCCGTGCCTAGGGCCTTCAAACGAAACTTACCAAAACCTGTTGCTGAGCTAGTTAATACATATTTTAAGAAAGCAGAAACGTGGCATAAACTAGACGTGGACGAAGGATACGAGGTAAGACATATAGAGCGCCTCGTTTCCTTATCTCGTTTTACTTGTCTTACCTCGTTTCCTTCGTCCACGTCGAGTTGGCGCCACGTTTTCTACTCCATTAAATTAAAGGGACTTTCCAGTATTCAGCGTTAAAAACTTCGCCCTTGTGAAGAAGAATTTCAGCCCCAGAACCAGGACGAATTAACCTTGTTGTCATTCCTACAGATGTCCGTGACGACATTTTGGAAGCATGGTACCACGACCCGTCTTCCGGACATCTCGTTACAGCTCGCACTATTGAAAAAATCAAGACGAAGTAGTTCTGGCCCCGCCTTGCATTCGACGTCCACACTATGTCCGGAGCTGCCATGACTGCCAGCGGCGAAAAACGCCACCGACGTGACCCGCCGAACTTCTGCACCCGATCGCCGTCCTATCAATGCCCTTGCAACAGATTGGAATGGCGCTTCTCGGCCCGTTCTCTACGTCACGATCCGAGAACACGTGGAGTATCGCAGCTTGTGCTGCGACATAGAGCCCCTGAAGTCTTAATCACGGACCGCGCAACGGGCTTTACTATGGAGCTCGTGCAAGGACTTTTACGCTATAGCAACATGGATCACCGAAGAACTACGGCGTACCACCCCCAAACGAACTGGCTAACGGAACGTTTGAACAAGACGACTGCAGATATGCTGTTCATGTACGTCGACGTTGAACATAAGACCTGGGACGAAGTGCTCTCGTATGACCGTTTGCCTGCAACATGGCTATTCAAGAAACCACGCAGATGACACCGTTCGAGCTTGTCTACGGAAGACGGCTAACTACAATGCTGGATGTCATGCTGCCGCACGAAGAAGACGATGAACTGAACGCCGACCTTCAGCGTGCGGAGGAGGCCCACCAGCTCGCTCGACTTCGTATAACGGACAAGCTGCTCGTGGATGCTGTCCGCTACAACCTCCGACGCCGAGACTCTAAGTACCACCCAGGTGATCGTGCGTGGGTTTGGACTCCCATCCGACGATGCGGACTGAGAAACGTTTGCGACGGTATTTCGGACGCTACCAGATTTTATGACGTGTTGGCCAACTTACCTACGAAGTGGTCCCCGATCGTGACTCCGGCACATCACGACGACACACGCGGCCCGACGTCGTTCACGTGGTTCGCTTAAAACCTTTCTACGGACGATGACGAACTTTTATTTTTTAAATGCAGAGCATTTCTTTAACTAATGATCACCCGTTCTAGTTGTCCGTCGTAGTCCGCACGCCTCCTCCTACACTATATAAAAAAATAATACTTACCGGCGCCTGGTTTCGATCCCACGACCCTGCGGGCGGAACGCAAGGTACATGGTGCTCTACCCACTGCGCTACAAAGCCGACACAGAATGAAGGGCTACGAACGCGCCTTATATCCTTGACTCATTCAAACTACGTCAAGAAGCTGCTGATACAACGAATTCACTACATGTGGGCGGAACGCGAGGTACATAGGGCTCTTCCCACTGCGCCACAAAACCGACTCAGAATGAAAGGCTACGAACGCGCCTTATATCCTTGACTCATTCAAACTACTTCAAGAAGCTGCTGATACAACGCATTCACTACCACCAACTCCCCAAACACTAAACGTTAACGCAATACACCCTCCCCCTATGCGACGCATTTACTCGAGTCCCCCTCGCGGGGAGATGGGCCCAATTTTTATTTGTTTGGACTGTAGCTTATGTTAGCATCGGGTCGATGCACTCTTAGAAGGGGGTAATGCCGCGAACCATGCATTGGGGTTTTTTTTGTGTTTAGCTTTTACCGCTCGGTGCGCCGGTCTGTGTTATTTCTGTGCCAAGAGAAGTGCGTGTACCATTCTTTCTTTGTGTGCCGCATTTGTTGTCTTTTCTGATAGGGAGAGCATTCCGATCTAACGTTAAAATCCCTGAATAATGTTCTTGGACCTACAATATTCTAGACGTGAATCGAAGGTTTGAGAACCACGCGCGCCGAAAGATAAACATTCTTCAGAGCAGATGCCGGGGCATTCGGCTCGACGACACTTGCTTGCGCAAGTCGCTTTGTTGACCACTGCTTCGCCGCCTCTGTATTCTTTTGAGTTGTTAGGGGAGCTCAAGTTCGCTCCAATAAACTTGCTTTCTTCTGCAAGGCAACTGAGTCGTCCTTGGCTTCGTGACAATATTATGTGATGAACCAATAATTTTTAAACACTGTCCTGTAGGCCATGTTACCTATTTACTATTGGTAATCAACCAATGATTTTTAAATGCAGAGCATTTCTTTAACTGGCGATGTTATGCGTCCGTAACTCGGCGTCCGCACCACGGCAGCTAGGCCCTCTCCCCCACTCCACCTTGCCCTAAACACGCTTGCAACAACAGGTGCAGCGCGTGCTCCGGCGTTGCAAGCACAGTAACAACAGCCGGTGCGGGCGCGTCGTGGCGTGACGGTGGATAGCGCGCTCTCCGCCGTCTCTCCCTCTACTGCGTCCGTTGGGAATATAAACCCGGTTGTCGGCGCGTCAGCCACACTCCAGTTCTGCTTCGCTCTCTTCTTGTCGCGGTTGTCGCACTTGCTAAGCATTGTAAGCAAGACTTTACACTAGTACCGTAACGCAATCCTACTTCAGCGTCGCGGCACCAGTTCAAGACATCGTGCCATAGTCATCTTCATCTTCGGGATCAACGGCATCAACGGCATCGTCGGCGGAAGACAAGGCGGCGAGGCGGTGGGCTGCCGACGCCGAGCGCAAGCGGTGTAAGCGCGCCGCCGACGCCGACCTACGTGCACGAGAAGCCGAGGCGAAGCGTCAACGTGAGGCCGCGGACCCTACGATCGGTCAACGAGACGTGTCTGCGCAACGTTTACGTTTAGCCGCGGAACCTGAGCGTCGCGAACGAGTAGCGGCAGCGCGCGTCAGAGTCGGGCCGCGGATCCTTTGTTTTGCGAGCGCGACACGGCTTCGAAGCGTCATCGTCGAGCCGCAATTCCGGCGGCACGATAACGGGAAGCCACGTGCAAGCGTCGTCAACGGCAGGCCGCACCGGAGGCCGCCCGCGCACGTCAGCGGGCCGCGCAGGCACGTTACCGAGACTTTGTGCACCCCGACGCGCGGTTCAAGCGCGACTTCCTGGACCCACTACGCGCGACGGCACCCACTACGGCCCGCGCGAGAGACCCGTCGTCATACGCTACCGCAACTACAGCCCCGGCAACGACGCCGACTCGTACATGCGCGAGCAAGTCTTGCTGTACGTCCCGTTCCGAAGCGAGGCTGTGGACGTTCTGGACGGCAACAAGTACGTACGGCTGTACGTACTTGGCTGTACGTACGTGGCTGTACAACAACCCTACCACCACCATTAGAACACCAGTCGCCACTGCCACGCGCGTAACGCCGCTAATGCTCTGCATTTACTCGTGACCTTCCCATGGGGGCATGTCGGGGTCACTTTTTACTGGGCTTTTCTAAAGTAATTCAATATCTTCACAGTCACCTGGAAGCTGATCTTCAGGCTAAAATTTGAAAAACATTTTGTCGGCATATCAGATCTCTCAGGGCTTTCTACGGTCATACTTTCCAGAACTGTGGTATTCACTCTTTTTAGTGTTTTTCGAAAACAAAACGTTTTGCAGCCTTTTCGACGAGAACATTTGCAGTGACTGAGAAATAAAGCAGGCTGAATTTGGTACAATAGTGCACTTCCATATTCTTCTTACATTTCCAAGGAATAATTTTTAATGCAAATATGAAGGTATAAAAATAATATAAATCACAACGCATTGGTCAAGCATTTTAGTTATTGTTTCTAATCTGAAGAGAATGTTAGTGACATTGCACCTTTTTTTTATTGTTTTAATATACTAGGATTTAACACACACATATGTTTTGTGCTCGTTTAATTGTAATCCTAACGAGCATCCTAAACTAAATCCAAAAGTACAGTGCTAATGAATGGTACTTACGTTATGTATCTGCAAATGTTACGCAATCGTTCTATCACAGTATACATTTTTAAAATCGTTTTAACTGGAAGAGAACCTCTTGCAATAGAGTTTCTTGCAAAGAAAGGTATTGTCCTTAACTCCCGAATATACGATGTAATGTAATGCAATGAGCACTTGTCTCAGAGTATTAAGCGGCTTCTGGGTATGGCCATCGCTAGGAAGTGAGAACACAACTTGCCGTTCGTATAGACGCGAAACGGAAAGATCTTTGCCCAAAAAGCATGAGCGCAGCGCGCTTCAACACACCTTCACGGTGAATGAGTGAATGAGCTTTCTAAGATGGCGTACATAACTCAAAGTGTTGCATGAAGAATTTGTTCATCCTCAATCTTAAACACTATGTGCTCCACAAGCAAAGTCCACCTCTATTATTCAATACAATGACCGCTCTCTTACAAACAAGTGTGACCAATTAACTTTCTTTCTTAGCCAATTCGCCTTTTGTTTAAACATTATCATGCTCGCGGAAACGTGGTTTAGCTCATTCAATATTCGATCTTCTTTACCCGGCTACAAGTCATTTATAGCAAACCAATCTGACAACCGCGGGGGTGGCGTTGCCATCTTGACATCCATTTCCAGTTGCTACGACGAGATACCGCAATTTACCGTGGTACCGAAAGACTACGAGGTGCTGAGTCTTGAAGGCGTGAACACACTTGTTTCTGTTCTATATCAACAACCCAGAGGTGAAACCAATATTTTTATATTTGTGAATGAGGTGCCTAAATACCCTTCATTTAAAAGCCTTCGTTAGGTCTTAGTACGCATTTCACAATCCCTTCTTGCTGAGACCACTCATAAAAAAAATGAATAAGCGTTTTTACTGCCTGTGGCTTTAAAAGTGTCAATAAAACGCCAACCCGCATGACGTTAACAGTTCAACAATGCTTGACCTTCTTGTGACCAACACCGACACGACCGTGACAGTAGCTGGCACTACCAATTGTGACTTCAGCGACCACTGTCCGATGTTTATAGCGTATTCCTCTTACGATAGTCGTTGTAATCCCTCTCCCCCAAAGTAACTTACCAGAGCATAACTGAGTGGAGGTTGGAGCAGTTCAGAAACAAAATTCGCGAAAGTGACTGTACACCCGTTCTTAATCGTAGTACCGACTCTTGCAGTGAATAATTACAATCTTCGCTAGAAACTACAACCCCTGTTTTCCAAAGAAATCTTTCACAGCCAGAAGGCGTATCAGAAAACAGTAGATTGGGCCTGATAAACTTAACATGATACAAGAAAAGAACAAGCTTCATTGCTTATTTTTAAAAACGCGCACCTTCGCTGGGCATAAAGAATTTAAACACTCTGCAATCATTTACTCGCCGAACTACAAAAGGCCGAAGCCCAGTATTATCAGTAGCTATTTTTTGACGCATCTCGTCCAGCTCAGACATGAAAAATTAGAAATGATGCACTGGCAAACGCACCGGAAAGACGGAAACGTCCGAACTAACGGTTGGTTACGAGATTCTTACTGCGACAGCACTTTCTGAACACTTCAACGATAACTTCTTCAATGCAAATGCTAACTTTACGTCCTGGACCACCATGTACCCGAAACTGCTTTCTTAGAACCAACCGACAGCTCGGACGTTATTCCAGTTTTTAAGGCACTATAAAACACCAAAGCCTTCGACATTGAAAGCATGCAGATTACACCCCTAAAACACGTCCTCGACCTAGTTTCCCCGCATTTGGTCTTTATATTTAACTTTGCAATTGAGTCTAATTGCTTAACCAAGAAATTACACACACTAAAGTGTATGGTACATAAACAACAAAACAACAACAACCGCGCAGTATATGGTCGTACTTGCCGGATTGGCTTGGACAATGTGGTAAATGTGGCCAATGCTCGATGCATTGCAGGCTGAGGTAACCCCCAGTGAAAAGCCGCAGGCCCGTTTAAGGCGCTGTTTGGTTTCTCGGTGTTGGCGGCCCTGAAATCGTCCCACCACAGCACACCGAAGGAACGCAGTGCTCTTTCTTCCCCGCTGGGGGAACGCTTTTGGCTTTCATATCCTTAAAATACGTAAGCTAAGGTTTCGAAAACTTCTCCTGTGGGGTTGTCTCTAGGATATTTTTTTCGCCTATTTCTCTCTCTCCCTGAATGATCTGGAAAAGCGTGCTTGTGCGGTTGCCAGGGCCTATGATCAAGGCACTGCTGCTCCTATCTTGTAGAGCTCCGTTTAAAGAAAAAGCATCTTTCGCGTTTCTTTTTTCGTGGCGCCCTGCGTGGCACCCTGACGAAACTCATTAGAAATTGCTGCCTTTGTATATCAGCTTCTTTATTATATACTCCGTTAAATCCGTTATGGCGCTGAATATATTTCGGTAGTTTGAGGACATAAAAGCCTCCGGCCGTGTGGGCTGTATAGTCGTACGTCCTCCCGTCGACGTCGAAAACGAACGACTCCAAGCGACTTTGCGAATTTCTTTCACCGCTGTTGCATACGTGCGTGTGAAACTTGTACAAAATCTTTGTTTAACAGATCCCGAGCAAGTTTGGGTAGAACGAAAGGGCGCCCATCCGGCTACCTTTTTGTTCGTCCTGTGTTCACTGCGCTACAACTCGAGCTTTCCTACGCGCCCCATAGAAAAGCTTGTGAACCATGAGCAGCCGATCGACAGAAGAAAAACACCGCCAGACTTACTCGCGCTTTTGCACCAGTGGGGAGGTCAATACCCGAGGGTGTTTTCGCCGCAGTGAAAAGCTGAGTATCTACGTACCTCCACAAGCCGGACAGTCATGCAGTACTGAAAGAGTTGCTTTCCGCATCTAGCAAGAATGTTTTTCTAAAACCGCTCGTTGAGTATCCTGTTTCGTCTACGCCAGCCTTCATAGGAGGCGAAAGCACTCGCCTTGCTCGTTTGAGAGCGAAAGCACGAGCATTAGAGCCAACAGAACTGCTGCCCTTCCTTAGCTTTGTGGAATGAGGTTACTGGTGGCGGGTCGTAGCGGAGGGGCAGAGGAGTAAGGACGCCAAGGCAGAGACGGTAGCAGGAGGGAGCGGATGAGCAAATGAGGGGTGGAAAGTTGGTAGGTCCAGGATTAAAAACATGCCTCCATTTTATGGGTCGTCGTGGTGAGTGTTGCAGAGTTTGTGTTGGGACTGGTTGTATTATTTGCAGCATATAAACGTTGCTAGAAGTCACCACATTCTAAACACTGCTTTTCAGCAATGGACTTGTGTTCATTCGAGCACATGACCATCGGAGGAAGAAAAAAACGCTTGGCCATATACTATTCTAGCGCCAATTGGCGACCACGCGAAGTTGTTGATAGAAACTGTGGATGCCGTGCAGGAAAGGGTGCCTGCAACCATTTAATGGGCATGCTGCGGACGGTTGCTTTTCGCAATCGAAGGGCTTCAGAGAAGCGCCCCTGTACATGGCGTGCCCCGATTGGCCACAGCAGTGGAGAGTGCCACGTGGCAGTGCCATAACGTGGAGCTGAGGTGGCGTGAGCATTCCCAAGCTTGCGAAAACAACAGAGCACCGGGCACAGCAAGCGGCGGTAAAGGAGTGGCTGGGCCGAAAGATGCTGGACCGATATCCTAGAAACCCCTTCTCGCAGGGTCTGCAGCTGACACCGTGGCAGCCGTGTAAGGAAACAAAGTAGGGCCTCGCATCAGCATCGTGGCCCCTTGCTTACCACAGGCACTGCTACTCATGGCTTCAGTGCACAGACGTAGGGCATTGTGCCGGTGTCCGTGCCGTACGCCCAGCTGATGCCTCCGGTCGATCTTTTCAAGGATGCGCAGCCATGGCTACCAGCCACTCACCAAAGAGGCAGCACACTTCTTGAGGTATGCCAACCGTATCTTTTGCAAGCAGTCCCATGACCCACTAAGTAGTTGCTTTCTCATGGGCACTCGCGTCTGCCGCACTAAAAGGATGCGAACTCCTGTGTGTCATATTGGCCACCTTTGTGTACAGCCATGGCAGGTACATTAGGTTTCGTGCCTTAGTTACAACTAAAAGAAGCTTATCTTGTTTAGAGTAATTTTTCGAACCTTAGTACAAAGAGGTTACCATTTCTGCCAGTTCCCTCTTTTTCTTACCACCATGCAGAAAGGGGAGACAACACGGCAGGCATCCCTGGCCCTGGAGCGCAACACGCGGCAGCAGTCAGGCAGCACAACGTGAGCGAAAGAGTGGAGGCTGAGGATGACGTCTTCAATCTTTGGTGTTGTGCTGGCAGAGAGGGAGTGATCCTTGAAAGGACTACAATCTCTGACAGCCAGCAGAGGCCTTTCAAGGGTGGCTCCTATCAGGTCCATAACCTACTTGAAATCTCATTTGTAATGATAACATGATGCGAAGAATTATAGCATACTTAAACACTTTGAAAATGCTTTTTCCCCACTTTTTACTGTAAAAGTGTTTATTATTTCTCGAATTCAATAAACTTTTAATGTTTGGAATGTATTATGGGTGCCCAATTGTGTAGAAGAGGATTTTAAGAAACGAAGAGTGCTTAAGAAACCTCTTCTGATTTGTATTGTGCTTTGTATACATTCGCAATCTTATGAGGGCAGGCTACGTGAGACTGTATAACCTTTAAAGGGGTCCAGAAATGCCTTCCGCCGATGCATGGATGTACATGTAACCAAATAAAGCAATGTATTAGCAATCTCCTCCTGCAAGAATTTTGTTAAAGCGATGAGTATTAGCTGAGAAATCGTAAATCGAAAACCGCGCATTATCGTCGCGCCGTATTTCCTCCTCCTTTCAACTGTTTCTTCTCTGTTGGCCTCCCCTCCCGTGATGCTTCGCTCCTCAGCGGTAACGTACTTCCGCTACTGCGCTCCCACAGACTGCCGTCTGCTACGGGCCAGCTCTTTCGGCTTTTTCATCTTTGTTGACACCATGGACACTCCTGTAAAGGCTGGAAAAGCGAACGAAAGACCTGGCCGCATGTGTGCGGCCTGGCCTTGCCCTTTCGCGGTGTACGTAGCTGCAGTTGGTATCGGCGGCGAACTCGCAGCCGCGCAGGGAGAACCGTGCGCTCGTTCCCTTTGGTGCACCGCGCACTGTTTATCCAAAAAGCGCGGTCTCAGATGTGGGCCCGCTGGTGCGGGGTCCTATTTTGCGGCGGTTGTAATTCCTACTACCGGCGGCATGTGAAAAAAAGACATTTTAAACCGACACAGAACCCGTGCACAAAACGCGCCGGATCGGATTGCTTTATCAGTGGCGATGAACGGGAAGGCGCAGAGCAAACCAACGCCGCACTCGAGCAGCGAGCATCCGTGTTCTGCCAAGGTGCACCCGCGTGTTGCATTCAATACTGATGAGAAAGCGTTGTTTGAACTTGTTTTGATAGTCGTAAAATGTTCAGGCACTCCGGCACTCCGCTAGCAGATCAGCCGCCGAGTCATTTCGGAAAACATTTAACAGATGGCGCCGTATGCATTAGCATGTCGCAACGCAAAACTGATGAGACGTTCTACTCCCCTCGCGATGTTTACGTGGCGGGACGCAAAAATTTAGCGTTTAGCGTATGCAAAGGCACAAACGCTGTACTAAAACTCTCTATTAGCAGCAAAATAGCGTGTGTACGTGAGGCTGCTTGCTTTTACAAAGCTGCACGCCGAGCGCTTACGTTTCAAACCTAGTGACATTGTTTAAATACACTCGCAAGCACAGTGTAACGTAGTCACATATCAACGGTATGCTCAGGCGACAAGCAAGAGCTTATTTTATGTGGGACGGAAATTGCGCATAAAGGCCCGTTCGCACTTGCGACGAAAGCGAGCGAAAGCGATGGGAATTTCGTCGCTTTGTCGCGCGACGATCGTGTTTGTCGAATTGTCGGGACAAATTTTCGTCGCGCGACATAATTCCCGTCGCTTTCGCTCGCTTTCGTCGGAAGCGGGATTGGAAAGTTCTTCCCCTGCCGTCTGCTACGCAGCGCGGAGGCAACCGCGCGATCTGCTCGGGCCGGACGAACGCGCACACTCCCGCACGGGAGCGCCCCAAGCGGCAGCCGGCCGCGTACATCGCTCCCGGCGCCCGCCTGGGGCCCGCCCTCGGCACACTAGCAACACTAGCCAGTATATTTCAGGCCCCTGTGTTTTTAAATACGTGAAGTGGTTAACACGTCGCCCTCACGCAGCTCTGTATCGTCGTAGCATCGCTGACTGTCCGAACGAAGCTTGCAGCTTAGCCAATGCAGCGACCGAAGCTGTGTGTGTGTGTGCATCGCCTCCTGTGTGTAGCGTTCGTTTCGCGATGAAATGCGACGTTGTACTTTTGCGAGTGGATAGTGCTTCTCATGGTCTGGATTATCTTTCTCGAACGACGAACGACTCAACCTCGCATGGGGTATGTGTAGTGTGCCTGGCTAAAAGCCTTCTCGCTTGCGTGCCAGAGTTCAGTGACTTGCTGTTCGTCCCCGCAAAGAAGGCGCGAGGTGAGTGCCGAATTTACGACGGGCAGGAGGAAGCAACCGATCGTCTGTCAATCGCGGTTCAGACTTGCAACGCATGTTGTCACGTTGTGTTCGTTTGAAACGCATCTCTGGTTTGTTTTGAAGTTGAATAAAATGTATCCGTCAAACCCGGGCATTCGGCTCAGGGCGTTCTCTGCGATTGCACAAAAGAAGTGCCACGGGGCTTCAACGCTTTCTTTAGGGAACGTACTCAGGTAAGAGAATATCAATGTCGTGTTATGGCCGTGTTGCATTCAATACGAACGGTTAAGCGTTTGTTTACACTTGTTTCGTTTGTCGTAAAATGTCCAAGCACCCCGACACTCCGCTGGCAGATCAGCTGGCGAGCCGACGCTGAGCAGACGACTCATCTCTTTGCCGGAAGTGCGTGAAAAAGCCGCCCAATAGCAGGATGTCTAGCTCATGACGAACATCTGGGAATCGATGATGTAGACATGTGAAGATGGCGGCGTCCAAAAACACGAAGGAAAGGGTGAGAAAAAAGCGACAAACTTTGCAACAAAGTGTGAGCTTTCCGCTGTTCGTAAAAGAGTAATACTTGGCACAGCTGACGTTGACGACCCAATCTAACGATTGTGCTAGTTCATTTAGTGTGCTCAAAATGCCTTTCAGGACCCCTTTAATAGGCCTGGACGCAGGCACAAAAAGCAATGATCCGAAGCTTCATGGAATCAAGGTGGGGTGCTAGCAAGCTGTTGTGCTGTGCACAGGTGCCTCAGTATGCCAATATTTGTGGTCGTAGGGTGATGTTTTCCTCAAATTGTTTGCATATTCAAAGCAACTTATGACAATAAAGTCGTCTGCGTTGTTCAGCGTCACTGCAGTAGCCACCGTGTAACGCATGTATACTGCCAGGCTAATTGCACACGCAAGAATAACGCTGCCGAGAGTATGCCATCTTCGATGGTTGTATTGGGCAGAGTTATGACATGCGGTTCTTAAGATGTATGCAGGTAGGGTATTGTAAGGTACACTTATGAGGTCAGCAGCCAGGCACCCGGGCGTCGCGTGAGAACCCACCACTCTGTCTGGGGTCTCAGCAATGTGGAATCTACGCCGCAACCGTCACCAATTGGTCACGGCGCGCACGGGAGACGGATTGTGTGACCCACGGAATACCACAAGGATAATCCCCCATTAAGAACGCAAACGGCGCCGCCGGGTTCCAGGAACCGTCGACGTGACTCGCGGAGCAGGTGGAATTACCGTCGTCGAAGCGCTCTCACCCCACGGGGTCGCGCGCACCTGCTCGTCCGCGAGCGTGCCGTTGACCCAAAGATGGCGGCGCCTCATTGAATATTCCGTAGCGCGCTGAGTGACAGCTGTCTACATGAATTTCGGCACTCCCTTACGCGTATACGAACGCTACAGGTGCGTTCCTGAGAGAGGGTGACATCGAGGTGTTATAAGGCCGAACTTGGCCTTTGGAAATCGTTCTTGTCTGAGCGCCGAGCTGGGCAGTTCCCGGCGGGACAAGGAGTCGAAGAACTCCAAGAACGCCATCTCCAAGAAATTCATGTCCAAGAAATTCAACGCCATCGCCCTGTGAGCCTCCTGCCAAATCAACCGGAGCCCGGGCGATTGGGTTCCTGATCGACACTGGACTTCGGGGAAACAACCACTACCATCTTTACTGGCGCAGCCGACAGGATTTGGCAGAAGAGAACACCAGGCCACAGCCAAGGGCAGCAAGGGACGCAAGCCCGTCTTTATCGCCAGCCGCCGAGCTCCGCGCGGAGTGGTGCGGAAGAGCCAAGACAGCACACGGGGCCAACGATGCGGCAGCCGACAACCAATGGTGCGGGTGAGTGGGATTTCTTGCGCTTCGTTGTGGCGGTGTAGGCTGAGTCTGGGGTTGCATGGTAGTCACGCGGAGCATGATGGCGTACATGGAGGAAGGACACGGAAATGGTCAGACCTATGAGGCGCCACCTCAAGGAGGAACGGCGGCACGAGGGTTGGTCCAAGCGGAGTCTTAGGCAATAATTCTTAGACGAATGGAGTGGAAGTTTCGGGAATGAAAGGGGAAATTAGCGCGCGAAGCGGCGGAGCGAGAGAGAAAAGAAGCGCGCGAAGCCGCGGAGCGAGAGAGTAGAGAGGCGCGAGAATCACCCGAGCGTATACAAAACTGTGGCTCGCATCTGAAGAGTGGTTGCAGAGGTATGAGTTGGAGCTGGAGCAGAGAAGGCAACTGCCCTTACGCTCGGACACCCGCGGTCAGAAACAAAGGGGCACAGATCCAGCGCGTTTAATAGCGACAGTGAAGTCTAATGGCGCCGGCCAATGTTTCGAAGTTGAACTTGCCAATGCCAAAGTAAGTAGCCGTGGCTACCTACACGAGGATAGCATTTCCGCCGGTGTCGAACGCGTGGAGACGGACATTGGATAAGGAGCGACGAGGAAAGCGCGTCCGGGTATACCATAGAGCGGCGTAATGAAGCGATGCTGGAACATGGCGAGCAGCCTCGCGGGCGAAATTTGGGGATGGAGCTGCAGCGCATGTGACAGAACCTTTGAACAGGCCCAGTTATGCACTGACAGTAAAGTGGAACGGGGGCAGCCTGTTTTTAAACTTTAAGCCGCGCGAGAACGAGATTAGCGGCCGTGGCTGCGCACAGGTGGCCGGCGGCTCAGGCGGGAACTGCTGCATGGAATGGGAAGCGAGCGGGCGGAGTGTTCCAGCGAGTGCGTCCGTTTCGTTATAAGACCAGAGTCAAGAGGTACTCCCGTTGTCGCAAGTGTTGGGCCGCCAGTTACCTTTGCAGGAGACACTGAGCTAATGTAGGCTGAACTTGCTGGCACCGGCAGATCCGAACTCTAATCAGTGGACCGCAGGAGATTGGCGTCGCGCAGGAAAGTCTTGGGGCCCGCCTTGCTCCAAATTCCGGCCGAAAGTTGCACGAGAGAGTGAACTCCGTGGCAGGTGTTCGGACCTCGCCCAGAAGAGAAAGGATATAGAAGACGAGAAAGCATGTGTGTTATGAATGGGCCTAGGACCAGCTAGAAAGTCACGAGTCGGGAACTAATACGTGCGCAAGCAGGGATAGCTTTATGCATGGAATGTGAGAGCAGAGGTTAAGAGAAAGTAGCGGAAACACACAGCGGAAACAAGACTTCAGGAAAATACTTTAAATGCGGTAACAGGCTAACGAAAACTGTTCGCTAAAGAGCGCAAGAGAGGAAACGTCCTACATAGTTAGGTAGGCAAAGAAGTCCCACGAAGTCTCCTCACAAATTGTGTGGGATCGGCTGAGGTACCACGGCGGGGCGGTCTCGATGAGGAGTCGCCTGCCACGTCGGGTCCGGACACAGGACAGCGGTCGGACGTCAAGGACCGTACGCAGTGGTTGACGGCTCGATGGCTCAGCGGCGGTTGTGAGTCGGTGTTAACCCGAACCGCGTCCTCTGGCCAAGCGCGTCACCAGATCCAGGTACGGTCCAGCAGACAGACGGTAACCGGCCCAGCGGCCGACGGCTCTCCGGCGACAGCAGCGGTTGAGACCCTGGGTTCTAGCTCCAAGCGATCACAGGGCCGCGCTCACTCGCCCAGCGCGTCAAATGCGTCCGCTGAACCCTTGCCGATTCGATTCTTCAGCACGCTCCGCGCGCTCCTCGGCCCTCTTCTTTCTCCTTCACGGGCACTTCATCACAATGACCCCGGGTTTAAGAAAGTTGTTGGGAAGCAACAACTATATAATGAAATGAACAGTCATTTAGAGGCGCAGAGAAGTTCCGGGGAAGCACGATAAAATCTACAGTTCACGGCAGCACGATCAGTCACTATAGAACACTTAAAACGCACAAAGCCCGAAGTTATAGAAGAAAAAATACAAACTGAGTAAAGAAACAAAGTGACGTCAAAAAACAATCGAAGAACACACTATATACAGAAGACGGGTTGCAGGCGAGGATTAACCCTAGCCATGTTGGCAGCGCCTGTATCGCCAGTCCGGTAGTGACCAGCTTCAAGAAGACCAGTTCGTCAGTGGCTTCACTCTTAGATCCTAAGATTCTGGCATAGCCGTCGGGCGCCTCTGTACCAAGTCCGGGAAATGGTCTTTGCGGCTTCGTAGTCGTTTCATTGTCTTATCGGAAGGATTCTTTCGCTGACCGACCTTGGTGTTCTTGTAATTGCTGGACGTATCATGTGGGCGACCTTCTGACTTGTTAACGATGATACGGGTGTGGTGAAACGGCGGCGACTGAGTGAGTATGTTGTTGTACGTGGTTTCACAGTCTAGCCGTCGGACCGTCGACTTGGTAAATGTATCTTTAGACAAGCGCGATGACGTTTTGCTCTTGAAAGTTTCTGGGTCTGGAACGTCAACGCCTTGGGTACAGCAAGTTGGCATGTCTCGTGCTAGTGCCGAAGGTCCCGTCTTCCTTTTGCGTACATTATGCGGACAGGTTCCGCACGTTCTGACAAAGTGTCGTACGTCTCGACGCAGGTCTTGCCAAGAATACTTTTGCATAACGCGGTCGGTTGTCCATCGGACACCTTTGTGCCCCGCCAAGGTGCTCTCATGAGCTACTCGAAGGATTGGTTCCCGCAGTCTCATTGAAATGACGACTTGTTCAAATTCTCTGCCGGAGGCAAGGTGGTATCGGCGGCATAAAACGTTGTTGGATTGAAAAAACGAGTACCTCTATCCTTTTGCCAATGAAAACGCCTCCCCCAACTTCCGGAAGCAAAATCAGAAGGTCGGGTCTCGTCGTTGTTCTCCGGCCAGCTCTTCTCTTGGGATGTCGGCACACCTGAATAAAGGCACAGTTAGAGGCGTAACCTCTCCCTTCTCTGTACCTGCGACAGCCGAAGCCAACCGATCGGTGCGCAGCTGAGTGGCTATTGCGGCCAGTGTCACACGTGGGCCATGTTTCCCTTTGAGCGGTCTGTCGAGATTTGGCATGTGAGATTAACTCACACCTGGAATATTCCCGATCACGACATCGTAGATTAGCTTGTCCAGGCAAGCGGCGGTAACCTCGCCTACACAGTACCGGGTCTGGACGTATATGTGGGCCTTCGGGAGCTTCTTGACTGTCACATCCAAGAGCATTAACCAGGTAGTTTTTTCCGTTAACTGGTTTTCTGCGACCACGTCGCGTCGGACAAGAACGGTATTACTACCCGTGTTCCGCAAAGCGGTGAAAGGCTGTCCGAATAATCGCCCTTCGACCACTGGCATCCCTTTCGCTAGGCAAGAATATTCTTTTACGATGCCACATGAATACAAGCATTCTCATCGTGCTTGTCATCGAGCTTGATGCACTGCGGTTGAGTTTCCCGGGGCTCAGTGAGGGCACAAGAAGCAACCTGCTCTGTTCCACTCAACCCGTGTCCGCAGTGCTCAGCTTTATGCCCGTGGAGACCACGCGCAGCGCGACTTGCCCGTTCTCTCAAGGAGTTACGGCACTCTCGTGCATGGTGCCCTGGGCGGTCGCACCGAAAGCATTTCGGTGACGCTTTCGTTTGGGCGTCTGCCGCGACTTTAGTTGTATCCCGGGCGTCAGCGGAGACGTTCCCGAGGTTCGACAAGTTGTGCGCTTCGAGGAAACGATCCGTCGCAGCGGCTAGGTCGGTGAGCGGTTTACACTCGCGTTTTTTCAAGAAAATCACGAGTTTAGGATGGCAGCAGCGGATGAATTGTTCTCCATATGATATGGTCACGGAGAGCCTCGATTGTTTTCTGAATGTTCGCCATCTCTATCCAATGGTCAAAATAACCGGTTAGTCTCGCTGCAAGCTGTTTTCCTGTTTCACCATCCTCCACCGCGCTTTCCTGAATTTTTCCTGATAGCCTTGGGCTGTAAACCGGAACCGCTGAATCAACACCTTTTTTACTTCGTCGTAGTTAAGAGAGTCTTCTGCGGTCATTCGGCCAATGATGGTAAGCGCCTCTCCACTTAAGCACATGCTTACAGCAGGAGCCCATTTGTCTTGCGGCCATTGCTGCCCTGTTGCTACGCGTTCAAATTGTTGCAAGTACGCGTGCAAGTCGTCGCGCTTCTCGTCAAATAGAGGAAGCAATTTCTGCGGGTTGATCGCATTCATGGCGGCAAGAGCTTCATTTCCCGCGGCGGGATCCGATGGGTTTGCACCGCCCTCATGGAGTCGGATTCATAAAAGTAGCAGTTCTTTCTCCCTTTCCGCGGCTTCTTTTGCTCTTTCTGCAGCTTCCTTATCCCTTTCCGCGGCTTCTTTTGCTCTTTCTGTGGCTTCTTTTGCCCTTTTTGCAGCTTCCTTCTCCTTTTCAGCTGCTTCTCTTCTAGCTTCCCTCTCAGCGGCCCTTGCGGCATGCTGCTCAGCACGTTCGCTCTCTACCCAAACCCTAAGCTCTTGAACTGGAAGCCCCAGCTGAGTTCCCACTGAAGTTAACTTCTCAATGTCATGCTTTATAGCTAACGTTACAGGCGCGTTCGCGGCTTACCGACTCCTTTCAGCGGATGTTAAGTATCCTGGCAGGCTCGCCACTTTTTGTCCTGAATGGGCCTAGGACCAGCTAGAAAGTCACGAGTCGGTATCTAATACGTGCGCAAGTAGGGATAGCATAATGCATGGAAGGTGAGAGCAGAAGTCAAGAGAAAGTAGCGGAAACACACAGCGGAAACGAGACTACAGGAAAGAGCAATAAATGCGGTAACAGGCTAATGAAAACTGTTCGCTAAAGAGAGCAAGAGAGGAAACGTCCTACCTATATTTCGGTAGGCAAAGCAGTCCCATGAGGTCTCCTCACGAAGCGTGTGGGATCGGCTGAGGTACCACGGCGGGGCGGTCTCGATGAGGAGTCTCCCGCCACGTCAGGTCCGGACACAGAACAGCGGCCGGACGTCAAGGACCGTACGCAGTGGGTGACCGCTCGATGGCTCAGCGGCGGTTGTGAGCCATTGTTTACCCGAACCGCGCCCTCTGGCCCAGCGCGTCACCAGATCCAGGCACGGGCCAGCAGACAGACTTCGGTAACCGGCCCAGCGGCCGACGGCTCTCCGCCGACAGCAGCGATTGAGACCATGGCTTCTAGCTCCAAGCGATCACAGGGCCGCGCTGACCCGCGCAGCGCGTCAAATGCGTCCGCTGAACCCTTGCCGATTCGATTCTTCTGCACGCTCCACGCGCTCATCGGCCGTCTTCTTTCTCTTTCACGGGCACTTCAACACAATGTAACGAGACGGAGCGAAAAAGAGACGGAGTTGACGATCAGGCTGAGGAAAAGCAGGAGGTGTTAAAGGCGGATAAGAGAGCTGAGAAGGTATACTGGGTTGAACATGCAGAAAAAAGAAGAGAAAGTGAGGGAGAACGCCAGAAGGCGGGGGACAAGGAGCTTAGAGCATTTGACGAGGGTAGGAACGATACGGTGATGTCGCGTGGGTTAGGTAGACTTGATGGTGAGAGTGTAACCGAAGAGGCTGATAGAGAACACCAAAACGCATGCGTGGACTGCGAAACCAAGAACGAGAGCTTCCGAGGAGGTTGCGAAGGAGAGGGAAAAACCGTGTGAGGAGGCAGCTGCAGTTGAAACAAAGGAACGAGACGCAATCGGCGATCTCGCCAAACCGGTGTCTGACATAGAGCTTTGTAGCATGACTATCTGTTGTGGCCATTATCGAGATTTAGTCGGCAGGCGCGCTGGAAGGGTTGGCGCACTGAGTTCTGCGACCTGGCCGTGTGTCACATGCCCGAGTTCTCAGTTGTGCCAGGAAGAGTTCAGGCCTGTACAGCTAAAAAACTGTCTTAGTCAGGCTCCTGCTCAGAATACACGTAGCATGTCCGAGCAGTTTTTGGTAATAACCGATGTTGGTCAGGTGGCTGCAGCGGGGCACTCTTTATGTAAAGGAAAGTATGACCCCGATAAGGTCGTCGCGTTCGCGGGCCGACATTCAACTCCAGCTTCAACCCTTCGCTCACACCGGCCGCACGCGGCATTGCCGTACGTTGGGGCATTGGAGAGGTATGGCTGCGTGGCCTATGGGGCAGGAAACAGTGTCGCATGTTGTGATTCCAGTCCCTCTTCCCTAAAGTTTGTTCGCCTCATGGGGTTAAATTCTTGAGACGTGCGTTGACATTGCAACGCTACACAGTCCGGATCATCTGCAGAGCGGTTGGAAATACTCGAATGCGCTACCCTGTTTTCGGAATGTTGCTTGGGGAGGCCATTATTGAATTGCCTCCCAGACCTAATACCGCCACGACGGACGTGAACGTTCCCGTTCACGCGTCCTTTTTCGTCGGTGATGTGTGTGTGTGTGCCGTTGTTGTGCGCGACGAGATGCCTTGGGTGCTCGTATCCTGCACCGAATTGATCGATCCGCGCACCGAACCGAACTTTCTGGGCACCGCAAGTGAGCGAAAGACAGCCGAACATTCTTGAAGGAACGTTACCAGGCTACGCCGTCAAGGAGGACATTTGCGCGCGTGCGCATAGTGGCAATGCAAACTTTCCTAACGTTTTATTTTTGTTGACTGCGAAATGCCCCGTGTGGTTTGCCATTCCTTATTCCTTTTGTTCTTTTTGAGCGCCGGAATGTTTGTTTTGCGTGTTTTCAGTTATAGCGTGCATTAGTGTTATAAGTTGAGTTGTCTCGTTGTTTGTGGCGTTTACGGGCCCCGGATATACGACCCAATTTCTTTTTAGTCGCACTTAGTGTTTTTAGCATTTGTTGGTGTGTTTCCGGTTTGCTAGAGTGTTCTACCACTGTTGAACGGCTAGTGAATAGGTTGTGTTTATAGTTTATGTGAAAGAGGGTTCGGATCAGCTGCAGAAATGGAAGGGGGCTCATTTGTGGTTATACCTAGCTCCTTCCACGTGTTTTTTTTGTTTGTTTTTTCCACTGTTATTGCTGAAGGAGAGATGAAACGAGTGGCCCTTTTAAATTCTGTTCGGGTGCACTGACCCAAGAGGTGCAGTAACCCCCTTTAAAGAGGGAGTTGTAAGTTCTACATATGAGATCAGCAGCCAGGTGGCCGGTCTGCGCGTGAGAACCCGCCACTCTGTCTGGGGGCTCAGCACTGTGGACTATACGCCGCAGCCGTCGCCAATTCGTCACGGCGCACATGGGAGACGGATTGCCTAGCCCACCGAATACCACAGGGATAATCCCCCATCGAGAACGCAGACAGCGCGGCCGGATTCCGAGAACAGTCGACGTGACGCGCGGAGGAGGTGGAATTACCGGCGTTGACGCGCGCGCCGCTCGAGACAGTATTGTAACGCGCCCCGGTCGGCACAGTGCACCGTCGCCGCCTTTCGGTCTCACCCCGTGGGGTCGCGCGCACCTGCTCGTCCGCGAGCGTGCCGTTGACCCAAAAATGCGGCGCCTCATAGAATATTCCGTAGCGCGCTGAGTGACAGCTGTCTACGTGAATTTGGGCAATCCCTTACAAGTGTACGAACGCTACAGGGGCGTTCCCGAGTGAGGGTGATCTCGAGGTGTTATAAGGCTGAACTTGGCCGTTGGAAATCGTTCTTGTATTAGCGCCGAGCTGTGCAGTTCTTGGCGGGATAAGGAGCCTCTGCCGTTAAATCTAGGTTGGGATTTGTGAGCCCCCTATGCTAGAGGTTAAGATCGCACCGGAAGTTTAGGGTACAGCGCCGTACCGGGCAACCAGACGGATCTTCAGCAAGACAGAATCTCGGCCGTCGTTTCTCGAGCGGTTTGTGTACGCTCCGAGGATAGGAGAGGTAAACGAAGTTGAGAAGCTCAAGTGATTTGCACGCACTTGGAGCTAGCGTCTAGCTGAAGTTTGAATTTTTTCTTTTCATTACTCATGTACCCAGTTTTCCTACTGTATATAGCTGTATATAAACCTTCGTTTCACTTAATCAACCCCAATGCCTCGAGTTCGTCAATTCGAACGCCATCTCCAAGAACTTCAACGCCATCGCCTTGCCACCCTCCTGCCAAATCAACTGGAGCCCAGGCGATTGGGTTCCTTATCGGCACCGGACTTCCGGGAAACGAACCACTACCATCTTTTCTGGCATCGTCAACGAGGCCATGGCTGCAAAGCGCTATGAGGAGTTGCTCCGTACCATGGGACACGAAGTCACCATTCTGCACTACGGCCTGCTTGTGAACCCCACCTTCCCTTGGCTTGGTGCATCGTCCAACAGGCGCGTGTTCGAGATAGCCGAAGGGTCGTAAATTGGGTTGGAGATTAAGTGGTCGTACTCCCTTCGCGACAAAAAGATGAAGGAGCTTGCGAGCTGCTGTTTCAGCAGTAAGCTCATAGAGAATAGCCTAAGCCTGAAAAGATACGAGTAATATGCTCTGGTAGTTTGCCAGAATGGGGTGCCGGAACTTAGCTGGGGTGACTTTGTAGTCTATCGAAAGAATTTCGTTCAGACAGAGCGAATTCAGCTCATGCAGTTTTAATGGCACGCAATGAATGACCAGCTTAACTACTTTTTTTAACGAGCTTCTGCCATTTCTAGAAGGTGGCAGCCACCAGGCGGTTGTTTAAACTAAAATACAAGAATTCATCACTGCATGTCACACTTCAAAAACTGTTTAGTCGCCTTTTCATTTGTTTTAAAATGATTCAGTGGAGAAGCAAGTTCTCACTGTGTTAACCACAACGACTGCACGCGGATGCCAAACAAGGTTGACAGCGTTATCCTTGATTGATTGTAGGGTTTAACGCGCCCACGCAACTCAGGCGATGAGACGCGCCGTAGTGGATGGCTCCGGGTTAATTTAGACCACCTGGGGATCTTTAACGGGTGCCGAACTGTCGTTACACAGGGTGTTTTGGCTTTTCGCCTCCATCAGAAAATCCGCCGTCGTGGCTGGCATTCGAACCCGCGACCTAGTGCTAAGCAGCGCAACGCCTTAGTCGCTGAGCCGTCGCGGCGGGGTGGACAGCACTATCCTGTCCACAGAGTCACGGCTAGGGAAGCCCGGAAATGGATCTGGGAGGCCGTAGCATGGGCTACTTCATTCCTTACCAGTCTCAAATGGGCAGGGACCGCGACAATGGCGAGGAGTGAAGCAGGTAAACCTTGCATATTTGGTATAGAGGGTTAGGCAGCGAGACCACCTTGGTATAAATGGCAGGCTTGCTGGGAGTCAATAAGGTTAGTAAGATGCGAGGTGGTATCAGCTGTGGTTGCGGCATGGGCGATGGCATGAGCTTCATCTGTGGAGGGTGAAACGTGATGATAGGGTGCCACAGTGAGTAACAAGCCCGAGGAACTGGTTATCGCCATGGGCGTGCTGAGAGAGGGCGTGTGAGCAACATCCTTTCTTTCTCATAAAGAATATTATTTATAATAAGCAACCTGCACCATTTTGGCAGCATTGTTGCCAGGCTACACCGAATTCATTCGAGAAGCTAAAAGCAAAGTTCTGTTATAACACCTCGTCTCTGCTGCAGTGTCAAAACCAGAGATAACGTGCTGCCTGAAGAATGCTTGTGTCGCTGTAAAATATTTGCAGGACACCTAAGGCGTTCCTTGGAAGAAAACGAATGCAAAAGAATTAGTGTTGAACTGTGGAAATAATATGCCAGTATTGTGTGGGTTGGCATCTGCTGTCGATGTAAACTATGCAGAGTGTATCACCGTATACACTGCACTGAAGAAATGTTCGGAAGAAGTTTCGCATGGAAGGCTTTGTGTTCATTGGCATAACTTGTTGCCTGCAGTGGCATGCATCCGGTGGGGCGCGTGTCCAGTCGTTTTTATTTCCTGTGTAATGTTTTCTGCCTGTTTTAGTTACTTGATCCATTTCCCGCTGTGTTCCTACGTATATTCTATGGGGAACCGCCGCGGTGGCTCAGTGGCTAAGGCGTTGCGCTGCTGAGCACGACGTCGCGGGTTCGATTCCCGGCCGCGGCGGCCGCTTTTCTGATGGAGGCGAAAAGCAAAAACGCCCGTGTGTACGAGATTTCGGCGCACGTTAAAGATCCCCAGGTGGTCGAAATTAATCCGGAGCCCTCCACTACGGCGCGCCTCATCGCCTGCGTTGCGTCGGCGCGTTAAACCCTACAATCAGAAATCAGTATTCTATGAGGAGGAACTGGTCATGCCACTTGTGGAAGTACCATGCTCAAGTTTCTGCTGTAGTTCTGAGTATGTGTCTCGAATACACGTATCAAAGTCGAGCTGGCAACCCTTTACCATGCTTCACCTTCAGTCAGCTAAAATCATTCAGCGGTGGTGGTGCAGGAGTTCACTTGTCCGTCATGTTAATTTTTGTTTTCAATTCGCTTAGTGATTTTGTTCATATGAGCTTCTCTGACAAACGTGCCATGATTTTGAGCATGTATGTACCTGTCTTTTTTTATTCTTTGAGCAGTCGGTCATATTGTGCCATGCTTCTGCCGTTTTATGTACCATGAATCGGCTGTATTCAAAGTGCCACGGACGCCAAATTTTGGACAAAGATACCTAACAAATGCTTAGCATTAAAAAAAAATGGGTAGTCTTTTGTAAGGTTGAGTTTTTATGATTTTGCTTCAATAAAGACAACTGGTTCCCCTTCCTAATGGAGAAAAAGTGACATGCAGTCGTGCTCCCTGTACAGGACATACTTCAATTTTAATGACCACTGGCTCTTACCTTACCGTTCGTCTCTCCGCTGAAAATGTGTACAGCCATTTCTTCAGGGCAGATTCTGTATCCCCGTTTGTATTGTTGAAATTATCGATACCACAACTGTGTGGTCTACCGTTTGTGTATTTACCAACCAATTCTTTTTCCTGACAGTGGGTCTGTGAGAACAGGTTTTGCATTTCGCAATAAACATGCCCTAAGAAGTTACACTTAAAATACGCAGTGTCTGTGATATGAGTGTCGCATGGTGTTCTAGGTAAACTCCTATGCAAATAATGAGAAGAAGCTACAGTGACAAAATACTTTATTGAAGTGCGCATTGTCTCCGCCAGTGCACGTCGTAAACTTCGTTCCGCAGCAATTAGCTCGTGAGACAGAATGTAGCAACAAATGAAAGAGGGGTTGCAGTACATTTCTAGTGGCGTTCAAGAGGGGCTGTTGCATCCACAATACGTCGTGTCGCACTTAACGTTAAAGATCCCCAGGAGGTCCAAATTAAGCCAGAGCCCTCCGCTACGCCCAGGGGTAGCAGTAGCGCATAACGCGCCATAAATAAACCCGTAGAACTACACTCTGGACGTATATTGCAGCTAACTCGCTTCAGAATCCTGAAATATAAGAGCCTGCCAGTTGCTTACATTTGCAAAGATCATCTACATTTGATTGGCAAACGGGGCCAGTGAAAGGGGAATGGGGCGATCAAATATATGAAAGTACCTAATGCGTGGTATATGACTTTCCGCGTGAATCCTAATTGAAGCGATGTTCTGGGTCTCCTATGTCTCCTCGGCAGTAAACTGGCCAAGTCGAAGAAAGGGTGGTATATTCACTTTCACTCCAATCTATTCGGCAAGGTCCTCAATGCGAAGCTTTTGCGGCCATGATAGAGTGTCCTTCGTAAAATGTTAACTCCAGAAACCCACTTCTTATCACCATTCCCTGTCTAAAATACACCCGGTCAACGGCTCATAAACGAATGTGGCATCCCGGGGGTGACACACCAACCAGTCCTCCGAACGAGTCTGTCGACCTGTAATGCGAGTACATGCCATACTCTGTCACAAACGAGGATGGCACTTCACAGCGTATTTCCGTTGCATCGTGCAACACACGCGTGGAGGGATACTTCTTTACAAATGCCAAAGGCTTCGCCTCGTCACTCGCTCGCCGCAACAGCCATGAGGTCAGCACTGACAGGTGGAGGTAGATAATCCACCCACACTGAAAATATCCTAGACACCGTTGCCATGAGCACTGAAAACAAGTGTCCAAGGTGCTGGTGAATTACGCCATGTCGAAACTTTATGAGGACCTTGAAGAATTCGTTTTCGATGCTAACCTTTTGTGGCCGACCTTTGTATCCTTCGTGCTGTTGGCTGCCAATGTTGTGGTGACGTATTATATTTTCACCATTTTTGCCGGGTGCCACAAACTCTAGCAGGTTTAAAAAACTCTCATAGTCGGGCAGTTCCATATAAAATCGCACATCCTCAACGCTATGTTTAAATTTTTCAATGCCGAATTGCTCGTACTAGTTCTTGACCTTCTGCAGCACTTCTGGGTAGTAACAAGCTCATCTTGAAGCATGTTGAGCTCGAGATTCTTTGCTTTGAGGGTGTCCCTCCCTACAGCTAGCCCTGTCTGAGCACACGTGAGTTCAGCACGAGTCTGGCCCGGGAGGATGGCCTGTGCTGCCAGTGCCTGCTCTCTGCCAGCTACCTCCACCCTCAGCTTCCACTCCCTGTCTCTGGTTGCGACGAGCTGACCCTCAAGTGCAGCGATTATGTTTCTGCACTTGCAGTGGCTGTCAGAAATTTGCGGCTGAGACAGGTTCTCGTCTTCTACGACAACCTCTTGTAGCGGAGCTAGTTCTCATCAGGAGTGCTGAACAACTTTCGACATTCGACGCCGATTGGCGGCTGCCCATCCGCTTGTGGTTAAACCAATTTTTTTGGCTTGGGGGCAGGAAAAGTTGAGCCTGCTCGCTGGTGAGGCAATTTTCTTGGAGGCTTAGTCTCTCTGAAGGACAAATTCGATGGCACGGCTGACTGTAGCAGTAGGCGATGACCACAGCCACTTTTGTACCAACGTCTGTGGAAGGAAATGCAAGCAGCACACTTTTGTTTTCTTGGAGACTCGAAACAGTGGCCACTCAACCCTCTTGATGGCTGCAATCTATTTTTTCTTGAGACCCACATCGCTTGGAAACCTGTGGTATGGCACCTGAAAATAAAGAGCACCTATCACGAATGGTCTTGCTTTTTTGTGCCGGAAGCCGTCCTGCCAACACAACTTTTGCGGAAGAAAGCTTGCCCCAAATGAACTACTGCAAGGTACCATAAAAAAACATTAAAATCTTCACCAATCTCAAGGGCGCACGACAGCGGCTCCTGAAAGCGGCTGAAAAGCAGTAAACGTTCGTGCATTGATGACCAAATCTCACGCTCGTCTAGGCTCGTTGGTTATCCCACAGCTAGATGAACTTGTTGGCACAGTTAAATAAGGAGCGGAAGCACAGAAACTTGTGAAGAAAACGAATCCGCACTCGGGACATCGTGCAATGTATGCCGACTGGCCACGGATGCACTGAACGCCCACCAGGCAACACCAAAGGGCAAACGCGCAAATAAATACCGCAATCGAGAGTACCTCCAAGCCAACATATATTAAACCCGCGAAGAAACCGCATGCGACAATCGTGCAAAATGCACCGTCTGATGTACTGCACGTAAGTACATTTTGTCCGGATTTAGCAATGTATCCGTACTGCTTGCAGACGGGAACATAGCAGTGCGTTGGCATATTCACTCACTCGTCTAGAGCGCATGTATGGTTGTTAAAACGGCAATGAAAGTTGCACCGGCCAGCGCAGAGCTTCCACAACCAAGAGCGGCGAGCTCTCCTTGCGTGGCTCATTCCGATACTCTAGATTGATTGCTACTCTAGCAGGATACCCAATAAAAGCCTCTAGAACCTCGGATGCCACTCGATTAGTGTGCGACGACGACGCGGCACTCTAGCAACTCTAGGTTCTTGACGTCGTACTGCACAGCAGTAGCGTTCTTTCTTTCACCATGGACGCCGCACGAAACTGGGCGGCGATAGAGATGGTGATAGCCAGGCGGAAGCGCAGTGTTGCAAGTGTATTTGCAAGAGGTCTATAGAAGGTATTTATGTATACGTAAAAGTTGTACATTAGGTTCGATGCGAATAAACGTTGTAGCGAAGCTTGATATTTTGGCAAACTTGCTAGCTTAATTATGACCTACGCGTAAGAGTACAAAGTAGCACGTCTTCGAAAAGCCGGAAGCAAAGAGCATGGTGAGGGGCGTCATAGCATTCCTTTTGAACGCGTTTGCGGGCTTCAGCCTGCAGACGGGCAACTAGAGGGCACTTATTGAAGCAGGAGAGGAGCTGCTCACAAGAGTCGAACCACTGAGCGAGTGGGCTAGAGGTGGATAGAGTAAGTGATAGAAAAGGGTGTGAAATATGGTTAAGTAGCGCGGTAAGGACGGGACAAAAGTAGAGACCACACAGGACTAGCGCTCAGGACTAAAGACTAGGATTAGGGACCACAAGTCTAGGACTAGAGACCAGAAACTAGGACTAGGGACCACACAGGACTAGAGACACACAGGGCTAGGACTGACTCTAGCGCTAATCCTGTGTGGTCTCTACTTTTGTCCCGTCCTTACCGTGCTACTTAACCATGTTTCACAGTTCGAACCCACTTAGCCCACATTTACGCATTGATAAAAAGGATGCATCGAGAATAAAAAGTCGCTGCACTGGACGACGAAAATGGAGATTAGGCGAAAATTTTTAAAGCTGCAGTGCGACTTTATAACGCGATAAACAGTGGAATCGTGTTGAGTAAGTATACTTAAACTGAATGTAGTTAAAAACACGTCAGAAAAAGCTCCATAAAATCTGTACTCAACCCGTTCATCTCCGGATTGTAGGCTGATGTACATTCATACAGAGTGTTCCACGTTTGAAGAACTTCAACAATTGAGGATAAAAAAATTGGCTCCAATTCACGGTGTGAAGGTGGTAGGAAAGAAAAGCGGTGAACGACCCCCACAACAATTCCACATGCGACGTCACTTGAATTCACACACGTTCCTATAGAAAGATTGAAACCAGAAACTATGTGAGCCACCACCTTGGATTCTCGAGGGCGCCGTCCTGAATGCAACAGCATCGGCCACGGCTGGGGTCACGCTGCGGACGCCACGTCTGTAGCCCGGTCGTGCGTCGCAAGAAAGAAAACAGAGATAATCGTGTTTCCAATTGTGAGAGTGCGAGACCTAGCCATCCTGATGGGCTAGTTTTGAACTACACCACCGCGCGACGCAAGCGCAGACACCGAAACAATCGGGAATGTTTGCTTAGTGATTCCCATTTCTACAGACTTAAACTAAAGAGTTTAGGAAGTTTGAGAATTGCCAGAAAGCTCACGTGAGTTTTATAATCGCTGTTTATCAGAACCAGTCGCTCCATTGGTATGTTGTAATACCTGTTAAAACACAACCGTATTGGTGTTCGCCGTACAATTCATGACAAGGAGTACGAAAAAAGTGGCGTTTCTGTAGTGGCAGTTGTCTGAAAGTGGAGTCTCCATTTTGTTTTCCCGCCCTGAAAACCAGTCTTTAACGTATCTTTCCTGTACGACCACTTAATTCCGTCGGGTCACGGTTACCCAATAGGTGCTGTCGAAGAAGTTAATCAAGACGTGCGAAGTAAGCGCGCAATGGCCGCAAAGCTAAACCAAGACTGGCACAGCAGCGTCCCTAAAGCAGTCTACAAAGCCGACAAAATGGTCCTGCCGACGCGTCCGCAGTGGTGGGCACGAAGAACGCTCGGTAATACCGCCCTATCACCGCGCCATCTACGCTGTGCTCCGTGAGTAAAAATGACCCTCCACCTCCACTGCCGCGTAGGACATTTCTTGTCGAGCACGCCACGAAAGAACCGTTGGCTGGTACAGGTAGAAAGCTTTGCTTTAAAATTTCTCGCCACATACCTAATGGGGAACGCGAGAGTCACTATTAAAGAAGAGCATCGCCCAAGAGAAGAAATCTACGGCCTCACAAGCACATCAACAGCGACTGGGTGCTGCGTATGTATAACACATTCAATAAAATACGGCTTTTACATTTCATTCGTAGACAGTAGTTGTACATAAGCAGGGTTCCTAAAGGTCTATGCTAACAGTCTGGAATGGCATTCACGGACAAAAAGTGGGTGTACAGTTAGGCAGGCAATGATGTTGATCTGTGTGCTAGTCCCACAATGTGCATAAAGCGAAGTATCTGGTGATATAAAAGAAACGCATCACCAAAATGAACACTCACGGACATCATTATATGTCTTGTCGAAGCGTAAGTACCCTACTTTGGCATTGTCATAAGGACCTTCCACTATCGGTGGGTAGTGTGGTACGTAGCGCAGCGATCACCCATTCGTAGTCATCTGAGTGTTTGTCGGAATCTCTGAATTAGATCCTGGGACAGACCATTAGATGGATGCGTTGATCCCGTAAGCAGGGCGGTTATTATACGCGTTACAGCAGTTCTCTAACAACAACAGAGATGTGTTAAGAGTAATGAGCAGTGCACTTGATACGTGCAATAGAAAGAACCTGTTTGAGTGACGCTGGTCAGGATTTATTGCCAGGTTGTTTATGCGCGGGTAACGTAAAATATCGCCGGTATCAAGATATCTTTTCTTGGATCAATAAGTTACCATGAAGTCATACTTTTCAGGTTCAAGTCTTCATCGTCCAAAGCATCCTGATAAATGCACCAGCGTCTTCAACCGGCATAGGGCGCCGTTGTTCTAGAAAGTAGGAGCAGCTTGTTTTGCGATGAAGCAACCGCCGCTGATTTGCGTGCAAAACGGCGGAAGTAAGGCGCCTCGAAAAGAAAGCAAGTATGAGCCTGTTGTTGCAAAAGCCAAAGCAGTCAACGCCAGGAGCCACTTTCTTTTGGGTTGGATGAATACCCATCATTGTTTACGACCTGGCCTCAACATTCTTCACGGGAAGCAGCAAAATCTTATTACAGAGTATTCAGCGGAAAGACCGCACTTGCAGAAGGCGCAAGGACCTGATCGGGTGGTTTCAAGCAATCAGCGATTATTCCTCGCATGGAGGAGTGCAAGAAAGCCCTAGCACCAGGACAGGAAACCTTAAGTGAGCCAGAGCAAGACAAATGTTTGGAAAATGCCAAAGGAAATAAGCTTTCACTTGCAATTTGTACCATTCAAAATATTATAATTGCACAATTTGTTAAGCAAATTTTCCATAACCGAATAAATTAAAATAGGATCTCAAATGTACGTTAAATGATAAAATGCTGCCAAGAAACAGTGGTTAGGTATAACTTAAGAATTACATACTGCTGCTGTAGGAACTTTATATAGAGTGGCGATGTGCAAACGAACTGGGATGGTCTGTGGGCACACAATCCGCGGTTTAAACAGAGGTTAACAGCGTAGGAGTATCTTTCCTACAGCTTTTTCCAGAGTGTACATACCAAATACATTTCAAAAGCACGAGCACAGAAGGCTCAAGATCAATATACAAATTGCCAAGACTACTGTATACAGGAGACATTCAAAACTAGACCTCATCTCTAACTTGGGTGACGCATATCGATACCATTTGCTCCGAAGCCTCTCGCATGCTCAGGTACATTCGGCCCAATCTAAAACTTGCCTCTCCGGAAAATAAAAAAACTTCCTTGCCTAACCTTAGCGCGAACGAAATTGGAATATGCCTCAGCCATCTTGTATCCATCACCAACATAACTAACCCTCCAGATTGAAGCCGTTCAAAGCGCGCCGCACGTTTTATCAACTCGAAATATCCAACCATATCAGTGTCACCGCGCTCTAGCTATCCCTCTCCCTCACGACTCTTCATTCGTGCCGCGTCATTGCCCGCTTATGCCTCATCCACAAGTTCTTTCACTGACCACAATCTATGCACTCTTTACTGAGGCCACCTGCGAAAATGTCATCCCGTTTATATCACCGTCATCCATTAGTCCCCATTAGCGGGAATAAATCAGCATTTAGTTCATCCTTTTTTCCTAGCGCTGTAAAACATAGAACGCGTTACCCAATGACATCGCCACATGCACTCATAATAAAAGTTTTAGAGATAAAGTAGAAACAAACATTCTCACTCAACATTAACCTTCTAGTTCTACTGCCGTAACACATATTTTGTGCAAGACGTATTGTTCAACTCAATCATTGTGTGCTGCTTCGCCCTATCGTTAAATCTGTAAAATATGTAAAACTTGTTCTTTTGTGTTTTTGCATGTTTTCCGTGTTTTGAACACTATTTAGGTTTATTTGTATTTCTGTAGACACTGCTTCATGATCCCCCCCTATGTATTGCCTTTGGCCCTTTGAGGGTATAATTAATGAGGTGAAATGAAATGAAAACAAAGATGCTATGGGCAACGCAATCAGAAAAAAATGCAAGCAAACATTTCCTAAACCTATACTGAAGCAGGGGTAGGATGTCATGCCTGAACGGTTTTTTAGAACCCAAAAAGATGTGCGTTACATTTTGAAGCACACACTGGTCACTTCGAAAAAAAAAAAGACTCGTCGGCGAACAGGCTCAAAAAAAAACTCCACAGTTTGAAGAAGGAAAGTGCATACTTCGCGACATATTGTAAGTAAGTCCAAAAACAATCGCCCAGTTTTTAATGAGGGTGACATCTAGCTTGCAGAAGCCCTAAAAATTACCTTAGTGATAAGTTACACAAAACGAATTGAGCTAGTGGAAAAAGGCTAGACTGTGTGTTGAAAAAAAAAATGAAAATAAATGAAACTAGGTAAGAAGACCCATGTGAGAATTCCGAAAACAGGAACAAAACTGTAACAAGACGTAAACCATCTCAAAGCCAGGTGACTGCACAAGGGGTTACCACATAAGCCACTGTGAAACAGAACAACGTTCCGAAAAACAACCCTTAAGCATTAAACTATCATGATGTTATCAGCCTTAGCAAGCATAATAAACTCTTTATGGGAAAGTTTTCAATCTTGCGAAGGCTCAATTCGGAAATCAGCGATCACTAGCTCTCTATTGTAGTCCAAAATAGTGGGTTTTTGACCAGCTAACACTTCTCTGGCAGATAACATATACGCTACGCTGATGTTAAATGGATTCTGCTATAAATCCCACCAGGCTAGAACAAATGTCGGTTCGCAAGCAGTGCTTATACATTTCGAGAACTATGAATAGGGCCTGTTAACGTTGGACAGCCTATGTATCATCTCTATCAAGGCACACATGTTAACTTTCTGAAAAATCTTTATTATTTCCTGCTCATTGAAAAAAGACAACGTTGTGAGCTTTAACAGATGCCACTCAAAGGTGGCGGGGATACCCTTTCTGTCGACATCTCCTGAAAGAAGATTATAAAAACAAATAGTAGCACGTTTATTTGAAAGTTTATTACTCCAATAATTTAGTATCGACGTTTATTAGAAAACATAGCTTATTAAGCCATTCCAGATATTTGCTTATCTGACGCCTGATGTAATTTAAAAGCATTTTTCATATGCACCGTGGTACATGAATCTTTGGCTTTTAGTCATACAACAATTGTGCGTGCTCTTAGATGCACACGTGGTACTTCTATACGTAGTGTACGTAAGTTCAACGTTTGAACACGCTTCCTTGAAGTGAATATTTTCCCAGTAAAATCAGCTAATATTTTATTTGCATTGGTATGTCGAGAGGACAAGCTGAGTTTACGATGCCACTGCGCCTCAATCTTCTGACGCACACTTACCTACCAATTTGAGCATTTCTTCTAGCACAAACATTTGACAAAAAATTATCATGGCCTATTTCAACAGTCTTTATTTGATTGTAGTTTAATTGGAATGTAAATGTAGTAAACATTTTTTACGAAATAAAACACATGTTTTTGTATTCTTCAATGCCACTTCCACCGACGTTCTCGATAATAAAAGAAACCTCTACTGCAAAAAATCTTTCTTACGCCGTCCATCTGAAACAAAATAAATAACTGCGAATAACTGATGGAATATGCAACCACGATAGTAGATGAAAAAAAGACCATTCTAGGCTATTCGCGTTAACGCAAAATATTCTCCCTATGAAATGAACTAACCCGTGCGGCATTAAAAGTAAAGAAAGTTATGCGTGCTTCACTTGCGACACTGATTACACAGCCCGCCGCAATCGGGTGGTGAAGCAATAACATAAACAAATCAGTTTCAGTTTGGGGTATCATCCGTAACAAAGTATAGAATGTGTAAAAAAATATTATACAGAAAGGGTCCCAGAGTTTAGCACTGTAATGGGACCCCTTGCAATTGAAGGAGTAGAAGAAAAACAAATTATTAGCAGTAGCGATAGCTATAAACAGTGCTATTCTGAGAACGCAGTGATGTATAACACAGAAATGATACAAGAAAAAAAACAGAGAAAGGCACAGTAAAATATTGTCTCAAATAGTTAGCGGTAAAGTCACATTTATTACTCATTAACACGGCAAAACACTGCGAATAAGGAGGGAAAGCATTTCTATGTAAATGATACTGCATACACCAATGTAACAATGCCTATGACTCAAACACTTCAAAATGCACAGAGAGGAAGTTAAATGGCGTATGATTGTTCAGATATGTAGGACCGTAGTAATGTTTTGAAACATGGAAGCGATAGCGCAGTTTTTCTAGTGAGGGGTAAAGTGTTCCAAATTATTATAATTGCGAATCGCACAGTCAGTGAGACGTAGTTTGTGCCCACTTTTGGCAGCAGGAATTTAGTTTGTAGTGATAACGGGTAACATTTGGGTTAGTAAATGATTGATGCCAATCACACATAAAAAACTTAGTTTTAAATAAGCGATATGCGGTGATTCCCAAGTTGTACTTGATGAGTTCGTGTATGCGTAAAAGATTTATTTGCATTAAAAGTTGTTTAACGTGAGCATTATAGAAACTGTGTGTGATGATTCGGACAGCCCAATTTTGTAGATGCTGTAGAGGCGTTACATGAGAGCGGTAAGTTAATCTCCGGGACACCGTATTGTATATGAAGGAACTATGGATGCAGGCTTAGTATATCGTGATGAGAGTTTGTGGCAAAAAGTAATGGCTGGCTTTTATTAGTGCCCTGATACCGTATGCAGTCTTGTTTTTTAGCGAGTTCAGGCGAAAGGGGAATTTGAGGACCGGGTTTATTCCAACACCTATACAGCTGCAGTGTTGTGATGGGTAGACAGCATGTGTGTTAATGTAAACCGCATACTGGGTACACCGCACAATGTTAGTGGAGCTGAATACCATATAATGCGTTTTGTATGGAATTGTACATAATTTGTTTTCTTCGCACCAGTCGATGATATTGTTGAGATCATGCTTGAGCTGTGAGGTTAGTATATCCAGGTTTACGTAAGAAGCGAAAAGAGTGATGTCGTCCGCATGTAAGAGGCAATTAATAATAGATGAATAAAAGTTGGGAAGAGCGTCAAATTAAAGGAGAAATAAAATTATCCCCAGAATGTACCCTTGCGCAATGCCAATGTTGTTAACTGTTGTAGGTGAACACACTCCCGATACACTGTCTCTCCCCGATCAAGTAAGAAACATCGAAGTAACTGTAATAAAGGTCTAATAATGCCCTAACATCCTAATTTCTGAAAAAAAGTATGTTGTGGTTAATGGCATCAGTTGCTTTACTGACATAAATAAAAACCGAACCAACCAATTTCACATCCTCAATTTTAAATTTTATCTTCTGTGTTAAAGCCTTTCAAGCCGGGATATTTGAATAGCCAGGTCGGAAACCAAACTGTCGCCGGGATATTCGGTTAAATTTTTTAAAGCAACTGGAAAGACGCTTTTCTAATTAACTAATCTAATCTATTTTTTACAAAATTACGACCCTCTAACAGTGCCTGTATCTGATGCTAAAATAAAACGACAGTCCGACAACAAACAAAATATGATTTCAGTCATCTTACGTAGTAAGGTTTAAGCAGAAGCACGTGGATGACTTTGGGCCGCGTGCGTCATCGTGGTGTTACGGAATAACCATCAGTGATCTCCTGGTATTTAGTTGGCGAAACGTCATAGAATACCGTAAGGACCAAAATGTCATCGCAGAAGCTTCTCACCAAGGAAACGTCGTCGGACGGGAGTCCAAACCCCGCAAAAATCTCCTGGGCAGTACTCGGCATCTCGGTGTCAGAGGTTATACCGTCTGGCATCTAGATACTGGTGGTCCATTTCTCAAATTTCAGCGAGCTGGCGGGCCTCCTTCGCAAGCTGCAGGTATCCCAAGAGGCCGGCGTGAAGGTCATCATCTTCTACGTGGGTAAACATGTTGTTAAGGATCATAGTCGATCATATTCCGTACACAAGCTCGAACGGTGTCATCTGCGTAGTTTTCTTGATAGCCAGGTTGTACGGAAACGTGACCTATAAAAGGGCTTAGTCCCATGTAATATGTTCAACCTCGACGTACATAGACAGCGTACCCGCCATCGTCTTGTTCAGATGTTCAAGTAGTGCATTCGTTTGGGGATGGTACGCCGTCTTTCTTCGGCGATCCGTGTTGCTGTAGCGCATTTACATCTTACATAACCTCCGCAGTAAATCCCGTTCCTGTGTCCGTTACTAGGACTTTTCGGGGCTTCATGTCGCCACACAACTTGGTTTATGAACAACTTCGCACTTCTTGTGCACTCCCACTGAGAAGAGAGGCGGAACCTGTGTAGCGCGTTTTTAGTCAGTCGCTACGAGAATGCGCTTTTTCCCAGAACATGACGTAGGGAACGGGCCCAGGAGGCACATTCCAATCGGGTGCATGGGCCTTGATGGGACGGCTATAGGCTTCATAAGTCCGGCGGGACTAGTCAGCGGTGTTTTGCGTCGCTGGAAGTCACGGCAGCTCTCGACTATGTGGGTGACGTCGTATGTAAGGCGGGGACACCACTACATCCTTTTCATTTTTCCAATAGTGCGAGCTGTGCCAACACGCCCGTAAAACAGGTTGTCGTGGCACGCTTCCGAAATTTCGTCACGAAGGTTTGCAGGGAGAACAAAATATTTTGTTCCCGCTGTGCGGCTGAAATTCTTCACGAGGAAGAGGTGTTTCATACTGAGTGCTTGGAAGTTGCGTATGAAGGCCCTAAGCACAGCAACGTTGCGATGTTTGAAATAATCGATCATGACGCTGATGTCCGAGTCTTCAACGGACACTTCGGGCCACCGAGCACCCTATCCATGAATAATTAAAAAGTTGCTTGCGCCACGTACACCCTAAACGGCTCCTGGGAGGCTAGGCTGCTCACCTTCACGGCTCCGAGGAGCGCGCTGCCTTCATCGGTATTCTGTTGTGGTGAGTGAACGAGGCGTGGGACAGGCAGTCGACGTCGAAGTGTTTCCGGCCGGATTTATAGACGATTCTAACATCTAGCTCTTGAACTGCAAGCTAAACCTCCCAAAACGAACAGAGAGGTCCTTAAAATTGGGGAGCCAACACAGCGCATGGTGGTTTGCCAGAAATTTGAATTGTCGAACGTACACGTATTGCGGAAATTTTAAAATGGCCCATATAATAGACAGGGACTATTTTTCCGGGGGAGAAGAGTTTTTCTCCTCCTACGGCAGACAACGGCTGGCAAAGGCGATTATGTTTTTGCATTCGCTCACAATTGTGACAAGGACGGCCGCCAGGCCTATAATAATGCGTCCATGTGCATTTCCGTTGCAGAAATGCACTGTAGAAGCAGAATAGAATCATGGAACTGAAAATTAATTTGCAAAAAAATAAAGACATGCTGAATGGTTTCGGAAGCAGAGCGGCTTGAGATACATGGCAACGCAGTGGATGTACTAAGCGAATATACCTACCTTTACCAAGTAGTGACCCCGAGACCCAACGATGAGGTAGAAATAATACGACGAAGTTGCAGTGGACAGAGTTGAACGAGGTCTTGGAGGAGCGGTGGCAAGTTCGGGCACTGCCCCGCAACGCACCCGCGGCATCGCAACGTTTGGCACCGGGCTGCCCGGAACCACCGATTGCCAGCGGCTTCGCTCTGCTGGCCTCCTACTGACCGGTGGCATCGCACCGCCGGCGACCCGTTGGGCCGTGCCCCACGACGCACAAGCGGCATCGCACCGTCTGGCAGCGAGCAGCTCAGGACCACTTGTTACCAGCAGCTTTGCACTGCTGGCCGTGAAGCCGGGGCATCGCACCAGGGTAATCCGGACCACCGACGACCAGCACGGGCCATCACGACGTGCTGCGACGTTCAGCAACGCGGAAGCCTACCCGCCGGGCCACTCCATCGGCATCAAAGCGGCTTCGACGTGCTACAGGGTAGGACTTGTTTGAGTTCCGCATAGACAGTTCATGTATTATAGTGACGTTTTGGCTAGATTTTTGGAGTGTGAGGTCGTGCCGGTTTTTTCGGTTAGTGTGATATATGTGTGTTCAGTCGCTTATTGCGTTCGTTTGAGTTGTTTTGTTTTGTAAATATATTGCGTGAAAATCCAATGCTTCAAACCGCGCCTCCTTTCTCTGCCGCGTGAGACGCGTGACAACATTTGGCGAGGCGGCCGTAATCTATCCTTGGCCCAACCACACGTCTCACCTGGGAGGAGGTGTTCAGCTTTTACGAACGGGAAAGTAAGGTTACGAGTGAGAGCACAAGAAGATTAGAGGAAAGCCGTACGGGAAAAGGAGATTTTGGAGCTTAAGATACGCCTAGTAGACTTGAAGCGGCGACGCGGGGAAAGAGAGCATAGAAAGTACGGTGAACGCGCTGCACGTGAGAATGAAGGCATGCGGGTCGCCGACATCTGATGATGATAGATGGGTTTTATTGGCGCAAGGCCGACTATGGGCAAAGAGCGCCAAAGAAGAAGTTACTGAATTATGATGAGACCGTACATACTAAAACATGTGACTAAAAGTAAAGCTGATGCAAAACAAAAGACAATGGAGATGGCTGGTGTATAGGGCCAGGGTGATTACACATGATATGACAAGAGCTGCAGAAAGTTTACCTCAGCTAAAAACTTAAAAACACGTTGACTAGAAAACATTGGTTCGTCGGCTAAAAAGTGTGATGGGTGCAAATGAATGTGTCGTCTGTATAATTCAGGGAAATGTTTGTGTCGTGTTGTGTCAAGTGCCTTGCATGTGATTAGTATGTGGACTACGGATAGGCCCTTTCCACACCTGCTACATGTGGGTCCCGAAGTTCCAGTGAGCAGGTGGGAGTGCGTAACATGTGTGTGGCCTATCCGCAGCCTAGCCAGGGCGACTTCAGTGTATCTGTTTTTTGAGTCAGTTATGTAGCGTCCCAGTTGTGGTTTTATTACGTGTAGTTTGTTGTCTGTTTGTTGACTCCAGTGTAATTGCCATGTGTTACGAAGCTGTCGTCTGATTTGTGTCTTTAGGTCGGTGTAAGGTACTGTTGTAGCGTCAACTGTAGTCATGAGAGCAGCATCACCAGCCATTTGGTCGCGGCCTCATTTCCAGGGATTCCACAATGCCCTGGTACCCAGCATATAGTTATTTCAAGATTTGAGGCATAAGCAGACATTAGTACCTTAAAGAGAGCATTTATGACATAGTTTTTAGATGACCTTCCTAATGACAGTGTCTGTAAAACGCTTTGAGAGTCTGTGTACACAATGAACTTGGGAATTTTATGTTTCATGATGTGGTTTGAAACGAGTAAAATGCCATATGCTTCTGCCGTGTAAATACTGTTATGAAAATTCATTGTTTTGCTTACTCTAAAATTTGGTCCGTGCGCTGCACAAGATACCGTAGAACCAGTTTTCGACGCGTCGCTATAGAATTCTGCGCACCTGTACTTGTCCTGCAGGAACAGGAAGTGCTGCAGAATTGCATTCCTGGGTACCCTGTTTTTTTTGTACAAGAGTGAATGAGAGGTCGCATGATACAGAACGAAGATGCCATGGTGCGATGAAATTATGAATGGGTGTCTTGTGCGTGTCTGAAAGGGGGACATTGAGTGCAGAAGCCTCCTCCCTAACTCTGAGAGAGAACGGTAAGGGAATAGATGGCCTGTTTAAACAGAGTTGTAAGTTTGATGTGTCGTTCAATGTGGGATTAAAAGGATGGTTGGTCAGAGACACGATCTTGGATGCCTACAACAGGTCAACATACTCCGGCTGATGCCCTAAGCACCATTTGTCGCACTCGACATAAAGACTTTCAACAGGGCTAGTGCGGAATGCGCCACATGAGAGGCTAAGGCCAAGATGCAGCACTGGGTCGAGCATTTTCAGTGCTGATTTTGTAGCAGACCCATACATGACACTGCCATAGTCGAGCCGAGAACCCACCAAGGCCGTGTAAAGGCGCAGCACGAGTTGTTTGCCGGCCCCATAAGATTGATGTGAGAGGACCTTCAGAATATTCATTGTTTTTAAGCATTTGCATTTGAGCTGTCTGATGTGCGGGATGAATGTAAGTTTTTCGTCGAATAAAATACCTAAAAACTTGTGCTCCTTGTTCACAGGAATTGGCACATTCGCAAGGGTGATGTCTGGGTCCGGGTGGACACCACGTCTCCTGGAAAACAGAAGACAAGAGCTCTTCGCTGGATTAAGATTAAAGCCATTCTTGTCAGCCCAACCGGCAAGTTTCTTGACGCCGAGCTGGACTTGACGTTCGCAGATGGACAGGTTACATGATTTAAAGGATATCTGCACGTCATCTATCATACATGGAATCAGAGTTTGTAGGTGGCAGTGCCTTTCCAAGGGAGTTCATTTTTACTATGAAGAGGGTGCAGCTCAACACTCCACCTTGCGGCACGTCATTTTCTTGCACGTGAACATTTGACAGTGCACGACCAACTCTGACGCGAAAGGTTCTCTCCGACATATAACTACAAAGAATGTTCAACATGTTGCCCGCAACACCAATTGACTTTAGGTCACACAGGATGCCATACCGCCAAGTGGTGTCATAGGCTTTCTCTATGTCGAAAAACACCGTAAGACAAAATTGTTTATGCACAAAGGCATCCTTTATATATGTTTCAAGAGCTACGAGTTGATCGTTCGTTGATCGCCCCGCCCTGAAGCCTGCCTGGCAGCTCTCGAGAAGACCATTGTACTCAAGGAAGTAAACGAGCCTGCGATTTATCATCTTCTAGAGAAGCTTGCCCAGGCAGCTGGTCAGGGCAATGGGTCGATAGCTAGCAGGAGAGGAAGGGTCCTTCCCTTCTTTCAGGAATGCTACAACTATGGCCTCCCTCCAAGACTTTGGAATGTGCCCCTAAAGAAATATATTGTTGTAAAGGTGGAGGAGTGTTACAAGAGTGTCTGTGTGTAAGTGCTGTATCATTGTATATGTAATGTTGTCTGGACCTGGAGCTGAGGGTTTACACGTGCTTAGAGCAGTCCTCAGCTCATGTAGTGAAAACAGGGAGTTGTAGGAAGTCTGTGATTTGGTGTTGTCACGTAGGGACTTATTTTCAGAAGAGGCTTTATGTTTCAGGAAAGTGTTTGTGTAGTGTGCAGAGCTTGACACGTGTTGAAAGTGTTGTGCAAGTGTGTTAGCCTGGTCTTCCTGTGTGTACCCTGTTGTACTAACCAGGGGCAGGCTATGTGTCTGTTGTCCTTTTAGTTTTCGTATTCGTGTCCAGACTTTCTGTGTGTCAGTGTATGAGTTGATGGAAGTTAGGAAGGTGCGCCAACTCTCCCTTTTTGCCTCACGACGCACTCGCTTCTGCACAAGTATGTGGTCCGACCTAGAAACGGTTCGAATATCTTGATCGTCAGCACGCCTGACACAGAGGCTGCCGATGAGTTGAGGAAGATCACGAAAATCACCCTTCGAGGGGTCAGCCACGACATAACCACCTATGTGGCTTTCTCCGAGGAGGAAGTGAGAGGTGTTGTGCATGGTTTTCCGGCCGGCACCACACCGCAAGATTTAATGGACGGACTAAGGATCCGGACACAAAATACTAGGATCATCCAAGCAAGGATGCTTGGTAAATCCAAAACCGCCTTGATTACATTCGAAGGCAACACAGTCCCGAAGGTGGTCTACTACTACGGAGGGGAGATGCCTTGCTTCCTGTACCGGCCCACCAGACAAGTGTGCCATGTGTGCATGAAGCCCGGGCACCGCTCTGATGTCTGCCCGACCCCTAACGTCAAGACATGCCATCAGTGTTTGACAGAGAACCCAGTGGAGGGACACAAGTGTCCAGTGAAGTGTGCATTGTGCGGAGAACCCCACCTTACGGCGGCTCGTGAGTGCGCGATGAAACTGAGACGTGCAGTGATCCCACCGGGCAACCAGAATCAAAGAAAATCGAGAAGAGACCTCGAAGATGACAAATACAAAAGACAGCGATGGTTGAGCTCTGAATGGCCACGCTTGGAGAAACGAAGCAAAAGCCTGTCTCCATCAAAGCATACGGTGAAGAATCAAACACCAGAGCACAACCCGAGGCCCATCATCCAAAACAACGAGAAGAAGGTCAAGAAGAAGAAACTCAAGGCGGAAAGAGCATCGAAAAAGGATCAGGTGAGCTGGCCCAATGTAGCTGCCTCCCTGGCTGATACCAATACCAAAGTCGACAGTATCACTTCTAAACATGAAGAGATAATAGAACAGCTGCAAAACCAAATTGCACGCCAAAATGCTGAGATAGCAGAACTAAAAAAACAAGTACTGAACCCTCCAAGAACATTAGCAAGAAGTAAATCAAAAACTACGACTATCAGCATAGATAAAATTTCATCACAACCACCCCCATTGCCCCAGCCCCCAGTTCCAGAAGGGCTGCTGCAGGACCCAAGCGGCATAGGACTCTACCTGATACAAATAATGGAGGTAATAAACAGCAGATTCGATGCTCTACAAAAGCAGGTCGATGAAATCAAAACCAAAGGCTTCGAAATTAAAAGAAAGCTATCAATGCCGGAAAATATAAGAAAAGAAAAACAACAAATACTAGAAATCAGCGACGGTGAAGATGAAATGTCCAGCGAAGATGAATAAGAAAAAAATAGCACAGGAATATCTAGAGATCTGGCAGTGGAACTGCAGGAACTTCCAAAAGAAAAGACACAGCCTAAGACAGTACATTGATCAATCCCATGTAAACCCAGACGTCATATGTCTCCAGGAGGCAGGCCCAAACGTAGCGCTTCTGGGATACCAGGTCATCATCGATAAAGACAACCCTCGCATAGCGACCCTGATCAACAAAGACCTCACCGCAATTGAGCACAAGCTCAGCTCATCAGAGTTAGCGCACGCATCTCTAATTGAAATAATCCCAAACAAGAGGAGGAAAAGAAGCACATTCATCCTAAACGTATACAGTCCCCCTCGCAACAAGAAGGAAACCTTCACCGAAACTTTCAGGGAGACCATGAAGATAGCAAACAAGAACCAACTCGTAATAATGGGTGACTTTAATGCACCCCATGGAGAGTGGGGTTATAACTTTAACTCGCGCAAAGGACAAAACCTGATCCAAGCCATCGAAAATGAAGACTTAACCTTGATCACGAATCCAGAATGTCCCACCAGGATAGGAGGCCAAACTAGCAGGGACACCTGCCCGGATCTCGCAATAATCAAGAACGCTGAAGGAGTACACTGGTCCAATCTAGAGGAAACACTAGGTAGTGACCATTGTATAATAAGCTCATCCATCCCCACGGCGATGATCCGGAGAACCTTAGGAGAAGCCAAAATCACCAATTGGGAGAAATACAGAAAAAGGTCGTCTTCATTATTGGAAATAACAAATATAAAAGAATGGAGTAAAAAACTGAAACAAACATATCAGGACGCAACAATAGCGGTGAAACGCACAAACTTAGAACCAAATGTAGACAAACATTTACTACACATATGGGAAGCAAGGCGTAGTCTGGTCAAGAGGTGGAAAAGGCAAAAGCGCAACAAGAAGCTCAAGAACAAAATTAAAGAACTGACAACGAGAGCACGGGAATACGCAGACCAGCTCGGACAACAAAATTGGGCTCAGTTTTGTAACTCCTTGAAAGACACGTTGAGCACCTCAAAAACCTGGGCCATTCTCAGAAGCATGATTGACCCAGCCAAGACAAGGACCGAAAATAATAGAACATTAAAAAAGCTAGCGCATCAGTTTCAAGGCACGAACAAAGAATTACTGAAAGCCCTGAAAGACAAATTCCTGGGCACACAGAAGACGGTACCCTGCAACCTACCATACGAGGGAAACCGAAATGAAGCCCTGGACGCAGAAATAACTAAGGAAGAAGTTAGGGCGGCAATCAGAGCGGCACAGAAAAACACCGCCGCGGGTGCGGACCGCATAACAAATGCAATGATTAGAAATTTAAGCGAAGACCATATACAGGCACTAACAAAGTACATAAATGAAGAACTCTGGACAAAAGGAGAAGTCCCACAGGAATGGAAACATGCCGAAATAATAGCCATCCCCAAGCCAGGGAAGAAACCAGGAATCGAAGCACTTAGACCAATCTCACTGACCTCATGCTTGGGGAAGGTCTACGAAAGAATAATATTAAGAAGGCTACAGAACTACTTGGAAGACAACGGCCTCTTACCGCACACCATGGTAGGCTTCAGAGAAGGCCTATCTACGCAAGACGCCTTCTTGCTCCTGAAAGAAGAGGTGCTCACCAACATTCCCAAGGGAAGTGAACACATAATCATGGCCCTGGACTTAAAAGGGGCTTTTGATAATGTGTCACACTACGCAATTTTAAAAGAGCTCAATAACCTCCATTGCGGAGAGAGAATTTACAACTATGTAAAAGCTTTTCTATCAGACAGAACTGCAAGCATAGGACTAGGGGAAGTCAGATCCGAAAGGCTCAAAATGCCCAACAAAGGCACACCTCAAGGATCTATAATATCGCCCTTACTCTTCAATGTAGCGATGATAAAGCTAGCAAAGAAACTCCAGGAAATACCAAACATTAGTCATACGCTATATGCGGATGATATAACCATATGGACAACCAAAGGCTCATTGGCCCAAAAGGAAGGAGCACTTCAAGAGGCGGCGAACTGCGTAGAATCTCTCGCCAAGGACAGCGGCCTCCGGTGTGCTCCAGAGAAGTCAGAAATAATCAGGGTCTATAACAGCAGATACAAAAGCCCGGGAGACCTAAATGTCATTCTGGAAGGACAAAAAATCAAAGAAGTCTCATTAATCAGGATACTCGGACTCTGGATACAGAGCAACCTAAAGGCCAACTACACTATACAGATGCTCAAGAAGACCACACAGCAAATAACACGAATAATCAGAAGAATAACAAGAAACAAAACAGGAATGACAGAAGAAGACACTCTCCGTCTGGTACAAGCCCTGGTGGTCAGCAGAGTGGCGTACAGCCTACCATATCACCGGCTAAACAAACAAGAGAACGATCAAATAGAAACGATATTAAGGGGAGCTTATAAAACCGCAATCGGACTTCCTCAGTGCACGGCCACGAGTAAGCTACAAAAACTGGGCGTAACAAACACCTTTGAGGAGATCAAAGAAGCCACGCTGATCGCTCAAAAACAAAGGCTGCAACTCACTAGAACAGGCCGAGCCATACTCGAAAGAGTAGGCACGCCCGCTGATAAATTCAACATCACAAGTAAAGTCGATCTCGACAAGGACATACGCAGAAACTTATTTATATCACCAATACCAAGACACATGGACAAGACAGCCCATCAAGGAAGAAGAAAAGCAAGGATAGCATATCTAGAAAAAAAACTTCATGGAGACCCTAACACACTCTACACTGACGCAGCAATGTACAAAAACAACAGAGATGCGGTGGCGGCTGTCATAGATTCTGACCACAACTTAATAGATTGCTTGACTATTAAGAATACCAATCCTGAGGAAGCGGAGGCCGCAGCAATAGCCCTTGGTTTCGCCTACGGAGAGAGACAACAGAAGAGCCTGCACATAATTACGGACTCCAAGCAAGCATGCTACGACTTCGTTAAAGGAAGAATACCACGGGTGGCAGCAAACATACTGAACAAGATCAAAGGAAGACCCCATGGCACGCACAGATTGACCTGGACCCCCGGTCACGAGGGATTGGCGGGGAACGAAGCGGCTAACAGCGCTGCCCGAGAATTGACGAACCGGGCGAGTGACAGCACGCCGTTTTTAACCCCACTTCCCAACGGCTATGGAGAAAGACTGGAAGCACTCAGGGCAGCCAGGGCACTCTACCCGCCCCCTCACAAAAAACTAAACGCAATGGAAGCCACCTCCTGGAGACAGATTCAAACGAATACTTATCCGAACCTCCACAGGTATAGCCTTATTTACCCAGGAAAATACCGATCAGAATGTCCAACCTGCGGCAGCACTCCCACACTATACCACATCACCTGGGAGTGCAACAGCAATTGGCGTGAAGATACAACACCAGAGAAAAAACTTGAGCTATGGGAGGCAGCCCTGGCCAGCTCGAGCCTGGAAGACCAGCTTCATCTAGTCAACCAGGCCCGGGAGAAGGCCAGACTCAGTGGAGTCCTGGACTAGGGACCCCACCCATCAGCGTCACCAAAAGTCTTGCTTTTCAATAAAAGTTTGTTCCTCCTCCTCCCCAAAGCCTTTGTCCGTTTAAAAGAAATTAGGTTATCAGACCTGGGGTACCGGCGAAGGACACGCCACGCCTTGTTCTGGGCCTCTCGCGCCCCCTGCAGTCCTCGTTCCACCAGGGCCTCCTTGGGTTGTGGGACGCACTGGAGGCCTGGGGCATGGACTTTTCGGCGGCGTCGACTATGTGCGCCGTGACGAGTTGGGCTGCTTCCTCCACGTGTAGGTGTTTTATGGTTGTGTGGTGTAGTTTAGATGTTTCTGTGAATGTACTCCAGTTTGTTTTTGATTCATTAAACCTGTTATGGGAAGATGGACTGCATGGGCCTTTACCTATGTATGTTAGGGATGTGGGGAAGTGGTCACTACCATATGGGTCCGTGCCCACGCCCCACTCAAGACATGGAAAGAGAATTGCAGAACCAATACCCAAGTCGATATGTGAGTACGTATTATGTCCTAAGTAATGGTATGTAGGCTGTTTTTAGTTGAAAAGGCATGCTCCTGAAGATGTAAGAAATTTCTCTATCAGGCGACCTCGGGCATCCGTTCTGGAGGAGCCCCAAAGAGAGTTGTGCGCATTAAGGTCGCCTGTTAGGATGTATGGTTCGGGCAGCTGGTCGACCAGCGCCTCGAAATGAGAGCTCGAAAGTGCATGATCAGGACGAATGTAAAAGGAGCACACCGTTACCAACCTATTAAATATTATTGTTCGAATTGCTACAGCCTCGAGAACAGTGTTCAGAATGACAGGGTGGCAGGCTAAGGATTTCCGGGCGACAATTGCCACACCTCCTGCAGAGTGTGTGCAGCCAACCCTGTCCTTTCTGAATACCATGTACCTATTTAAGAAATTTGTCTGTTTGGAATTGAGGTGAGTCTCTTGGACACACATGAGACTTGGCTGATGGGAATGCAGGATATCATACACATCATCAAGATTTTTAAGGAGGCCTCTGCAGTTCCATTGAATGATGTTTTCTGTTCCCACTATTTACGTTTAAGAATGAATGGAGAGTGTGTATGTGTTCATGTGTCGTCTTTCGGGGCTGTTACTCTGGGATTAGGCTTTTTAGGCCTATCTGTAGGCTTGGAAGTCGGTGGCCGCTCCTTGCGCTGCGTTGCAGGCAGGAACGGCCCGACATCCATCTCGTCGTCGGATGTCCGAGGGGTGCCCGACGGACCGGGCCCCCCGGACTTGGCCCCCCCTCGTGAGCCCTTCGTTTGAGCCGCCACCGCCGAGGGCATGCGGGGCACCAGAGGTGGCACGGGCGGTGCGGTGACGGTGGGATCCGGTGCGGGGCCCGTGGTGTCCATAAACTCGGTACCCTCGAACGGACTGGAGGACGGGGAGACAGAGACGGGAGCGGCACCGGTCCCGAAAGAAGTGGTTTGCACCACAACCGCTGCTGCTTCAGCAAGCGGCGTGGTGCCGGGTTGGGCTGCGTGAGGAAACCCAGCGGGGGGCGGGGGCGGGACCAGGTCAGGCTCGCTGAACTGGGTCCCTGTGGAAACCAGACGCCGCTCCCCCCCCCCGGCGAGCCGCGTCTGCGTACCTCCCCAGAGGGAAAGAGGCGAACCTCTTTCGCGCCTCTGGGAAGGTGATGTTCTCCGTTACCCTGATGTTAATTATCTTTTTTTTCCATTTGAAATTTTTCACACTTGCGGGAGTACGCTGCATGCGGCCCCCCGCAGTTCACACAAGACTGGGTATCGGATGGACAATTGTCGCTCGCATGATCATGCGCCGCGCATTTTGCACACGTCGTTCTGCCACGGCAAGAGTTTGTACCGTGCCCGAACCGCTGGCACTTAAAACAGTGCCGCGGGTTCGGGATGTACGGACGGATGGAGCAACGGATAAAACCTGCATTGATGTGTTGTGGAAGAACTGCGTGGTCAAAAGTCAAGATAATGTGCTTGGTGGGAATCTCCTTGTCGTCTCTGCGGACAGTGATGCGTCTCACGGCAGTGACGCCCTGATCCTTCAAGCCGGCAAGGAGACCCGCATCCGTTTCGTTCAAAAGATCTCTCTCGGATATCACACCCTGGGAGCTGTTGAGGCTCCGATGGGGTGTGACCCTGATGTCTAGATCAGCCAGTCTAGTCTGAGCTAGAAGCTTCGTGGACTGCTGCTTGTCATTTATTTCGATGAGGAGTTCACCAGACCTTTGTTTTTTGCACTTATATGATTTTCCTACTATGGCTTCAAGATACTTGGCGAGCAAGAAGACTCACTGAGATGCTAGAGGGTGGGTTGGATTGAGCGATTCCATCACAATAAATCGAGCAAAATTATCCGGTTCAGGATATGTTAAAGATGGCAATGGGGGAAAAGATACTTCGGTGCGGCCCCTTTTCAGGGACCGATACGTTTGGGGGGGGGGGGTTTGAAAATGCCATATAGCATAGTATAAAAGCAGGGAGACGGGGGTACTTTCTTCTTTGACCTTTCCCTGGTAGCCAAAGAGGTCCCGGAGCTCCCTGCCTGGTGAACAGACAGGGAGCCCATCCGCCGGAGCTTGACCTGGGCTCCGACGGCCACCGTTCGTGGTTTCTGACCCTCCACCTATAAACACAACGCCACGGTTGGATCCAGCGTATGTTTGGGGGCTCGGGGTCCGCGGTATCGCCAGTACCGTCACCAAGATTGCTCAAGGTGCCCCGTGCGGGGGGTCGCCGACATCTATGAGGCACGTCAGAAAGGAAGGACACAGATAGCTCACAGCGAAGAAGCACGTGCTGTAGAGAGCACGCGGTTTGCACAGCGCTGGGATGATAATGAAAAAATAAAACGAGAAAGGTTCTCGCAAACGACCTCTGAGGAAAAAGGCGCGTTCGGAGCGCAAGGAGATGAACGGGCCGGGCATGGCAGAACCCAAGGCCATGCGCTTGGAGATTGCAGTCGGAACATGTCAGGCGAAGAGAGCTTGCGGCCGCTCCGTACTTCTGATGGCTCAATCGATTTGCCAGTCTCTCAAAGAGTAATTATTGAGACGGAGACACACGTCGATCCGTGCAGTGGCAGTGATAGCCTCCGGAATGCAAGCTTTAGGCTGGTCGGGTAGAAATGCCTACGACTATAGAGAGTACACTTGTCCCAAAAAAGTACAGTGCAAACTCTTTAGACGAATCAGCGGACAGCTCAACGTCTAAGACAGTAAACGGGATCACCAGTGCGCAGCCAAGTCAGACGATTTCATAGCAGCTAGGTCAGCTCCCTCAGACCCAGCTTCGTGTGGTCGATGAAGAGTCCCGACTCGAGAAATTCAGGTTGGGCACTTGACAGGGGCGGGTCCCAGGTGAAAAACAGTTGCCAGCACCCGGTAACGGGGCTGAGAAGCAAGGGGGCGAGAGAAAGTGCCCGCGTTTTCGTAAGCGTGCGAAGCATAGGAGGAAAAATAGTTTATTTCTTAGGAAGGTTCGAGTGCATGAAGGGAGCTGTGAAGGGAGCTGTGCTAAAAGTGACAGGGTAGCTGGAAAGTTCGCAGAGTTAGCGCACGCTACGAAGATGGCGCACAGACGACGAGCCAAGGCCTGTAAGACGAACGGATGGCTCCGTAATCAGCCCCGAGGCCAAGGTGGCATCGGCCGAAAGATATGCAGTGAGTTTTCCTCCGGGAGTATCCAAAGTACCAACGCCAGAGGAGAGCGAAAGCGCAGACGTGCAAAGAAGATAAAAACGAAGAAATCGTGCGAGTCTTGCTCAATGGAGAGAAAGCTTGCACTAGACAGGGACTGGATACCGGGCACGGGTCATTGGGTAGCGAGACAAGTGAACATAGATGGTGGTTCAAAGAGAGATTGCAGTGTAGCAAAAGGCGGTGATTGGAAGAGGCGCAAGAAGGTGAAGATGAAGTAAAGATCAACAAAGCTGGTTGAAATAATGGAGTTGACTGGAAAGAAATAGGACTCATAAGTGAATATGACAAATTGGTGATATATTAGGGTAAATCCTTAATATTGTAGTATACTGCAGATGACAAGGTGTTATACGGGTATCAAGTGTATACCAAAATGAGGTAGTTGAGGCGTGCAGATTAATTAAGAATGTTTGCAAGCTTCAGATTTGTTGATGTGATTGATTTTGGTGAAGTTAGAGCAAATTGCATGAGTAGATTATTGTAAGAGGATGAACATGTATTGTATGTTAGTGTTATGTGTTGCAATTCAGGGTAGGATGTGAAGTTAGGTTTGTTGAAGAGTGAACTCGATGTGTGATGAATATTAGTAGTTCAGCAGGTCTGATGCAGTAGATGAATAGGATTCACTTTGTTGTGAATTTCGGACAGCGGACATTGTTTGCACGAACAGGCATGGTGTTTAGCAGTTTTTTTAGAAAAGGCCCGAGAAGAACTTCGGGCCAATACCCGAAGGGGGATTGGCCCGAGAAGAAGTTTATGGAAGAAAAGACAAAGAGAAAGAAGAATCAGAGTACGCGATGCTAGAAGGATTTTGAAGGGCCCAATGAAGAACATACACGGAGTGATTAGGAGGAAGAAGAGGTTATCTGACCAGCAAATGGGAGCCTGACACGATAGAATGCGAGGCGAAGAGGAGGACGACGAAGTTTCTTTTGTAAATATATTGCGTGAAAATCCAATGCTTCAAACCGAGCCTTATTTCTCTGCCGCGTGAGACGCGTGACAGTGGCTCACACGATGGAGCAAGCATACTATATTGACCTGAATACGAGTTACGCAAACGTGTCTCAGGGTGCCTATGCCTAATGAGCATGATGGTCATTTTGGGACTGGTCACCGAGAGGAACAAGTTCTGTGTTAAATAAGAGCCACAGGCGCATCTGGGCAACTGGTGATTAGGATATAATTGCTGAGAGAAGTTTGGTGGCAAATCACGTGCGCAGCCTAATCAGGGAAAGAATCGTGTGCTCATCATTATGGAAGAGAATACCAAGTGCCCGGCAGAGACAGATCTTTACAGAGATTATGGTGCTGGGTTCGTCGAACATTTGTTGTTACGCTCAGTGGGAAAGTATAAATCGTAATTACAGCAGGAGCAAGAAGCAGGTGTGGAGCCCATTCGAAAGCAGTGTTATAGTTGTAATGGCCGGCGTAAAGGGCATGTTGCTGATATGAGCACGTGAAACAATGAAACAATTCCCGAAGGGTTTAATTGAATTGAGCTAAATTACGGAAGGCACCGTTATTGTGGCCAGCATGTTGCTTAAGTATGAGGGGAGATTGAGTTATTTGGAGGGTACAGGTGAAAACCGCACACACAAAAATGGACGCTCAGTAAACCAAAGAAAGAAGTAGTAGGGGAGCGCATTTAGGAAGTGCGTAAGTGCGGCTAGAACTCCAATGTAGGATAGGCGAAGTACATTTCACTGAGTGACCAGCGGAGTCGGTAAGGCGGCCACTAGCCACTCGACCTGTGGCTTTGAGATTTGAGATTTCTGTTTTCAGGTCGTCGTATAGGAAGCATACACAAAACATTTCAAAGCAGCCATAGCGACGAGGTTAAAAAAAACCAATGTCCTAGTGATTATATACGACGTGAACTGTGGGATAGCACAGCCTGAGATAAAAACGCAGAGGAGGGAATTGTCGACGTACTTTTCTTGCCCAAAGATTTCTTGAAAAATTAGTAATGCAATAGAACAACAAATTCTTGGCGGCTAATGTACATATAATATATATATAAATATATATATATATATATAGCCTTGAAAGATAAAAACTCACAGAGCACAAAAAATAAGGTTAGTAGAGACAGAGACACACAAGAAAGACATACAAAATAAAAATAAGTTTACAGACGTTTTAGGAAGAGGACATCCTTTCTCTAAAGAAAGGAAGTCCTCTTCCTGAAACGTCCGTAAACCTATTTCTATTTTTTGCGTGTTTCTCGTGTGTCTCTGTCGC